>NC_133774.1:118267273-118426861 GCF_003597395.2 Chelonoidis abingdonii
GGCATTCTCTCAGCAGCTCATCTTTGGGGGCCATCTTACTGATGTACTCCTGGATGTTCCGGGTTTCGTCCAGGACAGTGGCTTTGACGCTCACCAAGCCCCGCCCGCCTTCTTTCCGGCTGGTATACAGTCTCTGGGTGTTGGACTTGGAGTGGAAACCTCCGTGCATTGTGAGGAGTTTCCAGGTCTTCACAATTGGCAGCCTCCATGTCCTCCTTTGGCCAGCTCACTATACCAGCAGGGTATCTGATGACCGGCAGGGCGTATCTGTTGATGGCGTGGATCTTGTAATATATATATATTAAAAAGCTGCACACACGCACGTACGTAGTCTTAACATTTGTTTGTACTTATATCTGCCTTAAAGGAAGAAAAGAAATTGCTTGCGTTCCCCAGTGTTAAAAACACACTGTTGATCAGCTATTTTCATCCTCCAGTTAGAGGAAAGGGGCCCGTGGGCCACATCTGGCCTCTGAGTAGCGCTTTCAGAAGGCAAATCTATTTTGATGCCAACTTCTTTGAATGTAAAAAAACCAAACACTTTAAAATGCATACAGAGAGAAGAGCAAACCTCAGCAGGTCAAGATGGATTTGCAGTAAAAGGGGATTAACCCTCTTAAAGATACCGTAGACTAATATTTAGCCTTTTAATGTGTTTACATCATTTATCTAGCCTGGGTATTTCTACTGCAGCCATCACCACAATATTTACATACCAAACAGAAAAATAAGGGTATACCTATAGTGCAAAGAAAAAGCAACCGCACCAAGTCTCAGAGCCCAAGCCAGCTGACTTGAGCTCTGCACTGCAGGGCTAAAAAAAACAGATGTTCCCACTCGGGTTCCAAGACCCTTCCCCCTTGCTGGGTTTCAGGGCATGGGCTCCAGCTCAAATGTCTTCTGCACTGCTGTTTTTAGCCTCGTAGTCCGAGCCCTGCAAGCCCGACTCAGTTATCCCTGGCTCTGAGACTTGATGCTGTGAGTTGTTCTTTGCAGTGTAGACGTACCTGAAGAGTCACTTTAGTAATATTTGTTAAGCCAGGAGGTCTCAACCTTTTTCTTTCAGAGCCCCTCCCCCCTCAAATGCTATAAAAACCCCATGGTCCACCTGTGTCACCACAATTGGCTTTCTGCATATAAAAGCCAGGGTCGGCATTAGGGGGTAGAAAGCAGGGCAATTGCCTGGGGGCCCCACGTCACAGTGGGCCCCCGCAAAGCTATGTTGTTCAGGCTTCAATTTCAGCCCCAGGTGGCAGAGCTCAGGGCCCCAGCTTCAACTCTGCACAGCGGGGCTTTGACTTTCTGCTCTGGGCTCCGGTGAGTCTAACACTGGCCCAGCTAGATGGACCCCCCCGCAACCTACTCATGGCCCCCTAAGGCACCCTGGACCCCTGGTTGAGAACTGCTGTGTTAAGTGATGACAATGTGTTTGGCCATGTACAAGACAGAGGACAGTCTGTTCACCTATAATCTAAACAAGACACACTGTTGCCATAGCTCTTGGAAGCCAAGAGAAGGGAATAATTAGGATTTTTTTTCACCAATATTATTATTCTATTAACTATCTGCTTGTGAGTATCAAAGAAGAAAGGGCCAGCTGGTCAGCACAGTACTACTGAAATCTACAGGCATGAGGTGAGGATCGGGCTCTTTGTCTTCGGGGAGAGGGTTGGGCCAAAACTGGGAACCAACAGTCAAGAAAGAATCCTGCACTGTCCATATGTTGTTTCTTTCTCTCCCACGAAGGCCAGAAAGGGACCATTCTGTTCATCTAGTTAACCTCCTCCATAATTCAAGGTATAGCATTTCACCCAAGGATTTCTGCATCAAGCACATAACTTGAGACAATAAACATGTGCCACAGGTCCAGCACTGACGGGCCTAGGGCTAGATGAGTTACGTCAGTCATTAAACCCCTAAGTATTGCTGGGTGGACAACCTTAGGCTAAATCACACCGCCAGCCTATGATCAGCTACTGTTACTTTTTTCCATCCAGTGTCCCCACTCTTCAGTCTTCTTCACTGCACACAGGTTTTGCTTCTATTTTTCTGTTTTGCATTCTTGTCTCCCCCAGGAAAGAGTTCCACCGTCCAAACAGAATGCTTTGTGTCCCTTCCCCTCTGAGATTTTCACCGTGGGCACCACCACTAGACATTACATCATTAGTCCTGTTACATCATTAGATGTAAACATCCTAGGCTTTACTAATTAGAGCACCATACATACTAAAACTGCATGCCATATGAACCTATACTGAGCCTATTAAGTGGGCATAAACAAGCTCCACATCAGAGAATGGTGAGATCTTCTCATGTTTGGTAGGAATCATCACTTTGCACAGTGGGACATTTTCCACATGTAGAAGAGCTTTTTGTTTTCTATATAGGCTTTTTAAAAAAATGACAATTATGTAACTTTTTATGGTGCACTGAGCAGTTTCTCTTCATCTGCTCTGTGCAGGTCATGTTCAACTCAGTCAAACCCCAGGTCCCTAAAGGCAGCAGAATATATCCCGTTATATCGATCCCGGCCTTAAAGCACACAACCCCAGCCAACTACTCTAGCCATCATCTTTCATTTTATTTTCTGCAATATTCCTACATTTAAGCAGATTCTCTCAGTTCAGTTCATTTCTATCCTTGTTTACACAGATCTGTCTTATCCCTTAGGGTCATGCTTGACATCTGTGACTGAGTTAGAACATTAGACTGTCTAGCAGCTTGTTCTATCTACTTCACAGTACAGTACAGCACCACCACCGAGGAAACGTGGTAATAGCTACACAAAGAGAGCTGGCCACTTAATACAGATGGTTCCATATGTGAAACCCTCCTATATCAGAGGGATATTAAACCCCCAAGTCTCCAAGGCCATACATAGAACCACAAGCCAAATGTAAACACTGGCACGACTCAACAGGTCCACATTTTTTATTTATTATCCATTAAAGTACTAGATCCATGTGGCAAAAGGCAGCTCCAGTGCTGTTCTGCTTGTCAGATTATGCTGCGTTTGCACTGCTAATGACCCACTGGAATAATGACTTCTAAAGAGCAGCACTAAACATCAGTAATGCATGTGGGCTGTGTTATTTTTCATCATCACAGAAAGGATTAAAATATGCTCCTGCTACAGGATTATTTTCGCTTTGCTCAGTTACATTCTAACTATCCACCCATCATCATCATCCCCTAAGAGTGGAAATAGCGAACGTTTTTATTAAGGCAGTTGAAAAAAGTTGTCTAGTTTCCTCCTACGTTTTGCATGAACCTGTGTATCCTTGGCTGCACTGATGAGCTTACTGTTCATTGGTCTCTGTCTCGTTCCCAGGGGACCTGGGTTCACAGCAGGAAAATCTACTATCACAAGTGGCAGTCTAAGCAGAGGCCAGAGAATGAATGGGCATGGAGACTGATCTTCCCTCTCATTGCTGGAGGTGTTCTCTCCAGATGAGGAGTAAGGCAGTGCAGCAGGGAGACAGTTTCACTGCAGCTGCCCATGCTGCACCTGCTTCTATGGATAAACAGAGGACTTGAATCTTCGGGGCTATACGGCCAATTCCTTTCACCAGCACTAAATTTGTACACAGTTTGTTTGCAAAATTAACTGCCCCTGGACATACTTCTCATGGCATCACAAGAGACATGCCTATGTCTCCGACAGTAATAACATGCCAGTGGGACCCCACTACCTATCAGGTGATGGAGAATGCTGCTATCACAAGCATAGGTGTGTTACTGAATATCAAGGTCTGGCCTGTTCTCTGAATATACCCGTATGTCCTGCTTTTCAAAGGGTAGATCCAGAAGAGATTCTCTGTCTGATGACACTGGGAGAAATTCCCACCACACACTGATACTAGAAAATTATTTCTGAATTTCTGAAATTTCAAAATAATTACTAGACAAAGCTAAAAACGCCTAAAACAACAAAAATCTCTACATATATGGCAAAAGATATTTGATAAAAAAACAATGTACCCTTTGAAAGTTTCCACTATTTGTAAAACAAGCTAAATAATTTTTTTTAAGATAATTAACATTAATTATTACGGTTTCCAAAAGCCAGTGACGTACCGCTGGGACATACAGGCTTTCCTTGTTAGACTATTACAGCTGATACAAAATGGGTGAAAAGTACGCAGGACAAAGTTATATAGACCATCTTGCTCACGAAGGGTGCACTACAACTTCCTGAGAGAAAAGGGCGGAGCTCTTGGATTTACAGGAGTTTGGAAGCATTTTCCTTTATTTAAATTAAGGAAACAGGATGTTGGATTATGGGGCCAAATTAAACTCTGGTATAATGCAGATGCTATTCCCATCAATTTCAAAGGGAACCACACCAGAGCAGTATTGTCTGCATTATTTTATCAGTTAAGGGTATGTCTACACTGCAATAAAAGACCCACAGCATTGAGTCTCAGAGCCCGGGTCAACTGAGTCGGCTTGCAGGGCTTGAGCTGTGGGACAAAACATAGCAGTGTAGACACGCGGGCTCAGGCTTGAGGCTGGGCTCTGAAACCCAGCAAGGGCGGGGAGGGGGCTCTCTTAGAGCTTGGGTTCCAGTCCAAGCCTAAACATTTACCCCACAATTTTATAGCTCCCGAGCCTGAGCCCTGTGAGCTCAAGTCAGCTGACCCAGGCTCTGAGACTCTGTGCTTTATCATCCTCGGGTAGACACACCCGATGTGTCATCTTTAACAGAGGTGGAGGGGGACATATGACAAATCAGAGGAAGTAGCAGAGTACGTGCATGGAAGGAGAACTACTCACTACACAAGCTCCAAGGCAACTGCATGTTATTTTAGGCTTCTTTTTTGTAGCTACTCTGCAATTCTTGTGGCTGAGAGAGTCGTGGGGTAACAACTAATCAGTTTGTCAGAATCTGCTATGTGCATTATGGGGGTATTCTTCATCAGCTATTAGCTGTAGGATATTGCCTTTAATGAACCAATGATCTGATCTAGTAAATCCTTTGTTCATATGTAATTTACTCAAGGAGAGATCAATTAAAGCAAACCACGAGTTAAAGACTGCACAGAAAAGTTAATGATTCATACAAATCTTTTCCCCTGTCCCCTCCCGTCCCATTCTCCCCTGGACAGTTTGCTGCAAAAGCAAATATTCTTAACAGTTTATTTGGGATTACTTCTCACTGCAGTTATGCAAGAGGTACAGATCTGTCATTGGAAACAGTGTTTCATTTATTTTTCTAAAGTCATCTCAGGCCTACGGGTTGACAGTGACCTCTGGAATTGTTTTTACAATTTATCATGCTCTCTGACATATTTTATGCTCTCTGACATATTTTATCAGCTCTTTGTGGTACCTAATGAAGTCTTAAAAAGCTGTCTGGTATGATAGACTAAAGGAACTTCCAGAATGATCACTCACCATGGATGTAGCAGCCACGGGGCCTTCAGAGAGAAAGCCAAATTGGACTGTGGCGTTCACTTTAGAAAAGTCATGCTAGGTTTGAATTTGACCCAACCAATGTTCTCTGACCCTTTCCTCTATCAAAACCACGTGAGTGCATGCCTGCAGTATGCAGAAAGAAAGAAAAGGGCGGTGATGTATTGTGTTGAAGAGGTCTCTAATTTTGAATCCATCGTCTATTGCAAGTGCAAATGGCAATATTTAGATACATGAAAAAGGGCAGACAAGAGGCCATGTGTTATCAAATTTTCACTGTGGACTAATGCACAGGAGAAATTTCTAGTATGCATAAACAGTATATTGGTTATTCGAATGCTTGGCTTATCTTGTCTTCTATGTGGAGTATTCTGATCAATTTCATTTTCCAAAGCAGTGGCATCTCTGGCTACTACTAATGGGACAGAAAGCACCTTTAATTTTGATTTACTGTGTGCAGTATTTGCTACATGCAGATTTTTAATTGTGGTCATAAAAGACAATGAAGACATTTCATTGCAGGGTAATAGAGATGCTTTTAGATACATTCTGTCGGGAAGCAACTCTACCAACTTTCACATGAAATATTTTTCTTGCATTTTATGGCAGCAATACGAAAGAATCAGACAAGCTGTATGCAGAGGTTTTCTCCTCCAGAAATATCCATATGGTGATTATTTTATTTATGGGCATGCTGTAAGAGTGGATTCATCAGTCTCCTACAATGCTCTGTGTTGCAGACAGAATTCATAAGGAATGCTGTATTTACTTTCACGGGATATTTTCTTTTTTGCCCTCCAAGGCTGATCCTACTTATAGGTGCTGCTGTCACAGGGTGCTGTAGTATTAAGGATAAACTGTATGAAAATTAATTAAGTAGCATGAGCTCTCCACTCTCTCATGGAGCAATGTGGCTCAAAGCTATAAATCAGCGGGAAAAGAATTACTACTGCAGCCCAGCTAACTTACACCTAAATACGTTAGATGGCCATGGAGCTATGATCAGTCACCTTTCTCGCTGACTCAGTTGTATGAATTATTACATTATGTTACTTACTCACATCTCATCTTAGTAACTGCATAGTAAATTTTATGATCTGCCATATTACTCTCTAAATATGTATGATTCTTCTCATAGATTTTTTCCAGGTCTCTGGTTTACCATGAAAAAAGTAGAAAACCCTTAGCAACAAATTGCTATTTACTAATGAGATTTTTTTTAAAAAAGATGTACTTATCTTGCCAATGTAACTTTACAGAATGACAAGTTATAACCCATCATAGCCTGGCGGTGTGCACGTACACAATCAAACCTTCCTTATCAGAAGACAACTATAAAAATAATTTGAGGTCTGGAAAATATGTCCCACAATGAGAAACTTAAGGAGCTCAACCAATTTAGCCTATGAAAGAGAAGATGCGGCAGGGAACGGAGCCGCAGTTGGGGCCAGGAGCAGAGCCATGGCCAGAAGCTGGCCTGGGGCTGTGGCTGTGGGGGGCTGTGGCTGGGGGTGGGGCTGAGCGCAGCTGGGGGCAGAGCAAGGCTGGGTGGCACTCCACTCCCCACCCTCCCGTGGAGGTGGACCAAGGCTCCACCCCACTCCGACCATTCCTCTGTGCCCTCCTATGGGGACATGCCCCACAGTTTGGGGATCACTAATCTATAATACCTACATAGGAAGAAGATATTTTATGTTCTTGGATCCTTTAATCCAGGCTGTATCTAGCACAAGAGGTATAATCTGATCCCATGGCTAGAAGCTGAAGTTAGAAAAAATCCGGTTGGAAATAAGATGAAAATTCTTGCCAGTTAGGGTAATGCATCACTGGAAAAAGCTTATCAAGAAAAGTGGTAAACTCATCATCACTTGGTGTCTTTTTAGATTGCTGTTGGATGCCTTTCTGGAAGATCTGCTTGAGTTCAGCCCTACATTACTAAATTTGATAGTGGTCACTTACATGGCAAGGAAAAACACTCCAGACACACTGGGCAAGAGTCTGTGGCCTGTGCCATGCAGGAGGTTGGACTGGATGATCACAGTGGTCCTTTTAGCCTTAAAAATGTAAGAATTGTTGTTATCCCATTAGCTCTTGAGATATTGTAGAACACACATAACGCTGTGATTAAGGAGGAGTTGTAAGAGGGGTGAAAACAGATCTCTTTACCTTACCTGCAGAGACTGGAAGAAAATGGGTGAGAGAAAATGATGATCGTGGCATCTTCTGGCCTCTGAGCTTATCCCAAATCCCATTTATCTGAATTACTTTCACATTCCCTATCACAGTCACATGAACAAACTTTGACTTATATGTGAGGTGTGTATACAATTTTACAGTCTGAAGTGTGTCTCAATGTTTTAGGGGGAAAAGGCTGGAGGAGAGGAGAGGAATCCGGTGCAAAAGGGGATATATACGTAGCTTGTCATACAGGAGTTGAAAAATAAATCAAGACGATGCCTTAGCTGACGGGGAGCTGACTGGACAATCGTGTTCTACTTTATTTACTTCATTAACATGGTTTACTTCCAACAATCTTATGCTCAAAATGGAGTGTGTCTGAGTGATCTCCTTTGAGGGCCTTGTTAAAACTCTGCCACCAAACTGAAGGGACGGTTGAGGTGACCTTCGCAGCTTTAGTCTTTTCCCTACCTTTGTAGATACAGCTCTATCATCTCTACCCCCAGGGCCCATCAAAACGCTTCCTCAGAGGATCAGATTGCATCCAACCACTGCTGTACCAAAAAAAAAGAAAATTCTTGTTCTGTCTATGAGGTCTTCACCCTTGTTTCAAATTACAGAAACGGAGTACTGCACCATACTGTCAATATGCTCAGAAACCAAAGTAAACTTCTCTGGCAGACACAGAGTTTAATAGCTATTATCCTCTTGCTTGGTTATGAGGAAGAGGTTTAATTTAAATAGTTCCCCACTGTTCCAGACATTCATGCCCCTAGAATGTGGGGTTTAATCAGACATTACAGGAAAATGATTTTGCTGGGAACCCCTTGTTAAAATAGGTGAACATTGCTTCCCCAAAGTGAATGGCAGGGCAAGAATAAAGGGAAGATGGCAAAGTCCTGATCCTAAGCCCACTGAAATAATTGGAAAGATTCCCATTGACTTCAACAGGCTTCAGATCAACTCTTGCATGTTTTCATGACACTTTACCAGAAATCCATTATTTGTGGGGAAAAGGCCAAAGAACCGTTTGAGCAGTTGAGAAGTGTCACCGCTTTCCGAATTATCTCCCCAAATAATGGGTGACATTAATAGGCTTTCACAGTCTCAGTGTCTCTTGGGCCTGTCCCAGATGGAGAGAAACAATAATATCAGAGGAAACAAGTAGGTACCTGCACCATTACATGACTGCAGATGTGCTCAAAGCCAGGCAAAACATTCTGCTCTCTCTGAGATGCACTTAGCTGGTAATTAACAATTAGTACCTAGATTCTTACACCAGCCAAAATCCATTCTGTGACACTAATACTGGCAATTTCATTTAGATTCTTAATTTCACAAAAGCAATTAAAAATACAGGTCACAGAACAGGAAAAAGGAAATATCACTACAGATGAAATTAAATGTTCCCAACACTTGATTTTTACTCTTAGGATAGATTGATTTTCAGTGAGCAATTATGAAATATGTCCAAATAGTTTTAGTAACTGATTCAGTATCATAGATCAGGTGTCCCCCTTGTGGCGGGTCTAGCTCCAATAACTCCTTTAGTTTCTCTGTTGAGTTGGACAGAATCTTACTTGTGCAAACATAGCATCTTAGATCTACCTGGGCAGTTTCTCAGGAATGATCAAAAGGCACATTGCAAATGACAGAGGAATCAATTCACCCTCCCCTGAAATGCAACCACTTCTTGAAGTGGAAGAGACCGCTGTTTAACAGTACCCAGCAAGTTCAGAACCAGAAGTGTGGTTAATCGAAATATACACAGGTGGAAATGAGAGCAGAATCTGGATCACTGATTTTGGTGGATTTAACTGGCGCAACTGAGATCACGATCTGGCCCATAGGTTTGTCAGTATGATGTCTGACAGCAGAGAATAATTCTACAAGCTGCCTCAGGCCTGAAGGGTGAGGCTACCAAAGGCTTTTAAAACTTTATATCGCTGTTTAACTCTCTGTGTTTTTATAGTAGCCTGATAATAGCATTGGGATTAGGTGTAACACAATGAACGTTTTCTGTAAAAGCAAAATATTAAAAAACATCCACTGGAAGAGACCATAAAACCGAATGAATCCACCAGCTGAAGGAAAAAAACCCCTAAAATATCAGACATCTGTCTTTAAATTGTATTCAAGTGAACAGTGCTTCCATCTATATTTAAAGACCTCCTCCTTGCTGCAAGTGTATTATCCCCAGATGATGCGTATTCGGGGTGCTAGCCTACCTGTCTCTCGTGATAACTCTGGGGCACAGACGAGAGTCAGATAAAAGCCCCGAAGCAACCAAACTAGCTGGAGGAAGAGAGGGTGCTGTGACCTGTTTCATTGCATCAGACATTTCTAGCACCATCCACAACATTGAGAAAACACCATTGCAAAACGTACAGGGGTCTCCAAGTGGACCTACTTAAACCTCAAGAACTAAGGGCCTGATCCAAAGCACAGTGAAGTCAATGGAAAGACTTTGGATCGCGCTAAAATACTAAGAGACAAAACGTAGGAGCTAAATAAGGTGATGGACTAGCAGGTGAAAAATGATCTGAAGTGTGAAGTGCGTATTTCTTGCTGAGATCACTCAGTTCTGTTTTCAGTTCTGATAGCTATCGAAAATCACCTTCAGATTTGTAAGCTTTCCCTACTGATGCCTTACCATCTTAGGCTAAGTCAATATAGGCCACTGAAAGTGATGTAAGAGTGCCCACTCAAAGGTGTGGTGACAATTTTGATACATTGGTGCGATATACGTCTACAGGGAAAGCCTCTAACTTGCAATACTAAAGGCTCCTGAAATTCAACAAAAGCTTTGAAATGGATTTAATTGGAAGCCGTCCCTGAAAGTCATCAAGCAACAGAGCATCATCTTTATTGTCATGGGTTAAAATATAATGGCTCTGAGTGGAATTTATTTATTTTAAAATCTCAGGAAAAAGGACAATTGCAACTCATTTCCAATGTTGTATTAGCCTGACCTTAAACAATGATTTTTACCAGATAAATAACCCCACACTATATTTAAGAATCGCTCAAGGAAGGGGTAGCCCAGCTGTGTTAGGTGATCCACAGGTCAAGTGAATTTCAAAAACAGCAAACAATATATGTAAATGAATACAATTATAATTATCAAATCCAAGTTACCTGCCTGTAGCACCCAATTAGCATGGAATTTTGAGCCCTAGAGCCGAATCGAGCCCTGAAAGATATGGAGAGGTCCCTGCTCAACCCAAGGTAAAAAAATTCATCCTTAAAGTACTTTTAATACTAGATGTGAAAATGGAAATGCTTCTTTTTTGCCTTTCTTTCAGCTCCCTACCCAGCAATAAGGAAAAGACTTTTGAAGTATCACCTGGATTATCTAACAAAGGCACAAAATGTCTACAGTATGTGGAATGCGCCTGGTGCTGAAAAGTCATCAATAGCACATCTAAATGGAAAATTCCTCCATAATAATAAGCAGACTAATTTCTGGCTTCCACAAAAACATAAATACCATTTAATTGCTGAGAGACCTTCGAATTCCTGAGAGCCTTGATTGCTGCTTTCAAGTAGAAATTTCTTGGCCTGTCCTAAATGGAGGTAGCTCAGCAGCATCCAAACCCAGGTCATGTCATCACAAGTTATTTTAATTATTAAAAAAATATTTCTGTATGGCAACAGTTATGTAAGAGATTCAGTTGCTTGATGTCTCTCCACTCAAGTTCTCCCAAAACCCTCTTAGAAACCTGTATTGTAATTCACACCAAACATGGCAGATCTCAAGGGAAAAGAAAGGGAGGGGGGTGCTTTTAAACTTAGTCTTAATCTAAAAGCTATCATGAGTCTACAAGTGATTGGTTTTTTCTGAAAGCCCCAGCTCCTGGAGTCATGAGATTAAAGGAGAAATTCAGTTTTCATTAAAAATAAAACAAAGTGAAGTCTCATGGCTGCAGATGTAACCCACACACCTCCCGGGTGTGGTGCTATGTCCCATCTAGTGGCACTGAGACCACTTAGAGAGATTAATGAGTCTACTAACAGCCATATGGCTTTTGGCTCATGCACTAAGCTCCAGAAGCCCCAGATTTGATCCCAACCACCAATGACCGGGGTCTGTTGGTGTTACAGCCAGATAAGCTTGAAAATGTGAACTCCAAGGACTCAAAGAGCAGAAGACAAGTAAAAAGAGCCCAGCATTTTTTTTAAAAAATCTCACAGTTTTGGGGGCCTGACTCAGTTTTTGAAAGGTGACAGTACTGTAAACCCTCACTATAATGCAGTGGGCAAAGAACAATTGTTTAAAACGTAAACCAATTGTAAAGAGAGAAACCTGCTCTCACTTAGTCACCAGAGCCAAAGGTGACTAGACCCAGCCAGGTGTCCCTCCAAATCCTTAATGGTGGGAGGCAGTACTGGAGTAGCTTGGATTTTTCCCCTTACCCTCACAACCACATGCATTCACTAGGCTGACAGCTTTTTCTCTTCACTTTTAACTAACACTGGTATCATGTCAAAAAGAACAGGGCAGGTTGAAAAGTTCCCTTTGAAACTTCTCAGTGGAAAATTAGGTTTTTGACTAAACAGAAATTTTGAGGTAAAATGTCTGATTTTCCTCAGGATACTTTTGGTCAGCATAATCAAAGGGTTGTTTTGTTGTTGTTTGGTGTTTTGTTTTGGTTTTTGCTTTTTCAGCACAATTCGTTTTTGATGAACATTCAAAATATGAGGCTGAAAATCTGATTTCTTTTAATATTTGCCATAATTTTCTGTGTGTGTGTGTGTGTAGGAAATCCAGTAAGCTCTAGATAGACAAAGTACACCTCTACGCCGATATAACGCTGTCCTTGGGAGCCAAAACATCTTACCGCGTTATAGTTGAAATCATATTATATTGAACTTGCTTTGATCCACCGGAGTGTGCAGCCCCCTCAGAGCGCTGCTTTACCGCGTTATATCTGAATTCGTGTTATATCGGGTCGCGTTATATCGGGGTAGAGGTGTAGCTGTATTTTTTCTTTATGTTTCTATCATATAACAAATTCCTATCCTTACACACAACCAGAGACATTTTGCTAGCTTGGCACCATCATCCCCATCCCCCTGTCCTGAAATCTTAAATGGAAACCTGCTCTCCAGCATATCATTTCAAAAATTACTCTGGGGCAACCTTATTTACATATGCTGCAGGAAGGCGTTCTCTGTTCCTTACCAGGCCTGTTTATTAATACACTGTTTGAGATCAACAGTCTAGCTTAGGGGCGGGCAAACTTTTTGGCCTGAGGGCCGCATCGGGTTTCGTAAATTGCACGAAGGGTCAGTTGGGGGAGGGGGTAATGGCCCGATCCCCGCCTCCTATATTGCCCCCCGGACTCCTGCCTCATCCACCCCCCCCGCTCCCTGATGGCCCCTCTGGGACCCCTGTCCCATCCACACACCCCTGCTCCCTGATTGCCGTCGTCCCATTCAACCCCTCGTCTCAATCCTGACCAACCCCTGCCCCATCCAACCACCGCTTCTCCTGGTCCCCTGACTGCCCCTGGAACCTCTGCCCCTGACTGCCCCCTGCTGCCCCATCCAAACCCCCTCCTTCCTGACTGCCCCCTGGGACCTCTGCCCCCATTCAACCTCCTTGTTTCCCCCCCGACCATCATACACACCCCTGCCCCCTGACCACCACCTCAAACTCCCCTGCCCTCTATCCAATCCCTCCGGTCCCCTGCCCCTTTACCGCGCTGCCTGGAGCACTGGTGGCTGGAGGCACTACAGCTGCCCCCCCCAGCTGGAGCCGGGCCACGCTGCTGCCACCTCCATCACACAGCACAGAGCACGAGGTCAGGCCAGACTCTGCAGCTGCGCTGCCCCAGGAGCTCACAGCCCCACTGCCCGGGCCAGGAGCTTGGGGGGCCGGACAGGACGGTCCCACGGGCCGAATGTGGCCTGCGGGCCGTAATTTTCCCATCTCTGGTCTAGCTAAAGGAACCACTATGCTAGAGATGACATTGCTTCAGTTCAGCAATACACTAAATCACATGCTTAAATACTTGTTGAATAGGGATTGATTTAAACCCTTGCTTAAAGTTATGCAGATGTTTAAGTGTTTTGCTGGATCAGCATCCACATTATGAGCAACAACATCTTTTCCTTGTGAAATTATGTGCTAAATATTATTAACTGTTATTGGTTTAATGAGTTTAATGCTTCAAATAACCAAAATCCCGGCCTGCTAACATACTTTGAATTCTTAACCTAACCCTTCACTATTGCAGCCCTGAATCTCTCCTGATGAAAGACAGCAAAATATGCGGAATTATGTGATAAATAACAAATCATGGATTTGAACAAGTCTTCACAGATCAGACTGAGACCTCTTAAACCTGTTTCATTTGTGTTCTAAACCAGACTGGAACTGAGGCATTCAAAGATAAAAAATGACAAGTGTCTTGACTAGCTGAGTCACTAAGCGCTCTTTCTGTTTGTTATAACAAAACTTAATCCCTAATGCAGTGAAGACAACAGAGTGCAGCAGTGATACACTAGTACCCTTACCAGAAGGAGCTAGCAGCTGCGTCTAACACTGCTGAGGGAGGAACCAGATCCCATGGTGGTATTATCTGATATACTGTAGAAAAGGAAGACATCTCAAGGAGCTCAAACTATTTAGCTTAAGAAAGAGAAGGTTAAGGGGTGATTTGATCAGTCTGTAAGTTCCTACATGGGAACAAATATTTGATAATGGGCTCTTCAGTCTAGCAGAAAAAGGCGTAACACGATTAAACGGCTGGAAGTTGAAGATAGAAACATTCAGAGTAGAAAATAAGGTGTACATTTCTAACAGTGATGGTGATTAACCACTGGAACCATTTAGCAAAGGTTGTTGTGGATTCTCCATCACCAACAATTTTTAAGTCAAGATTGGATGTTTTGCTAAAAGATCTGCTGTAGGAATTATTGGGGGGAAGCCTGTGTTAGACAGGAGGTCAGACTAGATGATCACACTGGTCCCTTTGGGCCTTGGAACATAAGAATCGATGATTTTTTGTTATACAATACAGGCAAGTCTTATCTTAGGCGGGGGTTCCGTTCTGTGGTTATCGTGTAAAGTGAAAACTCCGTATAGTTGAAATTATATTCCCAAGCCCTTTAAACCCCACCCACAGCCCCGGTGGCAGGGCCAGGAGGGCATTTAAAGGGCTCCACCGGGCTCCCCATCTCCCTTTAAATGCCCCCCCCCGGCCTGGATGCCGGAGCCGCTGGCGGGGTTTAAAGGGCTCCACCAGGCTTCCTGCCGTGGCAGGAAGACCGGCAGAGCCCTTTAAACCCCCCCCCCCCCAGCCTCACTGCTGGAGCTGCAGGAGGGATTTAAAGGGCTCTGCCCGGTGGAGCCCTTTAAATGCCCCCCTGGCCCGGCCGCCGGAGCTGCAGGCAGGATTTAAAGGGCTCCACCGGGCTTCTCGCCACAGTGGGAAACCTGGAGGAGCCCTTTAAATCCCCCCGCAACTTTGGTAGCCGGGCTGGGGCTGGCATTTAAAGGGCCCTTTAGTTCGCCACAGGGGCTACCAGCCACCTCTGCAGCTGGGAGCCACCTGGGTGATTTAAAGACCCTGGGACCCCCAGTCACAGCTGGTGCCCCAGGACCTTTAAATCTTGAGGCCACACCCCCTACTCTCGCCATATGCGTAAAGTTGAAATTGCGCATGTTAAATGCGCGTAAGTTGTGAAAGACCTACACAAATGGAAGGATTTGAGTAACTAAAATCACTGCTACAAGAGAAATGTCAATTTAGTGCCAAAGTTTTGAAAAGCTACCCACACGTAGGGGCCAGATTTTCAGGGGCATCCATCTCCTACTTTTCAAAGGTAGGACTCTGTTGAAAACCTGACCCTTCATTCCCAAGAGCAAGCAAATATAAGTAAATCCTCATAATGATTACTTTGCCACAATAAGACAAGATGCCTTTCTTCACAAACCACAGCCTCCCCCTGCTCATTTCCAGATATAACTTGCTAAAATCTTCATTACAAGATAATTACAAACTAGGGGCTCTTACCCCCTTTCCCTTCAAAATGTTCTCAGTTTAACCTGCCAGAAAACATTAGATCTCCTGGACAATAAAGACCCCAACCTGACACATATTTCCTCTAGCCAAACACCACGGAAATAATGCCCAATGAAGTGTAATGTGCTAAAAATGTGTTTTCAAAGGAGAACTCTACCGAAGATGCAAGATGTAGAGAGACTCCACAACACACATGCCCATGATATTCTCTCGTCTTCCTGTTTGAGAGCTATAAGCAACAGCAGCTGTAGTTCTGTTGGCAAAAGTAAAGGACAAAGCGGGGCTGTTCGAAAAGAGTGATTTCAATAACCGTTAGATTTTTGCATCAAGAAATTTCATCAAGTCATTCGCCCACTGATCAAAAGCTTACCTCCCTTTGTAACAAGGTTGAAAAATAACCCACTATTACAACACTCTAGCAGTAACACATCTACATGGACAATACAGTCTCATCAGACAGGTGAATGTCCTCCAGACATTCTAGTTGAAGAAAGTGAGCTGAATTCAGCCTATGTTAACTCTATTGCCTTCAATGGACTTGTTACCGCTTACCACCTCAGGGCTAAAATCAGGCTAGTGTTTTTCTCTTTGAATAAATAACAATGGTTCTAATCTGTAACCCTTACTCATGATGGTGAGCACTTATTCACACAAAGGTCACAATTACTCATGTATGTGCTCACCTTTAACACCTGTGCAAGCTTTCACTAGCAGTGTAAAGACTGCACAAACATTTCACAATAACTGAATCTTCCCAAAACCGCCATGCGATAGTTAAATAGGTGTTATTATCTCCATCTTAAAGATGAAAAAGTTGAAGTAGAGGTGAAAAAACCTGTGCAGAGATACAGAACAGAGGTTGAATTAGAAATTGGGTGGTGGGGGGATGGAGCAGGGGTGCATACTGGGCCATGATGTTTCAGTGCCCATCCAGTATTTCCAACTCTCACAATTTTATCTGGAGTCTTGTGATACATGGTGTTTTTCTTGAAAAGCCCCAGCCTTGGGAGTCATGTGATTGTGAGAATTTCAGCTTTTTTTTTAAAGTAAAGTTCTAAATCTCATAATTGTAGAAGAAAGCTTGAAAATGTGAACCAGAAACCAGAACACCCCAGAAAGAACCCAAATGTCACTTTTTAAAAGCTCATTATTTTTAAGCCAATCTCATGATTTTGAACAGTTAGAGCAGGGGTAGACAACCTATGGCACAGGTGCCGAAGGCGGCATGCGAGCTGATTTTCAGTGGCACTCACACTGCTTGGGTCCTGGCCACTGATCTGAGGGGCTCTGCATTTTAATTTAATTTTAAATGAAGCCTCTTAAACATTTTAAAAACCTTATTTACTTTACATACAACAATAATTTAGTTCTATATTATAGACTTAGAGAAAGAGACCTTCTAAAAATGTTAAAATGTAATAACTGGCACGCGAAAACTTAAATCAAAGTGAATAAATGAAGAATCGGCACACCAATTTTGAAAGGTTGCCCACCTCTGAGTTAGAGAGTACTGCCATATTGCCAGTTCTCTTGCTGTTGGTAGCACACATTTTGGGGGTTGTTCCTATTACAGATTTATGGTAACTGAAGACACTTTTTATGCTGTGCTTCCAGATGCACACAAAGTGCAAAATCATTGTAAGGTATCAGTCCTCCTATGTTGTGTTTATTCATCTGTGGAATCTTTGGGATCATCCATTTTCAAAAAATTTGCTACATTTTTACCGAGAAAGCCTGCAGGTCATCCATAATTCTCACTGAAGTGTTCACAATGCTCCAAGCTCAGAAGCGTGGCTTTTGCTGTGAGGAATGTCTCTTCACACCCAGTAAAAGAGAAGAACGAATGTAAAAAAGCCCATGCTGTTGGAGATGATGAACCGTGTGCATAGTCTGCAACGCTTTCTCTTCCTTCCTAACAGGAAACTTTGGATTAAAATGAAAACTGCACCAATCCCTGAACCGTGAGACATCCATGGCACCTTGCCAATCTCACGGATCTGTCTACAGCACAGATGTTTTTTAGGCTGTCCTGCTACGTCACTAATCTAGCCAACAGCCCTGCTAGCTTCACAGTAGGGTGACCAGATGTCCCTACTGTATAGGGACAGTCCCAATTTTTGGGGTCTTTTTCTTATATAGGCTCCTATTACCCCTTCACCCCTTGTCCTGATTTTTTACCCTTGTTGCCTGGTCACCCGACTCCACAGTGAGCTGCATGCTGCAGAAATGACTACATGGGGCACCTCCAAACGCAGCTTAGAATTATATATATATGTTTAAAAAAAACCCACAACAACAACTAAGGGCAAATGCACAGCGTGGTTATTCAATACACAAATCTTCCCTTGCCAAAACACATAACCAAAAACAAGCTTCCAAAAGCAGTTGTCCTTTCTGAACAGCTCAGGTAATAATCATCTCCTATTATACTTGAGCTGTCCTAGTTGAAGTCACACACCTAAAAGATTTTCCTTAATTTCACTGACAAAAAAATTCAGCATTTCAGGAAAGGTTTAATATCTTACCTATTAATTGAGTTTTTCGGACTTTCTGAGCTAAAGTTTGAACCTTAAGTTGCTCTGGCCATACCGTAATTCCACGCCCTTACCCATAAGAACCTACTCAGCTTAGGTCCCCATTCAGCAAAGCACTTAAACACATGCTTAACGCCACCCATTTCGAGCAAAACATTTAAGCATGTCCTTAAGTCCCACTGACTTTAATAGAATGCTTAAAGGCCTGATTAAAATCTCTCTGAAGTCAACAGAGAAATTTCCACTGACTTCAGTGGGTTTTGATTTGGATCTCATTCTGAACAGGGATGGATTTCAGCATATGTTTAACTTCAAGCACATGCTTCTGTGCTTTGCAGAATCAGAGGTTTAGCTCCTGCCTACCTCTCTGCTTTCGCTTTTCACTTTCCTCCTCAATGTTTTTTGTTCTGCTCTCTTTGTTTCCTTCTCATGCTCTCACTTCCAGACCTTACGTCACATGGCCCTTGGCACCTGGAACTCCCTTACTGACCTGCTTTGCCGTTCTGTCTTCTTTCAGGTTGGCCCTTCTCCCATGAAGCCCACTCCTTCATTTTTCTTGAAGAAGAACTTTAGTGACAAAGTGCGCCTAACGTGTCAATTTGTTTGATGTGGGACCGACAGTATTGACAGGTCTCATAATTTTATCATAAGTCTTGCAATATTTGGTGTTTTTGAGAATCTCTGCTTTCTTCTCTCTTTTTTTTGAAGTAATTTTTTTTTCTTTTATAGTCAATAAGCAAAGTCTACAAATGTGAACACTAAAGGATCAAAAACCAGAAGACAAATAAAAACATCCCATTTGTTGTTTCTCACAGTTTTGGGGCCTGACTCATGGTTTCTGAATGCTTGGAATTGGCAATACTGCTAACTAACTTAATAAAACTATCCCTAGAATCTTCCTGACCTGCAAGGGACCTGAATCAAACTGTTATCACTACACATCCTGAATTTGTTAATGCTGTCTAAAGCATGAATATTTTTTAATTTCTATTAAAAGTCAAGTGACCACAGAAAGTCTCTGTTTTTAGGGCAACCTGCTTAAATGAATGAACACTGCTCCAGACTGGAAGTAGGAAAATGAGGTGGCTCTAATAAAGCATTCGGGAAAAGAACAATGGAATTCTGGTTCAGAACTTGCCAAAGACAGACAGACTAAACATCTTGCTAGACTGTCTAAGGACCTAGTTAGAGATTGATCTGGGTGGCATTCAATCTGCGAGGAGGCTGCATCCATTTGGGATGTGTCATGAGGAGGAGGAGGAAGAGCTAGGAATGGGATAAGCAGTTTCAAAAAATTAAGACTCATTGAGAGATTTTGTTTGAAAAGTTTCCACCAAACCTTTGTAGAATGTTGGTTCCAGTACTCCAGAAAGCACCTCTGAGAAACCTCTTTCTCCTGCCCTAGAAAGATGAAGTCAGAGTTTCTCTAGTGATTACATTACAATGTAATAAGAGGAGGACAAAAGTTGCATCACACACCATGGCTGCAGACCAGACTGCCTAGCACCTCCTCAGGGTGTCCTGGAAAGTGTCTGAACATCAAAAGAGAACAACCTTGCTCTCTTCATCAGTCAAAAATAGTTTAATAAAACCCAACAACTGGTTTAATACTTCCAGTGAGGCAAGTGACTCAAAAGGTTTTCAGAGTAAAGCTTCAATGCTTCTCTTTTGTGGCTGTCAGATTACCTCCTGCAGAACAGGAGGAACAACTAGCTATGCAATGACTGTCATACAGCTACCTCCCCTATCTACTGCAGAACTATGAAGTGTCTTAAAAGATCTCAGTGCACAACAACTGGAGACCAGCATAAGTCAAGCAGGACCTGGTCCAGTGTTGCTGACATATCTCACCAGGGTGTTGTAGGGATCTGTTAGCTGTCTGGGCAATTCTTTGAAGATATAAAATAAGCACTAACTATTGTCATCACCTACATTAGAGAGAGAGAGAAAATGGTCAATATGTGGTCAGGATTAGTAATTACACCAATACCTTGAGAGCTATCTCCTAACACAGTGGAGAGCTCTCAGCTTGAAGTCCATGACCAAAATTCTCTTCTCTGAATCTTATCTAGAGTGAGACACATCCTGTCCTCAGGACTTGCTGAGAGATTTACGAGATTTTCTTAGCCTGCATCTCTTTGGTTCCATAGCTTTGCAACATTAGCCTTTGAAGTTGCTTGACTGCATCCATCTGACTCCACAGAGGTTGAAAATCAAGAGGACAATTTTACAGGAGAGATCCATCACAATCAGGGGCCAGAAGTGTAATGGTGAAAGCACTATGCTTTGGAATACGATTCATTTGCTCTGGACTCCTCAATGGTCCTATTAAAAAAGGGGACTATAAAGTCAGGAGGTAAATCAATACAATGAGTTCAAGGTCAGGAAAGAGAGGCATGACATCAAATATCCCTCAGGCAAACCTTCCAGAGAAAGAGGGGTGAATGTGCAGCAGGAGCAAAATGACCTCAAGAGGGACTAGGCACAATCTGGCTATTTTCTGCCCTTCCAAACCTCCTCTGTTGGCCATAAAAATAACCATGTCATCAGGAAAAATTATTCTGGAGATGGTCAGATGGCAATCAGATGTCTGAGTTGGGAGACAAAAAGAGTTGGAGACAAAGCATGAAAAAATTCAGTTAATATTTACGGTATCTGTATAGCTACAAGAGCAATACAGGAGAGAACATGGGCCTGATTTTCCATTGCAATGCACCATGTGCAGTCATTTGTACCTGTGAAAATATATAAAAATCAGGGCCCTTTAAAAAGTTGTCACAACTGGGCACCCAAAAACTGTAGCACCCAAATCACGAATCACTTTTGAAAATCTTGGCCCAAATTATTACAGTACAGAGATTATAAAAGCTACAATAGATACAATACAATACAAAAGTTAAGCCTTTTGATTTTCTCTGAGATTAAAGCTAAAGACAATTTCTCAATGTTTGTGTCTTTGCACTCTAATTTAGTTAGGGGGAAAAATCAAACATACTAAAACAAACAAAAAGATATGCACTGTTCAAGACAAAGTAGACACCTGGAAACGTGAATTTGGAGTTCTTTATGCTTGTCTCTCTGGTGGTAATAATCCTGTTGGTATGTGGCAGTAAACTGATTTCAAATGTGGTAAGCAGATGGAAAGCTTTATAGGTATCTTTAAATATCTTCAGATGATTTTACAGTTGATGTTTGTCCCTGGTAGGGGAGGGGAAGTAGCTCATTAAAGACCCAGTGCTAAAAAGAAGAAACATCTGCTGAAACCAGCAGAGGTCTGTAGGCAAGAGTTCAGCAGCTGGAGTCTGCAGCTAATCAACTTTACGTTCTTAGTCTGTCTTCAGTCACTGGGAATCACTACGTAGAGTTAAAAATAAGCAGTGCCCCTTGGCTTAGTAGAGTATCCTGCAAAACCATACGGAAAGATCAACTAGCCTCTCAGTGCATATAAACTGACAAATAGGTTACAAATAAAATATTTCAGTCAGAGAATGGGATTTGTAGCAGGATATGGAGCACTGTGCCTCTGATTTGCTGGTTTAAAACTGCTCCAGGTGAACGTGAATGCTTGTCAACTCTCAAAAACAAAAATGTGTGCAAGACATAGAGCCCTAAGAGAATTTGGAGCTGATCAAGAAAAGAGCTGACTCCACAGCCAAAAGCTGGAAACATTTTTCCATTTAACTTTTAAGGATAAAATACCATTGAACTAAAAATACTTGCTGCAGATTAATTTTCAACATATCCATCTCTATGAAAAAAAATCAGCAAAAAATAATCAATGGGCTTGATCTCCATTGCCCTGCATTTTGTGTAGTCACTTACACCAGTGCAAAGTAATTTAAACTACCATTATTCTGATTAAGTAGCATTTGATACCATTTTCTACTGGTGTAAATGACTACACAGGGCTGCGTGCAACAGAGAAACTGACACATGATTGCTGGCAAAAGGGAAGCAGCAGAACGTCCCAACAGAGGGAGGTGCGAACATGAAAATGATTTATAGAGCATGTGTAGTTGGCCTCTTTTGTACTAAAATATAAAATGCTACAGAATGAATTTCTGGATCCTGGACTCTGCTCAAACCCCATCGGTTTAAATTAAAATGGACCTTACTGTTGCTGTCAGCTAGTGCTAATGGCGAAGAACTGTTGGCTTCAATGATTTGTGATCTGTTGTCCCTGTTGCATTACATGGTTACTGAGCACTGAACTATCAGGAGTTTAGTTACATCAAGATACATTTAATTTGTCTTCATCCTGTCTTTTTCTCTCTCTATTTGCAAGACATGGGCCTATCAGCTGAGATACATTTCTCTTCCCCTTAAAGAATATGAAAAGGAATAGAATTAATTGTACACTGGAGGGATTTTATAGATCCTTATACTCTTCGCTACATCTTATGTGAGACCCTCACACCCTAATCTTCACCACTGTCATGTAATTAGGATATGTTTGGTACAGAGTATGTCTTGTGAGGTATCATTCTAAAAATCTTGATCTGCTAGACAGTAATATCTCATTGGATGGTATCTGCTATCGTTGTATGTGACGTTATGAAGTTTGGCTATGTATGTGTTACTGAAACATGTTGTGAGGCTGAAAACACCCACAAGCAGCATTTCAGGTACAACAGTAAAAAGGCCAAACAATGTTAATGGCTTACTGAGGAAATGCACACAAGCACAAGGATTACCCCAGGGACTGTGTACAACAGAAACCTCTCAGAGAGAGCACTACACAATGGGAATGGATTGATCCAGGTCACAGCAAAAGAGCTTTCCCGCAAGTGGGGAGAAAATATAAAAGGGGGACAATGACATCATGATGGTACCTCACTCTCCCTACAACAACACACCTGGAAAGACCTGAGGGGCAAGGACTGAACTGGGAGAAGTGATGGTCCTAGGCTACAGGGATTTTTAGTCTGTGTATGAAAATCTGGGAAAGCCAAGGCAACTTGTGCCTTAAGAATCTGCCAGCCTATTTATCTCTCAGGGTGAGAACTTGCTAATTCATATCCTACCATTTAGTGTGTTAAGATCAGTTTGCAGTTTTGTTTATTTACTAAGGTAATCTGCTTGGATCTGTTTGCTATCGCTATAATCACTTCAAATCTATCCTTTTATAGTTAATAAACTTGTTTTTGTTTTGTTTAAAACCAGTGTGGGAATCATACTTGGGGCAGAAGGCTGTTGCTTCGCTTCCTCCACATTGAGGAAGTGGGTGAATTTCATGAGCTTATGCTGTACAGTTCTCTGTGCAGCACAAGACGGTACAATTTTGAGTTACACTCCAGAGGGGGGTGCGAGCCTTAGCAACTGGGAGGTGCCTTAGCTGAGCCTTCCCATGCAAAGCTGACCTCAGCATCTATGTGTGAAGCTGCAGCTGGGTGTGTCCCTGTCTGTATATATGCTGGTGAAAGAGCAGGCTTGGAGAGCTTGGCAACTTATCACAGCACCACAGTGTAAAAGGGAGCCCAGGCTGGTGGGTCCTGTGGGCTCAGGGGTATCCCAGTTCCAAATACTACCCAGGGGGAACCCATCACAATACCCTGCCAATGATTCACATGGAAGTGCTTCCTAACAATGCTCATAACCTTTCTGCTTCATTATCCAGTACATCTGGAATGAAAATTAATAATATTCTAGAAGACTTAGAGAGATTCCAATACAGTGGTTGTGCCATGTAGCCAGGACCGGCGCTAGTGTTTTTAGCGCCCGAGGCGCATGGCCATTTCGCCACCCCGCACGCTGGTCCGCGGCTCCGGTGGAGCTGCCGCAGGTATTCCTGCGGAGAGGGTCTGCTGGTCCGTGGCTCTGGTGGGGCTGCCCCAGGCGTGCCTGTGGGAGGTCCACCGGAGCCACGGGAGCAGCGGACCGTCCGCAGGAATGCCTGCGGCAGCTCCACCGGAACTGCGGGACCAGGGGACCCTCCGCAGGCACGACTGCGGAATGTCCACCGGAGCCGCCTGCCGCCCCCCCCCCGACAAAATGCCACCCCCCAATAATCCTGGTGCCCTAGGCGATTGCCTAGGCTGCCTAAATGGAAGCGCCGGCCCTGCATGTAGCAACCCTGGTTTTTAACTGTACAGTGTCATTAGCAGGCTAGTTTGCCAGGTGAGATTACACTGTTCTACTGGCAAAAAAAAATCAATAAAGAGAATTAACTATAATCACAGTAGTGACTATAATACTAGCTTATAAGTGAAGGTATGATAGGACTCAGCCCTGCAAGGTGCAGACACACTGCCCCTGATCCAACAGAACACTTAAGCCTGTGCTTCATTTTGCACACACAAGTGCTTTGCTGGATTAGGGCCAGAATACTCAATACCTTGCAAGATCAAGCCCATTGTCCCTAATGAAAATGTTTTCACCCTGCCCTGGTGCTGGTAGAAAGGCATTATCCGCTATCCTTTGTGACACAGAAACCAGTGACCCTGCTACATATTAACTAGGGAGGTTGTTCACCATATCTGCTCAAACGTTTTTAAAAACATATTTCTTTTCTTTTCGGAACTAGACCCTGGAGACAATTCTGGGCACGGGAGCTAGTGCTGGCTTAGCAAAGATGGATCTAGGTGCATGAGCAGGCTGAGAGAGAAAACACGCACAGTGCACATATTTCTACTTCAGAGACTCAGTCTCTACAGCAGGAATGGAAGCAGGTTCAAGGCATGGGGGATCGGGCTTATGGCCTACCCTGAAGCAGCAGTGGGAGCTGGTTAGAAGAAGGGGTAAAATATCTTCTCATGGGCAAAGATAAGGTGGGAGGTATAGCCTCTCACCCATGCAGGTGCCACCCAACCCAGGCATGGTAGGAATCATTAGGCTAATACACAGCTAATATCAGGGGTCTTACCAGAATAAGACACATAGCCTCAAAAAGAAGCAAGTAAACAAAAGCATAGACCCAAATGCTAACCTCAGACCTGTGTATAACCCTCACCATGAGCTCGGGGAGAGCTGTGCCTGACTAAGGGCAGAATTTGACTCTTGGACTGTACAGTTTCTTTAAGGCCATTACAGCTATCAGAAAATGAAGATGGAAGTCAATTGACACTAGGGACTTTCTGAAAGGCTCAGAAAATGAGTCCCTACTCAATCCTCTTAGGCCAACAACATGGCAAGTAGTGGAGACACAGGGGTATTTCCACAATACAGCACAGGTTTTTTAGCAATGTAGCTAAGCTAAAGAACCACTCTGAAAGTGTACCCCAAACACCCCAATGTGGGATAAGGGAGACTCTACCCTGGGGAAAAAATAACACCACACTGCAATCTCCGATACAGGAATACTAACTAGATCACTAACTGCACAAATAACCTCAACAGCAGCTCCTCTCTCTGGCACTGAGAGCATTACAAAGGAGCCATAAGGTCTATTACAGCGCTTAAAAAGGCCCCCAGGGCTGCTCTAATTTATGGCAGCTTCCCCAGGGCTGCCTACGACCCAGAATGCTCAGCAGAGCTGAGTGATGCAGCTAATCTCTCTTCCTCTGACACAGTCTCTCGTAAGACGGAGTCTGCAAGGGGGCAGTGTAGTGCCACTTTTGTCGGCCTTACACAACTCATGCACTGGGGAAATTCTCCCTGGTCTCCTGCATCTCATTGCCCAAGTGTCACAGAGGTGGAGGGTGCGGGGGCACAAAACCAGCCACTCTTTTTGAGCCATATATGTATGCTGTCCTAATTGCTCCTGGCACTTTGCTTCCATATTCTGAGATTCTTGCAAGAACAGAAATCATCATTACCTCACCCTTCTCTTTCACCTTTCCCCAAATTATGATACGCGGAATACTTATTTTTAGGGGAGATCTTTGAAAGTGCCCAAGGGGTTTAGGTGCTCTAGCCCCCACAGAAATTCAGTGGGTCCTGCACTCTTAAATTCTCCCCCTCTCATATTTCTTTATTCCGACTAAGAAGCCCATGTGACTCTCACAATAAATAGCAAATATAGATGAGAGAAAATACAAGCAACAAAATCCAAATGGAATGAATACATTTTTTGTAAATAACCCCTACGGGAACTCTGGATGTAAATCAAAGCCTGCGTAAACACTTGAAAAGAAGTATCATTCTCACCCATGTTAGCTTTGATAATGGAAGGACAGAGATTTTTGTTTTTGTTTTAGAAACAGAACTGGTAAGACACATATTATTAAAAGGGAACGAAAGGAAGTTTTGTCTCTGTTAACAGCTGAGATCCCATAATAGGAGGCATGCTAGGATCAGCTCAGGCAGATGACAGGCGAGATAACAAGTAAATCCTTCATTTCAGCCGAAGGCTACATTCCACAGGAAGATTTTTTCTGCCTGAACATTTATGTCATCACTTATTTCACTGTAAGGGTTCCCAGCTCTTGTGCAGGACAGCTGCTTCTTCAAAGCAAAGTCCCAAGCGCTTCGTGACCCAACTGCCTGCACAAGGCATGGAACCTGCAAAGCCAGAGTCTTACTGCTGCCAAATATTTTACTTTACACAAGTGACTGATTCTTTGGTGTCAACAAGCTGCAATTTATTTGTTTTCAGTTCTCCTCTCAGAAAACAATTACATGGGCTGCACAGTTCTCTTCGGGGTTATCTCTGCCAGAGATTTTGGTCATGCTGAAACTCAGAATGGGAATGTGTGTGGAACATCTACGTTAGAATTTACAAATGTGTTAGTTACCCTGAGTTATGGGCGGTCTATTAGCTTGAGTTACAGCATGACCAAAAACTGTAACGTAGCCAGTTAATTGCAACCCCTCCATGTGTTTCACCACCTGGAAATGATAGGCACGGTTACCTTGAGAGCCTTAAAAGCTCCACTAGTCAAAGTGAGCCAATTTAGGAAGAACAGAAAGGGCCTGAATCTCCTCTCATCATGCTGGTTTTGCACCCATAACATGCTGCTTACGTCAATGGAGTTTGCTTTTCACTTACAGTCCTGTAAAGGAGAGCAGAACTGGGGCCAAAGCCTTGAAATTGTTGTCGTCCAGCTGAAGAAGAAAAGAGGAACTGACTTGTCCCAAATAGGAAGCTGTCCATTTCAAATCGGTTCCAGTCTAGTGTGCTATGTCTCACTGCCTCCAACAGCCTCCTCCTCATAAACATTATTTACAGAGAACCACCTGGGCAGAGACACTCATTGCAAAAAAAATCAATAAATAAGATGAAACTAAACCAGCTGAAAACTGAGATTCCTAAAACACTAAGAGCATTTTGTCAGGGTAAGGAAGCAGCATGCTCTAGCAGAGAGAACATGGGACTACAAGGCAAGAGACCTGAGAGCTATTCTGTATTTCCAACCCCTAAAGCATTCAAAAATCATGAATCTGGCACCAAATGTCATGAGAGGTATATGAGAGTGTTTGGGGGTTTGTTTGTTTGTTTGTTTTAAATAATACCTGGGGTTCTTTTTATTTATCTTCAGTTTTCTCTCTGCAACCAGGGTTAGAAACTTTGTTTTATTTTAAATGAAAGTTGAGACCCTCATATATTCACACACCTCCAGGAGCCGGGGCTTTAAAAAATACCAAACATTACCTGTCCCTGGAAATTTCCACCATATGCATCCGACAAAGTGGGTATTCACCCACGAAGGCTCATGCTCCAAAACGTCTGTTAGTCTATATAGTGCCACAAGACTCTCTGCTGCTTTTACAAACATCATGAGGTTTGGTAACCATTTATTCCTGGCTCTGCCACTGACTTACTGTGTGACTGTGAGCAACAGCTTAGGCCCGTATTTCCAAGAGAGGTTGGATACCCAAAATTAAGGCAGAGAATTTTAGCCTTATAAATTATCTACGTCTCCAATTCCCTATTTGTGACACAAAGATAATCATACTTACCTTCATTTACTTTGAGAATTGCATTTAAAAAAAACCCCTATATGACTTCAGTTTACGTATAAAGACAGCCTAGTATGTAACTAATTTTAAAGTGTATAAATTTTAAATTGCCTTACTATTCTAATGCCTAAAAATTTGCTGACACTTTATAAAAGGCCTGACCTCATCCAGGCATGTGGTTTCGATCGTCCTCAACTGCTATGCATTATAGCTCCAAGCTTTATAGATTTGCCTATTAATGGGCAAATTTCATTGTGTTAAAGCTTATTAGGATTGACAGTATATGAACATGATTTCCCATTATTACACTAAACTAACATTGGTATACACGTTTTATGGTAAACTATACAATATAGTATCTGGACTCAGGTGATCATCTGGCTATTGAAAGAGGACATTTTTCCCTTACTGACATTACAATTTGGCATTTAAAGAAAGCAAGATGCCCTTTTTAAAAAACTTCCATCTATTGTCAAACATTAGATTTCTCTCATCCTGTGTGTTTCTGACTTCATATGTCAGTGCATAGGCAGAAGGCAGATTCTGGTTTTTGTCTCACATTGTTGTCCGTGCTTCTCCATTGTGTTGGCTGGTGGGTTTCAGTCACAGCTGCCCAAGCACAAAAGCGCTCCCAGGAGCTGTGTCAGTTCAGAGATGCTTACAAACACAACCATGCGCAACCAGAACGCAAGGGAACAGTCAGCCAAACCCCAGCCTTAGTTACACTTGTGCAACTCCATTGCAGTCACTGGGTTTTGCACAGATGTAACCAAGGACAAAACGTGTCACCTCCTGTGCTCTCTCTTTGGGACACTGAGCGTTGTGAAGGTGAGAAGTAGTTCAAGGGGCTGTGTGTATTTGTCATGGTCATATTTTCTATAGGGCCCAAGTCATACAGTAACAAGAGACACAAAAGGCTTGTGTTCAGCAGCGAACTGAAGAAATATGGCACACAAGCATCAAAGGAAAAACAACCCTTTTGCTCATCACCCGTCGTCTGTCTCCACGGGGCTGCTCCATATGGTGGACATTTTAAAGAGGTATTTGCATCACTGCTTTCAAAGGCTGACAGCCAGCTGTGCTAAACAGCACCCCATATGAAGACTACGGTGTCGTGAGCTGCAGGATGTTAATGAAGACAGATGGGAGAAGCTTTTCCCAGAGGTCGGCTTCTTACTCAGCAGACGGTGCTGTCCAGTAAAGACTTCATTATCATCAAGAGACAGAACAGGAAGGAGGTGAGAGAAAGGAATTGATGGGCAGGGAGTCCCTGAACAGAGGGCTAACGTTTATCTATCGTTGGGCTTTACGCTGTTGCCCAGTGGTGAGTGCTGCACAGTACCTGAGCACCTTCTACGAAAAACCAATAGCAGTAGAATTTAGGAAGACAGTCGCTTGGACATAGCAGTCAGTGATTTACCAGGACGATGGAGTGGATGGGAAGCAGAAGCAGAATTTAGCTAGTGTAATGCATAGGAGATGGCAAGCCTGATTATACGACAATATGAAACCACTGAAATAAACAGAGTCAGCGTTCATGTCGCACTCTCAGTCAGTACGTAGACAGGTCCGGGGCAGCTAATGATCCAACCAATAGAACAAATTTGATGATGAATCCTGGTCACGTTCCACCTGAGGCACGTTGCGCATATGCTAAGAAGAACGGAGTCACACCCAGTGTAAAACTAGTATAACAGAGAGGAGTATCAGGCCTTAACGTCATAAAAACTTAGGGCCAGCTCCACAACTGGTGTGCACTGACACAGCTCCATTAACTTCGAAGGGGCTAGGCCTACTTACATCCACTGAGGATCTGACATCTGGATGTTAGAGATGGACTGGACCTAGTAAGGGTTAGTTAGTCCTCCCTGGAAACACAGGCTCTCTCTCTCTATATATAATCTAGTTACTATGTTAGTTTTAAACACCTTTCGAGATAGTGCTTATACCCTTCCACAGCACAGCCTAATAGGGGGTTGGTTCATCATTAGGAAGTTTTTCCTGATATCCACCCACATTTCCCTCTTTCACCTCATCACAATTCTAATCACCCCAAACAATTAATTTCTCTTTGTGATGTTCAGGCCCTTCAGACAGTGACTCTGTTCCATCCCCATAGCTGTCATTCAGCCACAGGTGACAATAGTTCAGCCATTAAACACTGGCAAAAAGTTAGGGGCCAGCTTTAAAAATGTTTAATTGTTTGGGCTGCTATCAAATTGTAAATGTGAGATAACTAATTTCCCCATCTCCCGGCAGCAGCTCAATGTTCCAAAAGTGATCTTGGAAAAAGCCAGGAATGTAATGCTTCTATAACCCATAACCACAATGTTTGCTCCAGGGAGATGAGCAGAGGGCACACTGGCTGCAGGAAGTAAAAATGTCTTTTTAAAAGTTTTCTTTTTCTCCCTATAAAAGGTCAAAGAAGCCAAGAAATTCCCATTAAATCATACAAAACAACGACAGTCAAGGAACACGAGAACACATGGATGGGAAGCAGATCACTAAACACACAGTCCAACCAGCGTCCTTTTCACTCTGTACATCACATACCATCATCTCCGGTACTCCAATACGATTGTCATGGGCACAGGGAAAAAATCAAAGCAGAACCGAATGGGCGGTTTGGGGGGGAGAGTGTCATGTGTGCTGGATTTCTCTTAGGACAAAAGTAAATATTATTGAAAAGGAATTATGTTGACAAGGAAGAATGATGCTCTTGTGATCAATGAACTGGGATTCAGGAGAACTGGATCAATTCCTCTACCACAAACTCCCTGTACGATCATGGGTGTCATAATCTCTTTACCTTGGTTCCCTGTCCGTAAAATGAAGATGACAGAACTTCCTTTCTCCTTCACTTTGTCTGCCTCGTCTGTTTAGATTGTTAGTTCCTCACGTCAGGGATCCTTACTAAGTGTGTGTACATCAACTGGGCCTTGATTTCTATTGTGGCTTCCAGGTCCCCACTGTTATACAAACGATAAATAAATAATCATATACTGAAATCCTCTGAACAACGGCCAGATCTTATATTTACATTGATGCAGCCCATTGCTTTACCTATTATTCTGGCTTGCTATCGAGATATCTGGTGAGAACTCACAGAATATTAAAGTGCCCAGAGCAAGGGCTGTGATGTTACACCCCATATTCTTCATAAAAATATGGTTTTGATATGAATATGACATAACTAAGATGTACTTTATGCAAGATGGCTCATATAAGGTATCACTGGAAACATTGTGATTTACTGAATGTGATTATCCCATTTGTATGCATGTATCACTTCTGTATCTGAAGTTAGAAATATTGACTATGTAACAATTACAACTGTGTGTGTATTTGGGAGACACCCACTAGACGAGAGGCCATCAGCTTTGATAGGCCATTAGGAAGAAACAATAAGACTTTAAAGATACTAATCTCTCTCCTTCCTGAGAGGGGTCCTGGGACATATCTGTGACACTACTAGGGCAAGTGGTCCTGTCACCTGGTACTCAACACTATCTTAGACTTCTAGTAATTTTCCACTAAAAGAAGGGGGAGGTCAAGACTGGGAAACAAAAGATTTCCACCTCATGTAAATCTTATTTAAAGCTAGGGAGTACGGCAAATGGACTCTCTCCTCCATTGCCTACCCAAGAAGAAAGACTGCTGAAAATACCCGAAGAGACAAAGGAACTAACCCAAGTGGAAAGGCAGGGACGAGTCCAGATTGAGACAGGGGGCCAGTCTGTAAGAAGAGAAAACTGGAACTCTTAGGTACAGAAACTCTGCAACTTGCCTAAAACAACATTTAGGGTGAAAAATTACTTCTTGAAACCAGTCTCTTTAAGGTCTTAAGCTTAGTATGCGTGCTTTGTTTTATTTGTTTAGTTAGTTTTGTTTTATTTGTTTATTTATTTATTTGCTTTGTTCTGTTTGCTATCCCTTATAATCACTTAAAATTTACCTTTTATAGTTGTTAAACTTATTTCTTGTTTATAACATAACCCAGTTTGTGCAATTTAAACTGCAGGGGCAGGAGGGGAAGAAGTTGTGCATATCTCTTCACACTGAGGGAGAGGGCAAATTTTTACGAGCTTGCGCTGTGCAGATCTTTCTATCCAGCGCAAGACAATATTATCTTGGATGTATTTTCCAGAGGGAAGCTGCACTTGAGTGCTGGGCAACTTCCTCGCTGAACCTTCCCATAGAGAGCTGTCTGAAGCCTTTGTGTGATTCTACAGGCGGTGCTCCCTACCTGGGTGTGCATGCTGCCAGAGGCCGGATAGCCTGATTCAGCAAAACAGGGGAATGGAGCCCAGGTTAGTGGAGCAGGCAGGCTCAGTGAAATCCCAGTACCTCAGGTGACAGACACCCCAGAAGGGGGTTCCAATCCATCACAGAGACACAGAAATCAATGAGAATTTAAAACAACAGAAGTCAGAGATGTGAAAGACCTAGCAGGTCTAGTCCAGGCAGCTATTCTATCAGGATTGTTCCTGTTAGTATATTTTTTTCATGCTGCTTCGTTCATTCTAGTTTATCGTGGCAAAGGGTGATAAATGGTGTGTATTGAGAGTATCACAAAAAACAAATAACGCCCTCTCTCCCCTACAGACTTTATCAAGGGAATGAAAAGCACAAAAATCAAGGGCTTCTCAATTTCTTAGGTTGAGATTATTTCCCCTGGAAACTGAAAACTGACTGACCATGAGACTGGAAGGTGTTAGTCCCCTTTGCACTGCAAAACGCCATCCAGCCACTCACATTGGGTTGCTGCTGACACGTGCTGGGAAACTGGAAATGTCAGATTGGAAGAGGTTGGTGAGTGGGTGAGGGGCAGGGGAACAGAAAAGGAGCTAATATCAAGTATTTCACTGCAATATGTGAAAGGCTCCTAAATCCTGCCTTTGCCCTCTATTCCATACATGCTGCTTTTTTCTCTAGAGTGGGTGGAAAGGTATTTCATCCTGACAAAATTGAAGACAAAATATCACTACAATGCTCTAGCCTGCCCTAAAGATCTCTGGTGACATTTCAAAATCAAAATAATATGTTTTCCAGCAGAAATGTTTGAGTTTGGGGTCAAAAACTCAAAAGATTGATATTTTACAGTGGTCAGTTTTTCAACAAACAGCAAAATAACGATAATTTCCCACAGAAAGCAGATACTTTTAGTGAAAAAATTAATTCAACCAAAAACCTCATTTTCTATTGAAAAACAGTTTTGATAGACAATTTTCAGCCAGTCCAATAGTACAGTATTATACTTAATGCATATAGTGTTTTCCATGTTTGGAGCTATGACACATTACAAATATTCATAAATTGAGCATCAGGGGACTCCATGAATTACGTAAGTATAATTATGCCCATTTTACAGATGAGTGCATTTGTGATCTCTGTATAAAGCAACACAAGCTTTCATCTTTATTAGTTTCTGGTTTGTGTGCTGAATTATCCAGTGTTGTCACTGATTTTATCATGAGTTTTACTACACTTGCTATTTTTCTTAATGCCCCAGCTGCTAGAATAAGATTATTCTGCAAAAATCTTAGCTTTCGTTTAAAAGTAAGCTTCTAGCCCTCACAGTTTCAGTGAAAACCATGGACCCTGAAGGAAAATAAAAAGAACCCAGATTTATTATATCTCATGGTTTTTAAGCTACTCTCCTGATTTTTTAGGGCCTGACCCATGATTTTTGATTGCTTGCGGTTAGCAATTCTGGTTAGCTCATACATAATAACTAACATTATTTTGCCTGTGTTATGACCTTGGTTATATTGACCAAGAGAGATCTGCTCTGTTTATAGAACGGACAGACATTCATCTGAAATGGGACCAAGCCTTTGGGGGAAAGTAAACTTTTCAAATCACCAAGATGGAAAGCCATTTAAAAAAAAACCAAAAAACCAACACCTTGCCCTGCCCCTTTCCCACAGGAGAGGAGGTACTACTCTACTGTACCCTAACAATGGGTTTGAGATTGGCAACCTACCTACACTGAGACAGAAGACAGAGCACTCAGGACTCCGTTGCTGCCATGGTCCCTCCCTTTCATTCAGGCTGGACTAGCAGCTAAAACCTGGAATAGGGATCGACTACCACACAGAAGGCAGCATGCTCGTCAGAGTGAGGAGAGAGGGCTGATGACTGACTGGTTCTAATCAGATTTGGGAAGGGGTCTCTTCTAGTACCGGGATGGTCATAAGATAGTTGAGACATCTTGAGGAGTCTCATCAGGCTCAGGAGAGGAGCTAGGAGCAGGGCTCCTAATGGGATGGGGTAGAAAGCAGTGAATTGAGTCAGTTCTCATCCCTAAACGTAGAATCCTAAAAGCTGAATATCTGTTCAACTTGAGAACTGTAAGGGCTACGCATTCACGTGGCCAGATGGTTTGCAAGCACCAGCATCGCATGGTTTAATGACTAACAACACTAAGAATCCAAACAGCCACTCAGCTGTAACAGCACCGAGTTCCCCCTTCACACTGTTCAGCCATCACAGCGCTTGCTTTTCATCAGCCCCAAGGTGTGTAAAGCTAAATTCCTTCTCCTTTTCTAGAGTGAATAGCCAAAGCTACATTCAGACAGTAGACACGGGACAGCAGTAACTGCTCTGCTCAGCACTGGAGCACTGGGACCAGGTTTGGGCACCACACTTTAAGAAAGATGTGAACAAACTGGAGAGAATCCAGAAGAGAGCAACGAAAGTAATAACAGATTTAGAAAACATGACTTCTGAGGAAAGGCTGAAAGAACTGAGCATGTTTGAATACTACAGCACTGCGGGGTGCTGTGACTGACAAAGCATAACTTTTAAACAGTCATTTTGAGATTTCTGAACTGATTGTTTTACCCTCACTGGCAACGTACAATGAAAATGTGTATTTCAATCACTACAGGTGATAAATATTTACATGTGACCCAGCTCATTTAGTGGAGTGTTCCTCACTCTGATACTGCTTTGTCTGACATGCTGCTGGTGAACACAAACTGTTTGTTAATTTGAATTCATGAGCAACAAAAACCTGGATTAACTGGGTGACATTTAATGGCCTGTAATATACAGAAGGTCATATTAGATGCTCTAAGGGTCTCTTCTGGCTTTAAACTCGATGTATGAGAAACCAGAAGTCAATCAGCTAGACCCAGACAGGGCAGTTACAGGCAGAAGACCTCATTTTAGGGCTCCATTTGTCTCTCAAGTCCACATCTCTGTATTCCAGCTTATTTTCAGCTATCTTTGTGCCCAGTATCAAAGTTCTCAGTGATAAACAGGTTGAGGCTCCAATAAGAAGGGTTGGGATGGTTTCCCCCTTATCTCAGCATTTGCCAGATGGCTCTGTGCTTTGTGTGCTGCTGAACAAAGAACAGCAGTGGATGGTCAGTTAAAAGCTAATGAAAATAACGTGTCTGCCACAGAGTTTGTATTGTTTTTGGTTCTAACTGCTGGCATCTACGAAACCTCTGATATCTGGTTCCCACTTCCAACTGGTACTTAGAAACAGCAACGTGTCACTTGAGACAAGTGCCTATTAAAATTACATAGGCACAGGTAAAAGTGATCTCAATGCACAAGGCGACAGCAGGCAATTAGGATCAGCAACAGACCACACACTTTCCTGTCGCCATCTCACGCATTGCATTAGTCTCTCCAAATGTCTTTTCTTCTTAATAAATTTGAGTGCAAGACTGTTCCCCTGCCTACCAGAAAACTGTGGGTCCGAATCTGATCATCTTTTAGGCTTCTGAATGGTGTTTTAATTTTGATCTCCATCAAATAATATCCAACCTGGCACAGCATAACCTAACAAGAGGGAATCTGACATCAACACTTGGATATTAGGCTGAAGTCTATTGTCAGTTATACTGATATTTTTTTTAGGAAGTGGCAGTGGCATTACTCTAGATTTACATCTGTGTAACACAGAAGAATCTGATCCACTAATTTTAGGAAGGTTTAGTATGTGATATGCTGTTGATTATTATGCCTAAGAGTTCATTTATTTATCACAGCGTTACATCTCAACCCAGAATTTTTGCAGATGAGAGGAGTATTCGCCACTTGATCTGTGGCTGAATTTAGGGCCCAATGCTGAGCATTTAACACATTCTTAATGAAGTCAATGGGACTTACACATGCTCTCCAGTTCCCGGGATCAGGCCTCTCCCATTCATCAGGGGCTGACAAGAAGTGACCTGAGCCCAGTGCAGAGCAGGCAGGCTCTGGTGTGAACTGTCTTAAATGCTGTAGCATTGCCCATGAATTTCAGTTCAGACCTACAATAACTTTGGCTGTTCCAGTGCTGGGCATCTGTTGAACAGAGACTGCCTTCTGTGATGCACAGAGCTAAGCTGTGCAGTAGTTCTGACACATGAAAACAAGGCACCACACACTCATTTTCATTGGTGCACCATTCTTCAGGGGCCAAAGGCCACCTAGGTGTCATTAAATGCAAAAGTTAGTGCACTCAGCCTCATGCTCTCCACTTTAGTTACTGGCTAATATGTCTAGCACAGGAAATACAATCTCATAGAACAGAAACTATAGCTATAGTATATATATAATCACTGACCTCTGCAGAGCAGAAGACAACTGACAGTGACAGAGTACATCTCTGGGATACAAGAGTTATTCCTATGAAATGGCTGTCACAAAGGACATGCTCTTCTTCATTTTTTCTTTTGCTATGTTACCCAAACAGTGTTCCCTTAACCTAACTCGTTGTTTAATATAAAACACACAAGGTTATGCTTTTACATTTGGGTCTGCAACTCAGCTGCGTATCTAGGAGAAAAATGCAGGCAACATGGCTCCTTCAGTACTTTGTACCTACCGGTATATCAGTTAAGCTATTAGACTTGTCTCACACACTCGGAAATTTCTAAAGTGGTGTTTAGCAATTGGATTGCACTGGTCCTTATCTTCAAGCCAGGGCGCAGTGTATCTAAAAGATCGCCTAAAGCTCTGGGATGAACACTGAAAACAATAACTCCACTCATCAGGCACAATGGAATTTTCTAGCACTGAGATAAAGCACCAGGATGTGCAGGAGACAGAGCTTTCTTGGCAGGCTAGTCTGAGACTATGGAACTCCCACAGGAACTAAGGACCCACCATCACAAAGCTCACTACCTTCCACTCCAAGTGCAAGGCACACTCCTTCAAGCAGTCTTCTCCAATATAAACGCACAGCATCTTACAGGCGAGTCTCATCTTACGCTGGCATTACATTCTGCTGTCAGTGCATAAAGCGAAAATCACTTATAGTCAAAATTACATTGAGTGTAATGGCAGGTGGAATCGCCAGCACTACAGGTACCATATTTAAATCGTTATTTTTCTCTTTGTTTTTGCCAACCGCACAAAGCTGAATTTGCGCATGTTAAATGGACATAAGATGAGACTTGCCTGTATACATTGAACAACATTCTACCAAACTAAAAGACTACATTGCACACACAATTCTCCCCAAGGGAAGAGGATTAAAGAACAAGCCGCATGTGACAAATGTTAGTCACATCACTCAATGCACTACCAGAAGATGCTCAGATACACTGGGAATTATGATGATAGAAGAACCTATACAGAATATTTCTCTGCAGCACCGAGGAATCCAAGAGTAGTGTGAACTTATGTTTTAAACTATCTGAATATGTGGTCCCTGTTTTGTTTTGTTTTGAAGCATAAGGGATCACACATGGCTTTTATTATCAGAAGTGGTGTTTAACCAGTTACTTTTAAAGCACATACTTGAATTAAGTCCAAAAATGTCTATAAAGACATGAGGGTTGCCTTAAAGGAAGCCAATAATGACTTTTGTCTGTTTGAGTTCTAATTCTATCATTTGTTTGCAAACAAAAAATAAAAAACCAGGTCCAAGTTCAGACCTGGGGTAGCTGGAGCAACTGTGGTGTAAACAGGTGCAATGAAGTTATATTTACTTACAAAGCTTTGGAATTTGATCTTAGTGCATATGACAGAGGCAGCCACGCAGCTCCATAGGGAAGACTGTATTGAGATTTGCACTAAACACTGGATTAAAATTCCTTTATTCCTTAATGATTAAATTGTATTCTGACTATTATTAATGCATGACTGTAGCATCTGAAGGCCCATTTATGATCAGGGCCCCACTGGGATAGGTTCTGCACAAACACACAAAGACATACATGGTCACTGCTCTCAAAAGCATGTATCCTAATGTAACACACTAAATAACTCCTCCGAGCACAACTGAATTTTCCGCAGTATTTGTATGGCAAAATATTTACTAACTTTTGCAGAGCAAACATGGGAAAATGAACCCTGGTTGAAAATTTTCTCTGCGAGTTTCACTTTCTTCAGGTCTTTGTTGCTAAACAGCCAGAGACACACCAAATCCAAAATGTCACAGACATTTGAAGTCTCATAACATCTCAGACACAAGCCACTTTTCAAAGGTTTCACACAAAGAGTTATTCCCCTGATTCATAATAATGTCATTTAGCTCTGCAGAAGAAAGTCACTCACAGATGCTTCAGCTCACTAGCAAACTTGCTCTCCATTCTAACAGATAACCAACCCCCATGTAAGCATCCAGTTCCTCACACTCAAAACAGACCATGTGAACTCCAGCACCATGTACATACAATACACTGCTGACTTTACCCCTGCTGTACAAATGTCTCAATGCAATAGATCCTAATCTAGGTGAGTTTGGAGTTCAGGTTGTGAGCATGATTGAGAGCCCTTCACATGACCAGTCCTAGTTAATGCAAGAGACATGTGACCTTAGGTGCTCAGGACCCACTAGGGTGGAACAGCTGAACTGGCAAGCTCAAGAGTGAGACCTATGTATGCAGGAGACAAAGCTGTCTTTGTGACTGGCCCACAAATCTGCATCTCGGCTCCCAGGAGAGATCAGAGCACAAGTCTCAACCCCTTTGGAATGAAATATCAAACCCACTTATTGGCCCTAAACCTGAGCTGTCCTTCATTAACCTCACCCCGACTAACAAAAAATCCCTGTGGCATGGAGAAAAGCTGAAAGCTTTATGGTTCATTTTAATAAACTCTCTCAGATACCATGGTGATGGCCATGATATAAAGGAACTAAGCAGATGGGGAGCCGGTCTTGTAATATACACTCTCCAGCTGAGAAACAATTCCACCCTCATGCCAACTGAGTGAAAGATTTCCTTGTGAAATAAGGTTTAACACTTGTTTTCTGCTGCAGACTCTTGTCAACAGAGGACTGAGACAAGGTGTAATTTACATGTTTGAACTGGAAGCAGATTTTGTCCTCCATTAAGCTGCATACATGGCAACAAGCCAGCAGCATTCACTGGGGAAGAGGACTCTGGTGAACCACAAAGCCTTTTGTCAGTGCAGAGCTTGTGCTCGGAAAAGGTTCTCCTCATTTAGATCATTAGATCTTATCCACCATACCACTAAATGTGCTTATTTGAGGTTTACTGCATTTGTACTTATGGCAGGGGTGGGTGGGAACATGAGATCTTTTGATTCCTAATTTTGGGCAACATGGTTGTTTTCCAATCTGCTCTACGCAAGTGGAGGGCGCCGGGGGGGGGGGGGGGGGGCTCAGAGACAGCACAGGGAAGGAATCGAGCTATACAGAGGTACTATTCCTTCCCTCCTTCCACTTTACTCCAACACACTGCCCCTCAGCAATAGCAAATAACTGCCCTTGAGCCCAAATCAGCTCATGCAGCAGGCACTGCTGCTGCTGGATTGTTAATGGTCACGATTTAAGAAGTGGGAAGCAGAGCCTGATTTTCAAATTTCAGCTTGAGTGTATAGGGCTGGCAGTTCAAAAACATACCGTCGAAATGGGGCAAAGCTGCTATGAATGCCTCTGAGAGAGAATAAATCTGGGACTCACCATGTCATTGTGAGAAAGCTCCAATGATGATGATATTGGCACTTTAAAGTATTGAGTGCTCCTCCAAAGGAACGTTTACATTGAGCGTCCAAGTGACAATTTCTGCTCTCAGTAACTCCAGAGCAGTCCTACTGAAGTCAGACTTACACTAGTCTACATGAGAGCAACAGTTGGCCAAAGCTGTCCTATTTCTGACCTTGTACCTGTACACTAGCTAGTCGCTTAAAACTCACAATATCCGATTCCTACAGAACATCCAGTGTGTTCTGAACTGCACTGTTTCCATACTGGATACTTACAAACTCAAAATTAGCCAGTGTTTTGAGTCTTGGATTAGCTACTAACTAAAAGAGCAGTGCAATCGCTCCTGATTAAAATGGCATGACAGATGAGATGGGTGATAGTAAGGAGCCGTGGTGATCACTATTACCCCAAAGAAATTACGAGAGATTGGGCCTGGAGCTTGTCTAGACTACTTATATGCTTTGGTCCTTATTCTTTCATAGGCACAGAGGCTGAGCTAGTTAACATATGTTATGTAACACGTAAAAACAAGGACCCAAATTGCTCCCAGGAATAATCAGCTACACAAGATAGGCGTTGAAGTGGTGAAAAGGCCAGGCTTCTAATTATCTTGTAAACTGCATTGTTCATTATCCAGAGGGGGCTAGTGGGATGCTTCTCAGCCCTGCTGGAGGAGGTGGCAACTGTCTTTTTTTTTTTTTTTTTTTTTTTTTTAAAGTTTGCGAGTTAGTTTATCTTTATGCAGAGACATCTGTTAGCTCCTGAACAACAGGAACAAAAAACAGGGTGGTGGAGACTTTGACATATAATCTACGTCCTCAAAACCTTCCCTGAGAGCAAAAATGTTCTGCAATTGTCTCACACACACAAACTTGATGTGGTCTGATGACTGGAGAGATGCAATGACCACATACCTGTCCGTGCCCTGTTGATTTCATCACTTATGAAGGGCAAAGAGTGCAGAAGCAATCTCACTTCCCAAACAGAGAAGGAGAAACCTATGCTCTCCCAGATCAGAGAGTTAGGATACTCTGCTGCGGTATAGAACTGGCTTCCCCTAGTAGTCCACCAAAGTCCAGGGCACAACTGTTAATCAGGCCATTAATTAATAACCAGTACCAGGATAGGGTGAAAGCCTACGAGACATGGGCGTACAATATGTTTTATGCCTTTCGTTTTAATTTATCCCTTATAGCCAAATGGAAATTGTTAAATTAATAAATTCTATTTAAAGAAGCCAATTCTTCCTTAATGTAAATTCCCATGTAATTTAATAGGGATTAAACTCATAAGGTATTAATGAAATTTAACAGGACTAAAGCTCTTAAAGCTCTCTCACTCAACCCTGAGGCACACTGGAAAGAATCCTGGGATAAGCTAACATCTCAAACAAGCACCTGATTGCCAGCCCGACAAAAGACCTTTCATGCTTCAGCTTACCCTGGAAACAATGGTCCATATTGAACCCTTTCAGAACATTGTGTGGCAGATGCTGTCATCTCATACACCCCTGGAAGATGAGAGATAACCCACAATATGACTGTGGACACCACCAGGAAACTGTGGACTACACCATAAATGAGTGTTTGCTTTGATTGTTTGCCAGTGGTGTCAGATTTACACCAAGCCTCTTCTGAAGCTACTTATAGGATCACTAATTTGGACTTGGTTATTTGAATGCTGCTAATCCCCTCTCTTGAGATCCTAAAGAAGAACAGAACTGGGTTCTATAGAAATTACCCTTAAAACCAGTCAAATTTAATCAAGAATTAAATCCTTGGCATTTTGTTTTTGTAGGATTCAATAGTAGGGTTACAATTCTCTATTAAACTGTATAGAACGGCCACAAAATAAAGATTTTTATATTAATTCTATAGGATTTTCCCCAAAAGTTGTTACTGGAGCTGATCATGTGGGTCATTACTCTTTCTAACATTACCCAACAGCCTTAACATTGTTGTCACTTCCGTAACAACAAATGTGCTGTACCAAAGGCCAAAAAAAGGGTATGTGCAAGTGAGAGTGTAGGGATTATGGTGGGAAGAAGATCAAAGGGTGAGGAGGAAATGGACTATGAAACAAAGTTCTTCTTTAAACTAAATCCAGCCTTGGCATAAGCAGATGAGGAGCTAAAGTACAAGGGACTTTAACTTATACTCTCTTGTTAACTGCTTTCCTGCTCATTTGGAAAAGACTCATATTACTACTGGAAAAGTAATCGACAATTGTAACTATTCTACAGACTTTTTGAACCATTCTATGTGACTTAATAGAGAATCACATCCCTGTCTTAAAATGCTCCTCAGTGATCCCTCGAGGTCGAGGACGACTTCTTTCACAGGTTTTATTTTTCACGGGTCCTTTGGTGACGGAGGAGTCCAATCCTTGAGCCACAGGCTCATTGGCAAATGCTGCAGGTGGTGGTGGAAGTCAGGGTTGGGCTGTGGTTGCTGCGTGACAACGATCTTTCCTTTCTTTCCTGGCATTTTTCTGCAACCAGGGCAAGGCAATTTTCCTCAATAGTGGTGTCATAAACAGATAGTTAAGGGTTAATGTCTCTTTTACCTGTAAAGGGTTAAGAAGCTCAGTAAACCTGGCTGACACCTGACCAGAGGACCAATGGGAGGACAAGATACTTTCAAATCTTGGTGGGGGGAAGTCTTTTGTTTGTGCTCTTTGTTTTGGGGGTTGTTCGCTCTTGGGACTAAGAGGGACCAGACGTCAATCCAGGCTCTCCAAATCTTTCTGAATCAGTCTCTCATGTTTCAAACTTGTAAGTAACAGCCAGGCAAGGCGTGTTAGTCTTATTTTTGTTTTCTCAACTTGTAAATGTTCCTTTTTGCTGAGAGAATTTTACCTCTGTTTGCTGTAACTTTGAACCTAAGGCTAGAGGGGGTTCCTCTGGGCTATATGAATCTGATTACCCTGTAAAGTATTTTCCATCCTGATTTTACAGAGATGATTTTTACCTTTCTTTCTTTAATTAAAAGCTTTCTTTTTAAGAACCTGATTGATTTGTCCTTGTTTTAAGATCCAAGGGGACTGGATCTGGACTCACCAGGAATTGGTGGGGGAATGGAGGGGGAGGAATGGTTAAATTCTCTTTGTGTTAAGATCCAAGGGGTTGATCGGTGTTCACCAAGAACTTGGTGAAAAAGCCTCTCAAGGCTGCCCAGGGAGGGGAAGGTTTTTGGGGGACAGGAAGTGATCCAGACACTGAAATTTCTGGATGGTGGCAGTGTTACCAGATCTAAGCTAGTAATTAAGCTTAGAAGTGTCCATGCAGGTCCCCACATCTGTATCCTAAAGTTCAGAGTGGAGGAGGAACCTTGACAAGTGGACAAGTCTTCACCAGTTATCCTTATCCTGAGCTGCTGTCTCCCAGCGTCTTGTGTTAATGCCACATCTCTTGATGTTTATCTTGAGAGTGTCTTTAAAGCATTTCTTTTGGCCTCCCTATTTCCTTTCTCCTTTGGTGAGGTGGGTGCACAGCAGTTGTTTTGGTAGGCGTACATCAGACATGCGCACACAGTGCACGCTCCACCTCAGTTAGTGCTGGATAATCAGGGCCTCAACTCTGTAAATGTTGTCCTCTATAAGGACACTGACATTAGTGCAATGACTCTCCCACTTTATGTTGAGGATCTTCCGAAGAAAGCGCTGGTGCTGGCATTCCAGGTTTTTCAGGTGTTTTCTGTGGGTTACCCAAGTCTCATAGCCACAGAGGAGAGTTGGGATTACCACCACTTTATAAACTAAATATAGTGTGTGTTCTGATGTTGTGATGGTTGAACACCCACCTGGCGAGACAGGCTGCCAGAAGCAAGGCTGGAACAGCTGATTCTGTGCTGAATTTCAACATCTACGTCTGCCCTCTGTGAGAGACGGCAGCCAAGATAGGCAAAGTATTCTACATTTTCCAGTTCTTCTTTATGAACGTAGATCTTCCTTGCTGGGTCTCATGATTGACCAGGCACAGGCTGGTGGAGAACTTTTGTTTTGCCGATGTTCAGAGTTAGCTCTAGGCATTTGTAAGCTTCAGAGAAGCAATTAAGGGCTATTTGAAGATCCTGCTTTGAGTGTTCAACTACAGCACAATCATCTGCATACCAGAGTTCGGTTACTGTTGCCAATATTACTTTAGCTCTGGTACCGAGATGAGAAAGGTTGAAGAGGCTGCCATCAATTCCCAACACTGGATGCCAATGCTCTGTGGTAGACGGTATTGGGTTAATGTTTTCATAGATGCTAAAAAAATGGACAAAAGGATGCATGCCAGTACACAATCTTGTTTTATGCCATTTCGGATGACAAAGGGCTCAGAGGTAGACACACTGCACAGGATGGAGGCAGTCATCCGGTTGTGGAGGAGTCTTACAATGGCGATAAATTTGCTTAGGCAGCCAAACTTTGACATGATTTTCCACAAAGCCTCACAGCTGACAGAGTTGAGGCTTTGGTAAGATCAAAAGAGGCCATATACAACTCCTGGTGTTGGTTAAAAAGAAACTACACAAACCCTACTGAATGTCTGTTAGGATCCCTGGTTTCATCCATATGACTTTCTACAGAACTTTTCCCATAGGATACTATACCACTCCCTCACCTCTCAGGCCTGATCGATGCCAGGACCTGGAAAGTGTTAGCTACCACGCATTAACACTCTCGTGTACACAGGGTAGTGTACCTTTTAAGATGTGTTAAACTGATCAAGTGAAAGCCTAGGGAGGAACCTCAGTTTTAACACGGCATTGGCTACAATAGGCTGTTAACATGTGTTAGCTAACACCTTCCAAACTCTAGTTTAGACAAGACCTCAAGCATAAGTAACTTTGAACTTCCACTGAATGCCAAATTGGTGCTCCTTTAGTACTTATCCAGTTTCTGATCAATTTATACCCAATGTGTAACTTACAGCACCACTTAAATAACTTATCAGTGCTGGAACTATGATGCAGAAGTTCTTGGCTCCCAGCCCGTGTTCAATCTACCAGAACATACTGTCTCTCATATGGAATTCTGATTTCAAGTTATGTGCTTGATGCAAAGTCACTTGGTGAAGTTCTCTGGGTTTTGTTATGCAGGAAGTCAGACAAGATGATAACTGTCCCTTCTGGCCTTAAAAATCTATGAACCTGAATATTTTTTTCAGTGACTCTTCAAAGAGAAACATTTTTCCATCAAAATCTAAATGAAAAAAAATTATGCCCAATGTAAGGCTCCACTGGGTGGGGGAGAAGAACCATCGGTAATTTAATTCAATTTGTGCAGGAGTCGGGGCACACAATGTGCACATCATCAAACTGCTGTTAGATCACCTAGTTTCCCTCTCAGCACTGTCTACACACAGCATATTGTAATTAATTGCTCTCGAAGATGAAAACTGCAACTCACCAAATACTGCAATTGTTCCCAGGATCCACTATTTCCTGATCCTCGAATATAAAAATGTTCACCATGCCTTTTACCTGCTGACCAAAGATCATACAGAGGGGAGGGGGGAAAAGAAAAAAAATGGATGGTCCAAGAGATACCTAAGAGTCTTTGGTTGCTAAATCATCAATCTGAATCCAGCCTGGGTAGATAGTCACTGAAAGTTGGTGCCACATGATGGTTGTTTGAGGTCCTACAAGATGAGCTGGTCTCTACTGGAGAAGAGTCCACATCAATAGTGATAGGCTTCAGCAGCCAAACCTCAGATGAAAATTATATCCTGGGTTATCTACCTACGAATCTGGGTTTAACTCTATCACAAAGACCGGTTCTTCAGGGCTGCAATCAGCCAAGCACAAGTTTACCAAAAGGAAAGAACAGGCTTATGTCCAGAATAGAGCAGCGGTATTCAGACATGTCTGACTTATCGCCATAGAGAGCAATGACATGAAGTCTACAAAACTTGAACCCCATTTCTAGATACAGTTGTATATAAAAAAATATTAATAATAAAAAAGTTGAGATGGTTCAAAACAGCCATTCCACCAAACCTTTTCTCATTTTCCCTCCACCGACTTCCCACCCTCCCTGCCTCTCCCTATTCATGTCCGTAGTCTCCTATTTTATTACTGTTATTCCCCCCCAACATGTTTATGTTGTCTGGCTTTGTGTTGCATGGCCTTGAAGCTCTGACAAGTCATAAAATTGCATAATTCTAGAATTCTGCTGGCAATCCCATGAATGTGTGGTATTTGGAAACATATACAAGCTGGAAACCATTTAGCTTTTTGTACTTTTCACTGTCTAGTTTTTTTTTTTAATTAGGAAAATCAAAAAATTACCAAAGAAATAAAAAACACCATCAAAACCAGTGTTGATGACCTCAACACAGTAGCCTTGCGTGGGCACAGAGACTGAACTCTCTTTCACACTACAGATATAAATCCTATAGGCAAGGATTGAGACATATGATCAGGGGAATGCAAGGAGTTTGAAATTTGTGGCTATATAATTTCAGGCTCTAGCAGAGCCACCCAGAGGCTTCGGGGGGCCTGGGGCAAAGCAGGGGAGCTGCGGCGCTTGTAGTCACCCGGCGGCGGTCCGGGTCTTCATCAGCATTTCAGTGGCGGGGGGGCCTTCAGTCGCTCTGCGTCTTCAGCAGCACTGAAGGTCCCCCCGCCACCAAAATGCCGCCAAAGACCCGGAGCGACTGAAGGGCTCCTCGCCGCCGAAATGCCACCGAAGACCTGGACCACCACCGGGCCAGGGCTCGTGGGGCCCCTGAGGGGCCCGGGGCAAATTCCCGCCCCCCCATCCTCCGGGCAGCCCTGGGTCTCTAGAACTGTTAGCCTCCGACATGCTATAATCTCACATCACAAAAATTCAAACAAACTGAGAACAGTGGGGAAAAATTAAGGAAACTGCTCTTCACAGCAAGAGGCTATCACCACAAGAGACCTTTTAAAGCTTCACATTGTCAGAAGGATGTGCGCCTTTTCTTCAGCCAAGTGGTTTTGTTAGCCACTCACCACTCTGCTATCAGCACCTCCATTCCCATACCAGGTCCTGCTCTCATCCTCCAGTCATTCCTGTGTGTTAACAACAGCAGATGCTAGCAAGAGGGAGAGAGAGAGACTGAGAGATCAGCAAATGAATGGCTAAGAACGACTGCAGAAAGCACAGAAGGAAACGGCCATAGACCACAGGAAACACACAGAATGACCCTGATGGGGGCCTAGGGATGAGAGTAAATATATACAGATGTCTGTGTTATAAATCGGTAACAATCTCATTTTAACTCACCCAGTTCCTAGTTACATTTTTTTCTAACCACAAAGGAAAGGAAAACACCCAAAACTGAAACAAAAAGAAATCCAACAGGACTGGCCCTCCTGAAATTATTTTTCAACTCCTTCAAGTAGCTCTTCAGTAAAAGCTGTGTTTAATAGCAATTATGCAAATCCTACTCTAAATAGTCTGCATGATGTATATAAAATTAAAGAGGACATTATTTAATAGGATTAGTTTTGGAAATGTGTACAGTTTCTATGGGATTGCCATTACAAATCCCTCCCTGGATTCCCCATTTGCTAATGGAAACGGCAGCTCAAATCCTGTACAAAGGACACACGTTTTTTTAAAGGAATGGGGGACTGTGCACTGCAGAGATGCACAGCTGTAAATTAATCCCTCCATTAATAGCCAGACTTTTATGATGCAAAATTTCTTTTTGCAGACCCTTTTCTCCCTCCTTTTTATGATCACAGAGGTAGCTGCAGCGTAAAGACAGCTTAAAAAGAGGTGTAACAAACACTCGCTGTGCTTTAAAACTACTGCAGTAGCAACAATAGTGCATGGCACAAGATAAACCTCTTTTGCTCAGATGTCCATTTGTAATGAATTTCAGTTGCTTCAGGGAATGAGCATTTGGAATTCCACTGTGATTAATTTTTCAGAATGAAAATAAGGAGAATCGAGATAATAGAAAAGAGAACGTGCACAGGGGGGCTGCGACTCAGACACAGCAACCTGGGCCAGATTTAGGGGCAGGCGATCCACCTAGGGTGCTGTAAGGTATTCAAAAGTTTAACAAATAGAAGGGGGAGGCGCCAAACACACTCCTTGCCTGGGGCACAATTTGGTCCAGGGCCAGCTCCGGTAGCAACCATGGCACAGCATTGTCCCAAAGATTCTGTCTCATATAGTGAGGACAGTGAAAGGCAGAACATGGACGGAATGTGCCAGCTAAGCACAGCTATTATTCCAAGAGCTTTCCAAGCAATACATTAATTGTTGGGTGGCAATGATCTCCATTTTCCATATGTAGAAACTGAGGCACAGAAAAGTTTCCCAAGGTTTCCCAAGGAGTCACTAACTGATCTTGGAATGGAACCTAGAAGTTTTGATGCCCGGGCATCAGTTCTAACCTCTAAGGCAAAACTGACTCACATGGCAACATTTAGGTCCAAACTTTCACTGGGCTATAAACCTGAGGTCCCTAACTTGGGATGCGTAGGGCATGATTTACAGAGGTGGCAAGTATCTGTAACTCTTGCCCAAGTCAACTGATGCTCGGCATTTCTAAATGTCAGCACCTAAGTTCACTCACGTTGGGCATCCAAAATCTAAACCTTAACAACCAATCCAAACCAGAAACTAGTGCCTGCAGTAAACACTGCGTGGTACTTGTGTACAGATGTACTCAGAGCAGGAAATATTTCTGGTAAACTAAGAAAAAGGCATTCTTATGCAATAATGCTTCAGTGGGGTATCCATAAAATCTCCTCCTGAAGTGCCTATGTCTCAGAGGTGTGTAACCATGTGTAGAAGCAGAAAAGAGTCAATTGTGTGAATGAGTGATGGAAACTAGTCTGTGAATTGGCACTGTGCTCCTTATAACTCACCCCACAAGTGATCTGCCTTCCTGGCCAAATTATCAAGATCCAGGTGGCATGGAGCTGCTCCACTGTTACCTGAAATTCCGTGCCCAGTGCTATGGGGCAAGAAGCAGGTCAGGTCCCCCAGATCACGTTACTGATGAAAGTTCTAGGCTGCACAAGCACAGTGATGTCAGCCTCATTCCACCATCCTTACTTCTGACAAACATCAACCAGTCCTGACCTACCCTCTCTTTCCTCACCTCCCAGTGGTGTGGGAGGGCTACCTACTGCCATCGCTTCCTTCTCCCTCTGATCACCACTGCCTCCTGCCCTCTACCCTTCACACTTGGGCAAAGTGCAGACCCACCAGAGGAGCAGCAGCACGTGTTAAATCCACATTGACTTTCACCATCCCACTCTGTCGATAGTGAAGCAAACAGGTGCATTTTGTGCTGTGCTCCATGATGCCACTAGGACCGAGAGACTGAGCACTGGCCAATCCCACTTACATCAGAGCTGTGCTCGGCACCTCAGACTTTCAGAGCGATACAACGGGCAGCAGCCTCTTTCCCCTCCCAGATTTTTCTCTTCACCTGATGCAATACACAAACAGGAGTCGGCTGCTGGGAAGAGGAAGCTGGCCGAGAGGTATTATGGATCCCCTTGTTTTGTTTGACTTTCATCCCGGAATGGACTGAAAATGACAGGACTTGGCACTTTCCCACAGAGCTCTGAGAGGTTCACCCTGGACTAGGTAGTGGGGAATCCATCTCCCAGACACCAGCTAACTGCTTTTATTAACAAAGAGGCTTTGGGAATTTAACAACAAAGTAGACAAGGATAACAAGATGATCCCTCTCATTGGACTAACAATTCATAATTCGCAAGCTTTCAGGACAAAATTTTCCTCCAGTCACCTCTTCCAAAGAAGGAGATTATTAGAGCTGAAAGCTGGGGTATTATAGATTTTTTGTTGGTTCAATAAAGCTGTCAACATGTTATCTGCCTCTCCGAAAGCCACAGAATTGACCATAAATATTTTCTGCACATATAGACAAAGTCACTGATATTACCAAAGGGAAATGAAACACTGTGATGGGCTGTCACCCAACCACGGTACAACAAAGCCCGCATACATTTCATTGACAGTTCAAAAATCAAGGAGACCTCGAGAAATCAAAACCACTTCCGGCTGCTCATAAAATGAGGCACAGCTTCCTTTGAAACCTGCCTTCTTCCTGCTGTGCGATGAACTGGAGGAGTTTAGGTTACAGCCTGTAACCACCACCTTTCATACTGATGTGCAATGAGAGGAAAGGAATAGGGACAAGTCTCTGGAACACAAACCCACACATGTTGATCAGAGCTGGGCAGTAGACAATCCAAAGGTCAGCAGAGCTTACTGATATTTGCAATCTCGCTGCATGCTCTCACCTCCCAACAAACCCTTCTAAACTACGCCAGCCTGAGTAATCTTCTAACCACTTGATTTCAGTATCACCCTCCTGTTGCTACTCTTTACCTCAGTCAAGCCAGATCTTTTCTGAACCTCGTGCTGATAAATACAACCTTCCCTTATCCCTTAGGATAATCACACAGCTTTGAGATTTGCAAGAAGTTAGAAATAATAAAAAGAAATTGTTAAATCAAAAACTCGTCTAAAGTGCAGTTCTACCTTGAAAAGTGACTAAGGAAAAATGTAGCATCCACAGTTAGCAGCAGCAGTCGCCGTCATAAAGACTTGGGCGCAGACACAATTTGGATTTTTTTGCTTCCAGAGAATAGTTGCTTGCTTTTCCCTCTCTTCTTCTTTTCATGGGGACAGATGAGGGGGCAAAGGAACCATGGATAACAGTCCACACTGTGATCCTGATTCTCCACTGTCTCGCACTGTGCACAGCCATTTCCACCTTAGCAAAGTGGATGTAAAATGCCACTATCAGTATTCTGATTAGGTAGCTTTTAACGCTCACTTTGTATAGGTGTCAATGGCTACTTAAGGTGCAAGGGAGGGAAAGTTCAGAGAGGCTACTATGGTATTGCTGCCCTTGCTGTTGCCACCCCTAAATAATTAAGTTAAGTGGCTTATGAGGGATGAGTGGCTAGGCGGAAAAGATTTTAAATATTTTTTTTAAAAAAAGCAAGCTAACTTTTCATCTTTTGATGTGCTACTCCTGTGGAATGCCTGACACCTCCTCAGCAGCACTCCAGTGTCTAACATTCTGAATTCAAGAGCCATTACTATTAGGAAAAGAAATGGAGCACTCCAGGCACACAGAGTGAAATACGGTTTGTGGCTCTAGGCTTTGCTTGGACTCACCAACACTAGTAGGGAATATGTCTTCATTGTTGATCTGCACCTCGATCCAGTCCATGAGAAGGTTCATATACTGGGGTGCTGGCAGTGCAGTGGGCTTCTTGTACTTCAAGTCATCCTGCCACCGGTACTCATACTTAGGGCCCCCAGACATCACCGGGCAGGTCCTCTCTGTGCAGAACTCACAGATAGTTCCATAGATCAGGTTGATCCTGTTGAAGAAGTCAACCACGTGAACTGCCACCCAATCACTTAGGTCTTCTCCATTGGGCAGCTGCACAGCTGCTTTCAGGTCGACTCCCGAGTTCAGCGAGGCCTGTGCTCGTTTTTGGAGCTCAAACCTCTGGGTCCCAGGTTCAAATTTGCGTTTGGGACGGAAGGTCTTGTCCTTATTAAAAACTTGCTTGAGGGCTATGGACATGTCTGGTAATTTTCTGCCCTCTAGCAACTGGTGAAGATTTAACGTATATATCCAAAGTGAAGACTTTCCTGTCGCAGGTCCCACTCTCGCCACACAAATTGTTGTCAATGTCTATGCAGTCCACCAGTTCTTCCTCTTGAAAGCCCAGAAGACCTCATGTTCCTAAAGACATGGAAAGGTATGTTAGTATTAAGCCCAGTTCTGGCCTTGTCAATTTGCTACTGTTTTATCATCATGCTCACAACCACGGGAAACATATTTTTAGGGAGCTGAAAAGCAAATTTCCAAAAGAGATCACACAAAATTTTCAAAAGTGACCAGGTATTTTAAGTGCCTCCATTTTTTAGTGCCCATTGTGAGAACCCTTAAAAGGGCCTGATCTTCAGCATGCCCTGAGCACCCGACCACTTTAAAATGTCTCAAGTTGGGCACCCAAATCCCGAGGCCCTCAAAATCACTAGTCACTAGCAAAAGGGGAACAAAACATGTCATTTATAATACATTCCTAGGCTCTTATTGCATCCATAATTTGGGAACATCTCTTTCAGTTGTGCTTAATTTTACAGTGATCAAGTCTCCTTTATTTATAAATGTAACCAAGAGTAATACTGCATCTCAGCTGTGGTGTCTAATTGTTCATAAACAACACACAGTATCAATACAATATCTTAATTATAAATCCACACTCTCCTTTCTGCATCTATAGATTACAAGTATGTTTTTGCAGTATTTGCTGAAGTCTGTATTTTTAATTAGTGAACCTAATCATTGTACATATCCTATAGGATTTAATGGGATGAAATCTATACAACTGTATAGAAAATAATTCTTAAAATGTGTAGAATAAATGGAGAATAACATCCTTTATATTGCTCCTTTGAACCATTCTGTGTAACTCTACAGCAGTCTTAATTTACTATTAAATTCTATAGTGTGGTTTAAAAAAAAATAATCTATGAAAAGATTGTCACTTTCTAGAAAATTCTATAGGACTTCTCCACAAGGGAATGCTACACATATTGGTCCCCAAGAGTTTGTGGTGTGTTTTCTGAATAGGTCTGACAGGACACCATTTATGGTTTTCATAGTTAGTCTGTCTGAGGGAGAAATTATTCCTTCCATAACTGTGTTCTATGTATGTGTGTCCAGGGATTATCATCATAAATAAATGAAGCATATTAACAGCTGATGTGGTGGTTAGTGGCTAGTTTAATGGGAGTTTTTCTTGAGAAACAATTAAGGGCTTTACGAATAAATCTCTAGAGAGGGGGCATTTCATGCAGTGTGTTATTCAAATACAATAAAAGGTTTCAAATATGCATAGAACTACAAAAATCTTGTACCATTAACTTCTAATGAATTCTCTTTAGGGGATTATGCTGCTCCACTGTTTTCCTCTAGACATAGACACACACACACAAAAAATTTTTTGCTAGACCACGCGTGCAAAGCACTAAATCTACATTGTTCTGAAAATTATCTCCCAGGCTTTTGCCAACTGGGTAGGAGGAGAAAAGAAATACCTTCCCCCAACTTTCTATCAACACAAGATACCAACACAGATCTCGACAGACAGTAATGTGGTATGCGAGGCATCCTCTCCATAATAGAACATTTATACCCATAAAGAAAACAAAAATAGTCAGAGATTGGCATCCTGCCAATTTGTCAACAAGAGCAGCTAAGCAACACTGGCATACCCTTGTGCTGCTGCTGGCACATCCTTGCACTGCAGGGGGACAGGGGACAACAAACAGGACAGTTTGAGAGGGTGTTTTAGGGAGGGAGTCCTAATATAATCCTCATGGTTAGGAAGGGCCGCATCGCCAGTGTCAACACTGCTCCTGTCTCCTCCACCTGTATCCAGACAGACAGCCTGACCATGGATGCCTCTACCCAGATCCTGGTGTGCATTTGGGGAGTCTGTGGTCTGCATTTCCCACTCACAAAAAGGCAGGCTGGGGGGGACCATCCAGTGTGAAAGGTGCCTGCTGGTGGAATCTCTCAGGAAGCAAGTGGGAGAGCTACAGGAGGAGGTGGCTAGGCTGAGGAGCATCCGTGCCCACGAGGAATTCCTTGAGAACATTCACATGGAGACATCCAAGGCTGAGGGAGCTATCCAGCTAGAGAGGACTGCTGTTACAGTACTAGGAGAGGAGGATATGTCTCAGTCACAGGGAGGACACTGGCTGCTGGTTACTCCTGGCAGCAGGCAGTGCTCCACCCCTATTCCCAACCCACCCACCATGGTGATGGAAAACTGATATGTTTCCCTGGCAACGAGCAATGAAGAATTATTCCCAAAGGTGGATGAGGAGAAGCCATGTACCCCCAAGGCTGGGAGAATCGCAGCCACCACTCCCACACGTGACTACAGGGCTCTGGGAGTAAGGGTGAGGGAGCTGGGAGCGCAGGTGGTGTTCTGTTCAATCCTGCCAGTCAAGGGTAGAGTCCCAAGCAGAGACAGATGCATCCTGGAGGTGAATGCCTGGCTGCAAAGATGGTGTCGCCAGGAGGGCTTCAGCTTCCTTTACTATAGGATGCTGTTCCAGGAAGGAGTGCTAAACAGAGATGGAGTTCACCTATCGAGGAAGGGGAAAAGCATATTTGGATACTAACCTAGTGAGGGGGGCTCTAAACCAGGTCTGAAGGGGGCAGGTAACCAAAGCCCACAGATAAGTCAAAAACATGGAGATGTGGGAGAAGGGTTGGAATTTGGGAGGAGCATGGGTTGTTATAGCAGGAATAAAGGAAAGAAGACAGAATTAGGGGAGGAAATCAAATCAGTATCTTAGCTGTCTGTATATTAATGCGAGAAGTATAGGGAATAAGCAGGAAGAACTCAAAATGCTAGTAAATAAACAACTATGGCATAGTTGGCGTCACAGACTTGGTGGGATAATACCTATGACTGGAATATTGATATAGAAGGGTACAGCTTGCTCAGGAAGGCTAGGCAGGGAAAAAAGGGAGTAGGTGTTGCCTTATATATTAAAAATGTATATACTTGGACTGAGGTTAAGATGGAAATAGGAGACAGACTTGTTAAAAGTCTCTGGGTAAAGATAAAAAACAATGGTGATGTCATGGTAGGGGTCTACTACAGAGCACCTAACCAGGAAGAAGAGGTGGATGAGGCTTTTTTTAAACAACTAACAAAATCATCCAAAGCACAGGACTTGGTGGTGATGGGGGACTTCAACTACCCAGACATCTGTTGGGAAAATAACACAGCAGGGCACAGATTATCCAACAAGTTCTTGGAATATATTGGAGACAATTTTTTATTTCAGAAGGTGGAGAAAGCTACTAGGGGAGAGGCTGTTCTAGATTTGATTTTGACAAATAGGGAGGAAATGGCTGAGAATTTGAAAGTGGAAGGCAGCTTGGGTGAAAGAGATCATGAAATGATACAGTTCACGATTCTAAGGAATGGTAGGAGGGCGAACAGCAAAACAAAGACAATGGATATCAAGAAGGCAGATTTTAGCAAACTCAGGGAGTTGGTAATAAGATCCCATGGGAAGCAAGTCTAGGGGGAAAAACAATTGAAGACAGTTGGCAGTTTTTCAAAGAGACATTATTAAGGGCACAAGAGTAAACTATCCCACTGCGTAGGAAAGTCAGGAAGTAAGGCAAGAGGCCACCCTGGCTTAATCAGGAGATCTTCAATAATCTAAAAATCAAAAAAGACTCCTACAAATAGTGGAAACCAGGTCAAATTACAAAGGATGAATATAAACAAATAACACAACTATGTAGGGACAAAATTAGAAAGGCCAAGGTACAAAACAAGATCAAACTAGCTAGAGACAAAGAGTAACAAGAAAACATTCTACAAATACATTAGAAGCATGAGGAAGATCAAGGACAGGGTAGGCTCATTAACTCAATGAGGAGGGCAAAATTACAGAAAATGTCGAAATGGCAGAGGTGTTTAATGACGACTTTGTTTCAGTTTTCATCAAGAAGATTAGTGGTGATTCAACATCTAACATAGTGAAGACCAGTGAAAATGAGGTAGGATCAGAGGCTAAAATAAGGAAAGAACAAGTTAAAAATTACTTGGACAAATTAGATGTCTTCTGCTGAAATGCATCCTAGAATATTCAAGAAGCTGACCGAGGAGATATCTGAGCCATTAGTGATTATCTTTGAAAAGTCAGGGAAGACGGGAGAGATTCCAGTAGACTGGAAAAGGGCAAATATAGTGCCCATCTATTAAAAGGGAAACAAGGACAATCCGGGTAATTACAGACCAGTCATCTTAACTTCTGTACCCGGAAAGATAATGGAGCAAATAATTAAGCAATCGATTTGCAAACATCTAGAAGATAATAAGGTGATAAGTAACAATCAGCATGGATTTGTCAAGAACAAATCTTGTCAAACCAACCTGATAGCTTTCTTTGACAGAGTAACAAGCCTTGTGGATAAGAGAGAAGCGACAGACGTGGTATATCATATATCCTAACTTTCGTAAAACTTTTGATACTGTCTCGCATGACCATCTCGTAAACAAACTAGGAAAATGCAACCTAGACGGAGCTACTATAAGGTGGGTATAAAACTGGTTGGAAACCAGTCCCAGAGAGTAGTTATCAATGGTTCACAGTCATGCTGGAAGAGCATAATGAGTGGGGTTCTGTTCAATATCTTCATCAATGATTTAGATAATGGCGTAGAGAGTACACTTATAAAGTTTGCGGACGATACCAAGCTCAATGGAGTTGCAAGCGTTTTGGAGGATAGGATTAAAATTCAAAATGATCTGGACAAACTGGAGAAATATTCTGAAGTAAATAGGATGAAATTCAACAAGGACAAATGCAAAGTGCTCCACTTAGGAAGGAACAATCAGTTGCACACACACAAAATAGGAAATCACTGCATGGGAAAGTGTACTCTGGAGAGGGATCTGGGGGGGTCACAGTGGATCACAAGCTAAATATGAGCCAACAGCATAACGCTATTGCAAAAAAGCAAACATCATTCTGGGATGTATTAGCAGGAGTATTGTAAGCAAGACATGAGAAGTAATTCTTCCACTCTACTCCACACTGATTAGGCCTCAACTGGAGTATTGTGTCCAGTTCTGGGAGCCACATTTCAGGAAAAATATGGACAAATTGCACAAAGTCCAGAGAAGAGCAACAAAAATTATTAAAGGTCTAGAAAACATGAATCATAGGGAAGATTGAAAAAATGGGTTTGTTTAGTCTGAAAAAGAGAAGACAGAGGGGACATGATAACAGGTTTCAAGTACATAAAAGGTTGTTACAAAGAGGAGGAAGACTAGTTGTTGTTCTTAACCTCTGAGGATAGGACAAGCAGAAATGGGCTTAAACTGCAGCAAGGGTGGTTTATGTTGGACATTAGGAAAAACTTCCTGTCAGGGTGGTTAAGCACTGGAATAAATTGCCTAGGAAGATTGTGGAATCTCCATCACTGGAGATTTTTAAGAGCAAGTTAGACAAACACCTGTCAGGAATGGTCTAGATAATACTTAGTCCTGCAGGGGACTGGACTAGAGGACTTCTGGAGGCCCCTTCCAGTCCTAAGTGTCTATGATACATGGATCATGGGTTGACAAACACTTTCCCAGTGGCATCGAAGTCAGTGGAGAGTGATGGATAAAACTATTCAGGTTTCATGCCCAACACGCTTCTTGAAGCGATGTTAAATCAAGACCCAGATAAGCCTCCAGGCAGGATAAGCACAAAGCTATGGAAGTTTAGAAAACAGCTTCCCAACACAGTTTAATGATGCTAAGCCACATCAGCTGCAGCTCACCCATGCTAAGCAGCATTGGGCTGTGTCGGTATTTGGATGGGAGACTCTCAAGGAAGAGTCAAGTGCTGTGGGAAGCTGCATTAACAATTCATTTGATGACATGCTCCCCTCTGAGCCAGCACTGAGCCAGTATCCCAGCACAGAGTTAGGGAGTGATGTGCTACCAGATGTGCGCCAACTTTTGGGTGAAAAGCAAAACCAAGGTTACAACCACTTCAAGGAGCCCATTGTGCTTTCTGCAAGAGTAGGTATGCTAAACCCTGGCGTCCTACCTCATTCCAATTCAGGTTATTATATTACACCCACCTAAACACCCCTGGCATTTCCATTCCGATATTCAGTTTTCCTTTCTGATCTGTGACATACACTGCTAAGCAACTACTCATATTCAGAATGCTTTACAAACCTCAGGCCCGGTCCTGCTCTCACTCACAGCAATAGGAGTTTGGCCACTGACTTCAATAAGAGCAGGATGAGGCTCCTGATCTATTTAAAATACAGGCTGAAAAAATCAGGCTGGGACACGAGCTGAGACGATTCTCAATGGGCTTATATTTCTATGAGAGAGATCAGAGGAATTTTTCTGACGACATCTTTGTATTCCATGTAGTAAAACATGTGCACAAGTAGCAAAATCAGTGAATTTACATTGGTATAAAACTGGTGTAGCAGAGTGGAGAAAAAGGTCCAAATTATTCAGCATTGACAGAAACAAAATTCATCTGTATCTGTCATTTCTGATCTTCGGTAGTCTTCTGTATATCAAGAGCTACAGTTAAATTCTGCCCTTGGAAATGCACTTCTGATTCCTACTAAGCCAAACTACACTCCAACTTACACAACTCCCACTAAACTCAATGGGCCAAACTCTGCCCTCAGATACACGCATGCTGCTGGAGGAAGTTGTATATGAATAGCTAAAGGCAGAATTTAAACATGCGAGAGATGCCTGCACATATCCAAAGCGCAGAATTTAGTGCTCAGTATTATATGATATAAACCCAGGTGGTTCTTCATTCATCTCCCTGCCCCTTGATTCAATATTAAAAAGTATAACTATTCTCTGCCTTTGCAAGGCCAGACTCTGCATGTCAGATTCATGGTTCATATTCAGCGAAAGGTGATTCTGATCTCTTCTAAATGTGACTGAAGCAAGGAATGTGCAAAAGGCAGAAAAGGCCATTTTCAGTAAAAAAAGACTCATTTTCTCTCTTTTTTCCTCCCTCACGTTGAAGTGCATGGGAAAGGGCATCATCTGACTTCCATGGGATCCTGTGGTGAACCAACCCATCTGAGATAATTCTGTGAGCCCTGCCTGCTGTGGGTTTCTGCCAGCTTATTAAACAGCCTCTTGACCCAAACAGCAGCACAGAAAGGAGAGCGTTTTCCTCTTGTGAAACAGCCAGCTTTCCCAGTTTTGTTACATTCCCTGCTCCCTCATTAAAGCAACCAACTCCATTTGGTTTCCAGAATTTAACTTTTTTAAATTGAGTGCTCATGAAAGGCAAAACCTTAACAGCCCAGGAGAATGAAGCTTTCACATCGTTTACAGGCAAGGCAGAAGCAGCGTAAGCCATCCCACACTGCTTGCCAGGTTGCCTCAGCTCCAGCCTGTAGGGATGGTCCCATGGATGAGTGGATAGTTTAGGCTAGGATTTTCAAAGGAGTCTACAGAGTGAGGCACCCAACTTGCAATGGAATTCGATGGGATTTATGGAGACGTGCAACACTTTTAGGTTTAATTTGAAAATTCCAGCCAAAGTCTCTAGGCTCAGTCCAGGCCTAAAACCCCCCAGCGTCACTGCTCAGACTGCCATCAAAGGCTGCTAGTGGGGGTGGGGGTTAGGAGTGAGGTACAACATGAAATTGGAGTGAGACCACCAAGCCATTTCACACAGACTACCCAACAGCCATTAAATGGCAACATATTTCAGCCACTACTGAACTACACTGGTACCTAGTGATGGCAGGTTCAACATACCCTCTACAGTGCTGAGAATACAAACAAAATAAAAACTTGTTGGTGCTTCAGAATCCAACACTATAAACAAAAGGGAAACCCCTTAGTCTAATTTCAGGCAGCCTGAAGCACAAAAAGTAACATTAAAAAAAAATTTGAAGTCCTATCCCCAGCTGGTATAAATCAGTCTGGCTCTGTTTACTGTCAATAGCGCAAGGCCAGTTTCCATCTGCTGAGGAGGAGTTCTCAGTTTTAATAGTCTGAAGTATTATTAGTAACAGATTACTTAACCCATTTTGAGCCTGGCTTTCCTCTCGCTTATACCATTGTAACTGCATTGATGTCACTGTTACTCCCAATTTACACTAGCGTCAGCAGCAGCAGAACCGGGTCTATTATTTTTAAGAGCAATGTCCTTTGAAAGAGATGCATCTCAGTTACCATCAGCTACCCAAGGGGTAGATTTGGATCTGAGGAATAATTCAGTTCAGTGAACTCCCCTTACATGTTGACAAGCGTTATCGGTGATGACACTAACTGTGTTAGTGTTTGATAAGCAGATGTTGAGATCTCACGAAGAGGTGGGATCCCTATTGGCTTCACCAGTGGCACCATGGAAACAGAGGCTGCTCTCACTGCATCTACCACTCAAATACGGGATTTGGACAAACCTTGAAGCAGCTTTTAGTGAGAATATCAGACGGATAAAGGTCACAAAGGAGTATAAAACACTTCTTAACCACCCAGTCACCACAAAGAAATCCATGTACAAACATATTGTTGAGTGACTAAGGCCAAAAATATATCATGCCATTTGTGTAAACACTGTTAATTAAAATTGCACAATTCGACTGAGTTGTAATTGCAGTCAATAAAAAGAGGATACCATTGTGATTATGAATACACATAGTGTTTATACACATACCTTTCCTACAATGATGTCACAACACACTACAATCATTCATTAAGCCTCATCATGCCCCTGTGAGGCAGTGCAGTATTATCCCCATTTGACTGAGGAAGGAATTAGAGCAGGGCAAAGTGACTTGTCTAGCCTCTGTCACACAGTGAGCCTCCGCTGGCACCCGAGTTGGCAATATACTCGGAAATTTCTCATCGCCAGCCCTAACGCTCTCTTCTGCTGTTCCAAACGCCAGTCTCTATCTTGAGTACTCTATTGCCTGATTCAAAGCCCAAGGAAGTCAACAGAAATACGTGTTGACCTTAAGGGGCTTTGGATCAAGTCCTTTATACACCTTTCAAGTTCAGCCTCCTGCCTCCCCATCTGTTCAAGGAGCTACATTTATCCTTGGCGTAATTCCAGGATGTAATGGAGTTAAACCAGGAAAGAATTTGGCCGACGAGTGAGTGTGTAAGTCCACATTTATAGCATCACCAGTTTCCTATTTGCAAACCATAAGGTTTCAGAAGCTAAAATGCATTCTCTGTTTGAAACATCTAAATGCAGCAAACCTACCAAATAAGAAAAACAAAGCGCTGTCCTGAATAAACTTTTCCTGGTTATACAACGGGGCGGGCGGGGGAGAGGGTCTCAGTAGCTAAAGACTAAAACTTATCATGTCATTTATTTATATACTTTTAAATAAAATTGTGCAATTTGAATTACACTCAAAAAACGACACACGTATCTATATCAGTGTAACTACATCACAGGGAACGAGACTCAACACAGGGAAAATTCCTGACTCATCTACAGTGTAGATCAAACAACAGAGATTCATTCAGCAGACATGGTTGTGTCTGTATTAAACTGTGTAGGTAACAAGAATCACAAAGGAAATCCTAATCCATTGGCAAAAGGGTCCTAAAATGGGCACACAAATATGTGTGGAGCTCAATCATGCACGCAGGTTCTGACCAGCAACATCCCCTCTCTTCCTCCCCACCCACATCAGAGACACACCCCTTCCACCCAGATTATTTGAGCTCCTGACAACAATAATAAAAGGTACGTCATTGCCATTGCCAGACTAGGCATACATACAAATGCACGGACCGTACCTCTGGCCCCTCTCCATGTCTTGTGGGGAGAGGGTTTGGGAGCAGGCAGATTCAAAAGTTTTTTATTTTATGCTCCTCCACCCCTTTGTCCATAATTTGTGTGACTACTTGGCAGCCAGTATATGCCTATATATAAAATATAAACACTGGAAGATTAATCCCTCCAGTGAAAGGAAGCTGTCTGCGGTTTCAGGGCCAGATTCTGCAGGCATTTCCCATAGTGTAAATCCCACTGAAGCCAGCGGAGTTCAGATTTGGTTCAAAGTTATTTTCATTAAGGGATTACAGGGTTTTTTTTCACTCTGCATTTTTCCCTTCCTTCATAGCTGTTGGAAGACTAACTTTAAATCCTTACATGACAACAAAAAAATCAACACTTCATCAAAGTGCTGACTGGAAATAAGCTTTTCCAAATGTTTAGAAGCGTTTGCCATGTAAACCAAAATCTGATTAGCAAGCAATAATGTGCATTCAATTCAATTTGTGCAGGGAAAAAAATGGGAAAATTGACTTTACTGACTTACCCCATTACTTGCACATTGTAGGATCATGCCCAGTGTAAGAGACCACAAGAACCCCCCCACAAAAATATTTGATAATCTATTGATCTGTGGAGAATTAAATTAGTTCATATAAAATGACACAAGATTTGAGTCTGATCTTATTTACACCAGTATAAAATCAGGAGACCAGTGATGTAAGATCAGAAATAGGGCCACAATATGTAGAACAAAATATTGAGGAACGTACAAGGAACTCCAGTATTTTATCTACTATTCCCCCAATCTTGCAAATACCCACATGAGTAACTTTACTTATGTGAGTTATCCCATTGACTAAAGTTACTCAAAGGTGTTTGTAAAATCAGGTCCTCAGTCCTGTAGCCTACCAGATCCACTACTAACCCACGCACAATGGGAGCAGCAGGGTTTCAAAAATGACATGCAAAACCCTGATACAAAAGCCTAATTAACCTACACTCCCTGTTGATTACTGAAGAAACAAGGGGGAAAACATTACATAAATTCAAGGCAAATAATGACCAAATACAAATATACAGTATTAAGAAATTGGATGTGACTGGAGTATAGCTAGAAAACATCAGGTAAGCAAGATACGGCCCAACAAAGAGACAATAAATCCATTTATTCTGACTGTAAACTCTCTAGGGTAGAAGGGGCCATCTTTTTGTTTTGCCTTTGTACAGCACCTAGCACAACAGAGCTGAGGAAGCATTGTTCTAAGTCCCTGCTGTAGCAGGGAGTTTGCTGCTGTAGTCATCATGAACAGGTTGGATTATGAACAGGAGGCTGCCAGGCAATTCTCCAACACCACATTCTACAGGCCACTATGCTCCTATCCTACTGAGCAGAACCGAAAGAAACTACACCATCTGTTGAACAACACTTTGGTACAGCACAGGAAAAAAATCTGCACAGACACACCCTTAGAGCCCCAATCAGAGGTATTCTGTCTGCTACTCAAGATCCATAAACCTGGAAATCCTGGATGCCCCATCAGCTCAGGCACTGGCACTTTTACAGCAGGATTATCTGGCTATTTGGACTCTCCTCAGACCATACGCCACCAGCACTCCTAGCTATCTTCGAGACACCACCGACCTCCTGAGGAAACTATAATGCATTGGTGATCTTCCTGAAAACACCATCCTGGCCACCATGGATGTAGAAGCTCTTTACACCAATATTCCACATGAGAATTAACTACAAACTGTTAGGAACAGTAACCCTGATGAGGCCATGGCACACCTGGTGGCTGAGCTTTGTAACTTTGTCCTCACCCACAATCATTTCAGATTTAGGGACAATATATACCTTCAAGTCAGTGGCACTACTATGGGTACCTGCATGGCCCCACACTATGCCAACATTTTTATGGCTGACTTAGAACAATGCTTCCTCAGCTTTTGTCCCCTACCGTTCCTTCTCTACTTGCGCCATATTCATGACGTCTTCATCATATGGACCCACGAGAAGGAGACCCTTGAAGAATTCCACCTAGATTTCAACTATTTCCACCCCACCACCAACCTCAGCCTGGACCAGTCCACAAAAAGGATCCACTTCTTGGACACTACAGTGCAAATAGGGATGTCACATAACCACCACCCCATACTGGAAACCTGCTGACCACTGTAGTTACCTGCATGCCTCCAACTTCCATCCAGGACACATCACACGATCCATTGTCTACAGCCAAGCCCTAAGATACAACCGCATTTACTCAGACAGAGACAAACACCTACAAGATCTTTATCAAGCATTCTTAAAACTACAATACACACCTGGGGAAGTGAGGAAACAGATTGACAGAGCGAGACGGGTACCCAGAAATCACTTACTATGGGACAGGCCCAACGAGGAAAATAACAGAACACCACTGGCCATCACGTACAGCCCCCACCTAAAACCTCTCCAGCACATCATCAGCGATCTACAACCTATCCTGGAAAATGATCCCTCACTCTCACAGACCTTGGGAGACAGGCCAGTCCTCGCTTACAGACAACCCCCCAACCTGAAGCAAATACTCACCAGCAACTACACACCACACCACAGAAACACTAAGCCAGGAACCAATCCCTGTAACAAAACCCATGCCTACTCTGCCCCATATACTCTAGCGACACTATTAGAGGACCCTCCCACTTCAGACAAACCATCAAGGGCTCATTCACCTGCACATCTACTAATGTGATATATTCCATCATGTGCCAGCAATGCCCCTCTGCTATGTACATTGGCAAACCGGACAGTCTCTACGTAAAAGAATAAATGGACACAAATCAGACATCAGGAATGGTAACGTACAAAAGCCAGTAGGAGAACACTTCAATCTCCCTGGGCATTCTATAATAGATTTAAATGTAGCCATCCTTCAACAAAAACACTTCAAAAATAGACTTCAAAGAGAAACTGCAGAGCTACAATCCATTTGCAAACTTAACACCATTAATTTGGGCTTGAACAGGGACTGGGGGTGGCTGGCTCACTACAAAAGCAATTTTCCCTCTCTTGGTGTTGACATCTCCTCCTCAATTACTGGGAGTGGACCACAGCCACCCTGACAGAATTGGCCTTGCCATCACTGGTTCTCCACTTGTAAGGTAACTCCCTTCTCTTCATGTGCCAGTATATTTATGCCTGTATCTGTAATTTTCACTCCATGCATCTGAAGAAGTGGTTTTTTACCCACGAAAGCTTATGCCCAAATAAATCTGTTAGTCTTTAAAGTGTCACCAGATTCCTCATTGTTTTTTTGGATACAGACTAACATGGCTACCCCAATACTAAATTCTCACACACTCTCACAAAATATAATTACGATACAGTGACCATGATTAAGATGTCAACAGTTACCACACAGCTGTACCACAAGACCTGCAGTATTTTCCTGTATTTGGAATCTGGATTATCATTATTATTTAATATTTATATTATAGTAGCACTCAGAGACCCTCATTCAGGATCAGGGCCCTAATATACAACACACCCCACAGAATTAAATAATGCTGACATCTACCGTGGAGGAGGCCATATAAATAGATGGGTTAAATTAAAGTTTAGTCCTTGCCTCTATGTGATTTCACAGCCTAATGCCCCCATGCTGCAAAGATTCATACATATGGTTAAATGAATGCATATGAGTAGCACCATTTGAGTTTATTGGGATTACTTGCATAGCTGTGTAGTGACGATTAACAAATGCTGAATTTTTAATAACACCCACAACAGATCACATCATGAAGCCTATAATTTCTCACTGTCCTTTTAAGCATTGCAATTTTGCTATCTATTGTGTCCTGTCCACTTCTCTCTCCATACTCTCTTTGGGCATTTAATGGTCTCAATTGTAATTAATCCAGTAGCAGCTGCAGTTATTAGAACATGCCCTCACAGTAGAGGAACAGTATATGCTTTCAGTTACCAAGCCCTTGTGACCCGGCACCTCCTTCCACTGCTAATAAAATATGGCTATTATGGTGGCGTGTGCATGGTTTGGGAAGCTGTTCTTATGAATATTGCTTTTATAAGTCGTTAATGTTTTTATACTCGATTTGATGCTTGGGCTTGGTGACTGCGGTATGAGTGGAAATGGAACTGACTTGTCGTCCCAGAATTCTACCAACTATCTCTACAGATGTAGTTCTCACTACAATAATTTTTGATTCTCAAGTGTTTTGCATTACATAGAATTTGGAATTTGCAGTAACTATTTAAAAGATAACATGAAGGGCTGTTATATTCCTGCCTTTCACCCTTTAAACAATGGGAGGGCAGGGCAGGTGAAAGGAGAGAAAGGAAATTCACAAACAGCTTTGAAATTAACAGGTAATAGAATAATTATATACCTGGTTTTCCACTAACTGCCCCTGCTCCAATGGCCAGCATGGAAGGGGTTGGTGCCACAGTCTGCCTGCCCCATTATAATGAATGTTGTAACATTTAACACTTGTATAGTGTTTTTCATTAATAGGGGAGCAAGTATCTTTAACCCCATGTCACAGATGGGAAGATTAAAGAACAGATTTCCCTAAAATCACTGAGAGTCAGCAGCAGAGATAACAGAACCCAGGTCTCCTGACTCCCAGCTTGCAGCCTTATGTGCTCAGTGACAGATGCCCTTCCACTTAGAGGTGTATAGCACCTGTCAGAATTTGACAAGCCCAGTCTGGGAGTGCAGGACCAAGAATGTGGTTTCTACTTACAGAGGTGGGAGACGCGTTCTGCCTGTTCCTATTAAGCACCTATGCAGGGCTTGCCAAATCTAGTGCGAAATTTCTAGTTCCTTACAAGATTAATAAGTGTGAAAGAAAATGAACAATTACCTATAACTATCAGCAATAACGCAAGCTAAGTCAAAAACCTTGTAAGTTTCCTCTGCTTATGGATTAAAAATGTTAATTAACCTGGTGACTGAAGTTTCCACATATGTGCATCAGAGATTATAATACTTAACTCTCTTAGTAAAACAGTGCAAAATCCACAGATGAAAGGCGCAATGTAAGTGCAGAAGATAATTACTGTTATTCCAAACTTTCTGTTGCTTACGTATTACTATTCAGTGAAACACAGTGTGGACCACTGCAGGACTCGATGTGGTGACTTTAATTGTAATCTACATCTCCTAATGGATGCCACACTGTCAGTACTGGCAGAAATCTTGTTTCCAAGGGTTTGGACAGAAATACTCAAAATGATACGTGGCAGCAACGTCCTGAGCTGCAGTAATCCGCAGTATCACAAAGAATGTCAGACTCACACCAAAGAGAACCTACTGCAAGATGCATTCGTTTGAGAATTCCAAGGGAGAATTTATCTTTCTAAGTACTGAATGGAATAGCTGTCTTGTATTTAAGGCCCTAGACTAGAACCCAGGAGATCTGGATTCAGATTCTGGATTTTCCAAAGACGCCTTTTATGTCACAATCTCTCTGTGCCTCTTCCCCACCTGTAAAAACCAGGTAATGTTACTTCCTATATCTATCCTATTTACATTATAAACTCTTCCCAGAATGGACTGTATCTTACTATGTTTATGTACAGTGCCTAACACAATGGGCCCGTGATCTTAGTTGGAGCTTCTTAATGTTGCTAAATACAACACAGTAATATACTTGATCCCTAGAGTGGGCAGCTATGCTAATACTGTACTTCATGGCTAGCTGCTTGCTTACAGCTCTTACAGGGACAGCCCCTAGTCAGTGGTGAGGTCAAAGGGACTGACTGGTCATGTGCCCCGTACTTTCAACAATCAGTGAAATGAAGCTGCCACAGTGTCTGTGGAAAGGACTCACTTCAGAACCTGCTCTTCCTACGCACAGCTAAGCATTCCAACCCTAGTGCTGAAGAGATTTTCCTCCAAAAACCTCTCTGATCACCCCCCTGTAATTTCATCATGTTCAACCTTATCATTTGGTTGAAATGACCTAGTATTACGCAGCAGGAAAACAGCAAATAACCTAAATATATACCCCCTTAAATAAGGATAGAAACATAGCACCTGAACTTTGTTAGTCACTTACATTCTAAAAGCCTAAAATCAATACACCAAGTCTTGCTGGGTCCATCTGCAGGACCACCTGTTAACACAGAGCTTTCAAGAGCATTTGCTGTACCTGAAATCTGATCAGAGAAACTACAGATCCCTGTCCCAGCACATGCGTCCACACACCAATAAAACCTACAACCTCTCCCTCCCAATGCAACGTCTACAAATGTCTTCCATTTCCTGTACTTACGTTCCCACCCAGTCATACTGAACACAATCACCACAGGAAAGAAGGTGGAAACCCTTGTCAACCCCCTCCCATTCACAATCTCACATGGCCTCATCTTCCCTCCCATTTGGTCACATTACTGTTGTACCTACAGAGAATGATCACTTGTAGAAGTCACACCGAAAAAGTAATAAATATGTTCAGCTGTCTTTTAGTGCAATTTAGCAGCTGGAAAGCAGGAAGATGAGCCAGCACCATTTAACCAGCCAGCTCTCCAGATCATGGTTCTGGGACCTCTGCACTAGAAAATACACTGTGGGAAATAACTCTGCATTGACATTCTTCCCCCTCCAAGCTCAAGGGGAAGTCCATAATTCTATTTGATATTTGGATTGAATAATTAAGGTTGCTTAACAAGCTTTCAAAGGCTCTTCTCTAGTTCTGCACGTTGTTTAATCACTATACTACTTAACACAGCAGGGGTAAGTAAAGAGGTGCCTTGACCCACAAGCACCAGCATCAATCTGAGAACAGTTTCATGTATCTCTGTAAACCAGTTTGCACAGGTGGCTCCAAACCTTTCTAGCCACTTAAAACAGAGGATTTGCCACACTAGAGCCAAAGGGGCAGATGCTTACCTGGGATAAACTAGCACAGCTCCACTGACTTCAAGCTGAGGATCTGCCCCAGCAATGCCCAGTACCTGATGATTCAGAAGGAAGGGAATAAAAAATCCATTACGTACATGACTGAAAAACTGATCCGGAAGGAAGGTTAGCCGGGTTCTTTCCTGTCCTTGTGGTAAACAGCTTATGTCTTGAAGCATAATATCTGATTACCTTTTGTGGTCTTTGTGGTCTGAGCAGCCAGCCGCCAGGGTAAGTGCAGATAATAAATGCTTAGGAGGGTGCTATTTCACTGAAGCCAGTTTGAACAGCTCCCTCTTAACGGAGGAGATGAATTTAGTCCTTGCTAAAAAGCAGTTGCTTGTTTTAATTTAAAACCTTAACTGTGAATCTGACACAATTTAAGAGTAGGAGTTTTAATGATGGCTAAACCCTCGCCCCACAGAACTAGTTTGTGCTGCAAATTTCCCACACCATAATTTCACTAGCTCCCACACAATCCCTGACTAAGAAAAGAAACTCATGGCTTCCTATTTAAGCTCATGTGTATGTGCACATGCAAGTGCTGTATAACTCTACAGGTGGTTTTCTATTTGTTCCTGGATTAATATCTTCCTCCAGAGTAACAGTGACAGACAGGCACAAATGATGATCCGGAAAATGGGAATTCAGTAGCTCTGACAACAGTACAGCTTGAAAGTGCATACCGCCCAGTGGAAACAAAGGAGTAACTTCAATTCCAGTAGCTAGGGTTGCCAACCCTCCAGGAGTAGCCTGGAGTCTCCAGGACTTAAAGATTGCTTTTTAATTGAACATTATGTCATGTGATGATACCTTCGGGAATATGTCTAACTAAAATTGGCAACCCTGCCAGTAGCATCCACATGGGTCCTGATACAGCAAAGTGCTTAAGCACATGTGTAACTAAGAACATGAGTAGTCTGACTTGACATTTGGTAGCCAATGGAACTCCTCATGTGCTTAGAGTAGGGCTATCACGCGATTTTAAAAAATTAATTGTGATTAATCGCGCTGTTAAACAACAATAGAAAACCATTTATTTTATTCCCTCAGACAAACACCTACAAGATCTTTATCAAGCATTCTTAAAACTACAATGCCCACCCGGGGAAGTGAGGAAACACATGACAGAGCGAGACGGGTACCCAGAAATCACCTACTACAGGACAGGCCCAAGGAGGAAAATAACAGAACACCACTGGCCATCACATACAGCCCCCACCTAAAACCTCTCCAGCACATCATCAGCAATCTACAACCTATCCTGGAAAATGATCCCCCACTCTCATAGACCTTGGGAGGCAGGCCAGTCCTCGCTTTCAGACAACCCAGCAACCTGAAGAGAATACTCACCAGCAACTACACACCACAGAAACACGAACCTAGAAACCAATCCCTGTAGCAAACCTCGTTGCCTACTCTGTCCCCATATCTACTCTAGTGTCACCATCAGAAGACCCAACCACTTCAGACGCACCATCAAGGGCTCATTCACCTGCACATCTATTAATGTCATATATGCCATCATGTGCCTGCAATGCCCCTCTGCCATGTACCTTGGCCAAACCGGACAGTCCATATGTAAAAGAATAAATGGACACAAATCGGACATCAGGAATATTTTAAATATTTTTGGATGCTTATTACATTTTCAAATATATTAATTTCAATTACAACACAATGCAAAGTGTACAGTGCTCACTTTATATTTATTTTTATTACAAATATTTGCACTGTAAAAAACAAAAAATTCTTCAATTCACTGCATACAAGTACTGTAGTGTAATCTCTTTATCATAAAGTTGAACTTACAAATGTAGAATTATGTAAAACAAATCTGCATTTAAAAATAAAACAATGTAAAACTTTAGAGCCTACAAGTCTACTCAGTACTACTTCTTGGTCAGCCAATCACTTGGGCAAACAAGATTGGTTACAATTTGCAGGAGATAATGCTACCTGCTTCTTGTTTACAACATCACCTGAAAGTGAGAACAAGCGTTCACATGGCACTGTTGTAGCTGGCATTGCAAGATATTTACATGCCAAATGCGCTAAAGATTCATATGTCCCTTCATGCTTCAACTACCAATCCAGAGGACATGCTTTCAAGCTGATGATGGATTCTGCTTGATAACAATCCAAAGCAGTGAAGACGGACGCATGTTCATTTTCATTGTCTGAGTCAGATGTCACCAGCAGAAAGTTGATTTTCTTTTTTGGTGGTTTGGGTTCTGTAGTTTCCGCATCAGAGTGTTGCTCTTTTAAGACTTCTAAAAGCATGCTCCACACCTCGTCCATCTCAGATTTTGGAAAGCACTTCAGATTCTTAAATCTTGGGTCCAATGCTGCAGCTATTTTTACATCTCGCATCAGTAACTTCTTTGCATTTTATCAAATCTGCTGTGAAAGTGTTCTTAAAATGAACATGTGCTGGGTCATCATCTGAGACTGCTATAACATGAAATATATGCAGAATAAAAGTAAAACAGGGCAGGAGACATACTGTACTAGTTGGGGGAAGAACTAACAAATTTATTTAACACTTTTTTTTTAAACGAGCATTATCAGCATGGAAGCATGTTCTCTGGAATGATGGCCAAAGCATGAAGGGGCACACGAATGTTTAGCATACCTGACATATAAATACCTTGCAATGCCGGCTACAAAAGTGCCATGGCCATGCGAATACCTGTTCTTAGTTTCAGGTGATATTGTAAATAAGAAGCAGGCAGCATTATCTCCCGTCAATGTAAACAAACTTGTTTGTCTTAGCAATTGGCAGAATAAAAAGTAGGACTGAGTGGACTTGTAGGTGCTAAAATTGTACACTTTTTTTTTTAATGCAGTTATGTAACCAAAAATATCTGCATTTGTAAGTTACACTTTCACGATAAAAAGAGATTACACTTCAGTAAGGTGAATTGAAAAATACTATTTCTTTTATCATTTTTTACAGTGCAAATATTTGTAATAAAAACAATAATATAAAGTGAGCACTGTGCACTTTGTATTCTGTGTTGTAACTGAAATCAATATTGAAAAGATAGGAAAACATCCAAAAATATTTAATACATTTCAATGGGTATTCTATTACTATAGTGTGATTAATCGCAATTCATTTTTTTAATCACGATTAATTTTTTTTTGAGTTAATCGCATGAGTTGACTGCAATTAATTGACAGTCCTAGTTTAAAATTTAAAAAAGTACTTTGTTAGCTCAAAGCCCTAGGGCTTTTCCATTATGAATCCTATTTTTCAAGAATTCTAACTCTGCCAGGAGGAGTCGCTCCAGGCACGACCTTGACAGATAAATCTATCTGCTCAGGTTTGTTGTTTGTTTTTTTTTTAAAGAAATCTTTTGGCCACTTTTTATTTTTGTTTTGAATCCTATAAATTAACAGTAGGTCACGGATGCTTGTTTAAACTTCTCTAAACAGCTCTGTTCTCCAAATTTTCAAAGTTATAATTGTCCTTGATATAATAAGCTGCCTCCTTTTGCCATATTAAAAATGATATATTAACACTCAAATTTTACTATTTGAAAATCAGACAGTTGAGTGCCTGAAAATGAACTTTAATGTCTTTACAGCTATATATAGGAATATTAAAATGGCTCCATAATACGAGCTGATGCAAAGAAAACCTGACATATTCATGGCCCTGATCCCACAAGCACCGAAACATGGGAATAATGTTATATGCACTAGTAATAGATAAGTATCTGTTTTACTGTTGGCTTCTTTGTTCTGAAAGCCCAGGTTCATAATGTCTGACATCCCTAGGGATGTACTTTCATGCTGTCTTCCATACCACTGAGACAAATACTCCATAATGCTCATGTGTCAGAGCAATACTACAGATTACGTCTAATTAATGGCCGTTGATACCACTTATCACCCTTGGATAAACTCTCTGCCTGACAATCCCAACTATGCATCCCATTGAATCTACAATGCAAGGCAAAATTCTGGAACCATGCTGTGCTATATCCCCCTTTTGTTTTGCTCCTTTCTTCGTTTCAAATGTTTTATTATCCTTTTTCTTTTCCCTTTCCTATTCACAGTCAAAGCCCAGGAGATGGCACAAGCCTTTGTGAAGGCCATGAAAGCAGCAGCCACCTAAGCAAAGGTTTCTGGCTAGATCCTAGGCCTGGTCTATACTATGGCGTTAGATGGACATATGCCGCATTAGGTCGAATTTATAATTGTGCGTGTCTACACTACTGAGCCCTTTCCATCGATCTAAACGACTTGTAAAATTGACACCTGTACTCCACCTCAGCAAGAGTAGCAGCGTTAGAGTCAACCTTCCTGAGTCAAATTGGGGTAGTGTAGACACAATGCCGTGTAATTCAACGGGTTCGGCCTCTAGAAGGTGTCCCAGAGTGCTCCAATCCAGCCGCTCTGGACAGCGCTTTTAACTCCACAAGAAAAGTCTCGGGAATTTTTGAGTTTCATTTCCTGTTTGAGCAGTGTGGAGAGCTCACCACAGCTGAACATGGCTGCTCGTGGAGCATACAGGAGACAGTGGATCTGGCTGTTGTGTGGGGAGACGAGTCTGTGCAGGCAGAGCTCTGAACCAGCAGAGGAAATGCTGACATCTATGCCAAAATCACACAGGGCATGGGGGACAAAGGCTACACCTCCAGGGACACAAACCAGTGCCATGTGAAAATAAAAGAGCTCAGACAAGTGCACCAGAAGACAGGGGAGGCGAACAGTCGCTTTGGTTCTGAGCCACAGACATGCCGCTTCTATGAGCAGCTGCATGCGATTCTAGGCTAGGACCCTACCAGTACCCTGACACTCTCCATGGGTGCCTCCCAGGAACCCCAGGTGGTCACAGGCAACAACGAGGAGGACATTGTTGATGATGAGGAGGAGGAGAATGAACAGCAAAGAAGTGGAGGATCCATTCTCCCCACAGCCAGGACCTTTTCCTAACTCTGAAGCCAATCCCCTCCCAGGACCTACTGTTGCAGGACTGTGATGGCGGGGAAGGCACCTCTGGTGAATGCACATTTGTAACAACACTTGTGGTTAATGTTTAATCTGAGGTAAAGAACTAGGATATAGTGGAGGCCTGTCCAGCTACACAAAGGGTGCTCCCCGGAAAAGCCTGTTTATGTGCCAAGAGTTTCCTCACCAAAAAATGTCCCCGGGTGTGCCCTGACATCGCCTACCCTTTCCTGTGTTGCCCAGCACTCGGCTGTGTGTTGTACCTTACTGGTAGGCTTTTCTTTTAAAAGACAAAATGTGGCCATGTATCTCAGGGAATATATTTACTGTTGTGAGGCATTTTATTCATTGCAAGAGTTAATCTTTTGTTTTCAACAATGTATATTTATCCCTGCAGCTGCAACCCGGCCTGTGGGTGCTTCCTCCACACCAGCACAAAGGCTGTCCCAGATTAGAAGGCAAAAAAAGCGGACAAGGTAAGATTTGATGTGTTTCTTCGAGACTGACGGGGTCCAGCTGAATGCATGGAGGCTTCCACTGTCGAAGTGCATGCACACCAACCAAGAGGGCAGGAAAGCATGCAGGGAACAAAAGCATAATACGCAAGAGTTGTTGCGGCTTATGGAGGAGCAAACAGACATTTGAGGGGTCTGGCTGAGGTGCAGGAAAGGCAGCTATACCTTAGAGACCCCCGGCACCCAATAATGAACCAGCTGCTCTCCTCACCAAGTTCCATATCCTCCTCTCCCAGATGTCCTAGAATACGAGGGGCAGGTGGGGAAGCTCCTTTATCCCTTAAACTTGACCCCAGGGGATGGTTCGTGGAGCAGAAGGCTCTCATTCCCACAGCTCTGACTGCTAGACAGTGCAACTGTAGTAAGCTGTGTGTCTTTATTCCTTTCCCCCACCCTCCGTGTTATCAGGCCCTTAGACCTGTCTCTGTTCAGCGTTTGTTAGCATAATAGAAATGCATGAATTGAGGACAAGAGGCTCTTTATTCACTGTGCACACTGTGGTTGGTGGGGGTTTAGTTTACAGGGCAGTACATGCAAAAAAGGGGCAGCTTGGTAAGGAACAACACACAACTATCACACCAACGTTGGATCATTCGTGAAACTAGTTTTCAAAGCCTCTCGGAGACACAGTGTGCCTCGATGTGCTCTTTTTATTGCCCTGGTGTCTAGCTGCTCAAAATGGGCTGCCAAGCAATCTGTCTCAACCCCCAACCCCACCAGAAACTTTCCTCCCTTACTTTTACAGACATTATGGAGCACACAGCAAGCAACAACAACAATGAGAATATTTCTTTCACTGAGGTCTAACCTAGTGAGTAAACTGCGCCAGCACCCCTTTAAAAATCCAAGGGCACATTCTAGCACTATTCTGCACTTGCTCAGCCTATGGTTGAACTCTTCCTTACTGCTGTCCAGACTGCCTGTGTACAGCTTCATAAGCCACGGGAGCCAGAGGCAGGTTGGGTCTCCAAGGATAACTATTGGCATTTCAACATCATCAATGGTAATTTTCCAGTCTGGGAAGAAAGTTCCTTCTTGCAGCTTTCTGAAGAGACCGGAGTCCCTAAAGATGCAAGCATCATTCACCTTTCCCGACAATCCCATATTGATGTCAGTGAAACGGGCCTTGTGATCCACTAGCACTTGCAACACCACTGATATGTGCCCCTTGCAGTTTATGTACTCTTTGGCAAAGTCATCTGGCGCCAAGATAGGGATGTGCGTTCCGTCTACCGCCCCACCACAGTTAGGGAACCCCATCGCAGCAAAGCCATCCACTATGTCCTGCACGTTTCCCAGAGTCACTACCCTTCTAAGCAGAAATGAATAGATTGTCTTGGGGGGCTACTTGGATCACAGCAGCCCCGATGGTAGATTTACCCACTTCAGACTGATTCCTGACTGACCAACCGGACGCAATCTGGCGTTGCAAGCTTCGACAGGGCTATCGCCACTTGTTCCTCAACTGTCAGAGCAGGTCTCATTTTAGTATTTATGTGCTTCAGGGCTGGTGAAAGCAATTCGCGAAGTTCCATGAAAGTGGCCTTACGCATTCAAAAGTTATGCAATCACTGCGCCTCATCCTGTACCTGCATGACTGTGCGGTCCCACCAGTTTGTGCTTGTTTCCTGGGCCCAGAAGTGGCGTTCCATTGTGTCAACAAGCCTAGCTGCCACTACCAGCATGTACAAATTGCTCCATCCCATGACTTCCAGCATGGCTATTAGTGTGGTATCGCAATCTTCCGCACAGAGCCGGCGCTTCCATTTAGGCAACCTAGGCAATCGCCTAGGGCGCCAGGATTATTGGGAGGGCGTTATTTTGTTGGGGGGGGGGGGTGGCAGGCAGCTCTGGTGGACCTGCCGCAGGCATGCTTGCGGAGGGTCCGCTGGTCCCCCGGCTCCGGTGGACCTCCCACAGGCATGCCTGCAGCAGCTCCACCGGAGCCATGGGACCAACGGACCCTCCGCAGGAACGCCTGCGGCAGGTCCACCGGAGCCGCGGGACCGGCGCGCGGGGCGGCGAAATGGCCGTGCGCCTAGGGCGCCAAAAATACTGGCGCCGCTCCTGCTTCCGCATGGTGGCTCTGGCTAGGCTCTGCAAATTATGCAGGACGATGTGTGAGGTGGTTGTGACACTCACAACAACAGTGTACAGCTGAGCAGGATCCAGGATTGCCATGCTATGGCAGCCACACAAGTAACCCAGGCTTAGGCGCAAAAATGATTGTTTGCCGTTGCTTTCAGGAAGGGACGGTGGAAGGGAGGGAGAAGGCAAGTGCGTCATGGGCAGATCTGCAATAAAATGTAACCTGACAACATTCCTTTCTTCTTCATCAGGTGCATGTAGATCCAGTTATTGTGTTTGCATGTATGTGCATGAACACGTGTACGAGCGAGAAAAGTATTCATAGTGAAAATTTGTTATGATAATGGGACAACATATTACCATGCATGTTATATAGTCCTCAAAGGCCAACTTTTACTCCTTTACCCACTTTGGGGCTGATTCTAGGCTCACTTACTCTGGTACAAATCAAGATTAACTTCAGTGAAGTCAACAGCATCACACTAATGTGGATATGCAGTGAGATCAGAAACAAGTCCACTGAGCAAAGCCTTATTCTTTCCATAGCCCCAATGAAAACAATGTTAGTAATGATGGCAGAATCTGGCCCTGACTTACTAGCATGAGGAGGTTTCTATATATCTGAATTCAGAGCATATCATGGTACAATGATAGCTAAGAGAAGGAGAAGTAAAAGATCTAAGGGGAAAAACAGCAAGCACAATGAGATTAAAACCATCTACTCTACAACTATAATGGAATAATCTTATATCTTAATGAAATCAGGAGTTTCCAGACTTTGGAAAGTGTCATTACTGTTCTATTCCTTTCAGTAGCTACTTTTTTTCTCCCAAATGTACTAACTGCTATTTTTTCCTGGGCTGCACACTCTCAAAACAGAAGTGACAAACAAATTGACAGCTCTGAAAATCAACCATGAAATGTCTGCACTCTGCCAATGGAAAATATGCAATAACAAATATTCAGATATATTCATATTAACACTTTTTTTTAATCGCTAGATTCGACTTTGGAGGCCAAATTCTGTACATAATTCCCTTAGGGACTAATCCAAAATCCATCAACTTCAATGGGCTTTCAATCAGGCCAATGCTGAAAAGTCTTATAGAATGTAATTAGAATTAAACCTATAGGTTCTATGGAAATGTAACAGCATTCTACAGCATTTATTAAAAGCTAGAGTTCTACAGTAAAGAATGAGAGTCTTTCTAAAGTATTTTGAAACAGCCTGTAGAAATCTATAGCAGGGATCTAATTCTCCATTTAGTTCTATGGGCTAGTCAAAAAGGCATTTAGAAAAGTGGATCTGCTTCCATTAAATTTTATAAGGCTTTACCATAAGGGCGTTACACATCTGTGGAATCTTGTTGTTTTTAATATGGGTGTAACTGAGCACAGAACATGGCTCTCTGTGACTTGTTTACACATATCAATTCAATATGTGCCTTCCATGGTACACAACATGGGAGAAATATCAGTGCCAGGTACTAGGCAATAAGGAATAACCCTACCTTGTTTTTTTTATTTATCACGTCCCTTGGCTAGTAGAATTGTTAGCATCACTCCACCTGGAACTTCATTTTTCCATTAGCAAGCAGATGTTATGTTCACCCAAAGGGCACAGAAAACTGTGTTGCAAGCATTTAATTTGTCATCCGTTTAAATCTTCAAGCAGACTTGGCTACCAGGACACTATCAGATGACAACATCAATACTGAATGAAAGCATTATTCGCTGCAGCTAGTGTTCTCATCAGAAACATCAGGCCTTGCTGAGATAGAGAAATCAAATGATTTGAGAGAAGTGTCCTCTTTCTCTCTCAGTGTCTCACTCAAAACTGATCATTGTTATTCTTAGACAGATTCCGATGGCACCCATCAGGACAAGAGTATGCGAGGGTCACTTAGCTAAGATCAGACAATATTTTGCAAATTGGGGCACACTAGGCCTAACGATTAGCAGTGTTGAGCACCCAAAATCGCAAGTGAAGTCAATGGGAGCTGTACTGTGCCCCTCCAATTTAGATTGTAAATTCCCAGGGGCAGGGACTTTGTCTAAGTACAATATTGTCTCAGTTATACCTCTCCTGAGGCTAAAACATACAGAAGGGAGGAGGGAGAAATAGAGGCATCTACAACACAACATGATGAAGTCAAGTCAATTAGAAATGCAGGTGTTCGGCATCTCCGAAAACTAAGCCCATTATGTTCCTTACTCAATACTTTGATCTCTCTCTCTCTCTCACACCCACACGCCCCTTTAAGAATAATTTTGTCAGCTACTGAAAGCACAAAGAACCCTACAAATTCACACTCTGGCATTCTCAGCAGAGTCCAAGTGGACTGGTTAATGCTCTGCCTTCCTAGAGGTGAGTGAGCGATGAAGCACATGGCTAAGGGGAATTAGCTTCCCAGGACTTAAGCTTCCATTGCAGTCAAATTAAGACCTTTCATTTTCAAAACCAATGTAATGATCCCTTTTGCTGTAATAAAATAAGCTTATTTTCACTTACGCCTGAGCTCCAAACAGAGCTCCTATGTCCAAACTCAGAGGTTCAGAATTTGCAGAATGACTAGCAGTCTCCTTCCATTTCATACCTTTATATGTTGTCACAGCTAGGTTCACTCAGGGTACGTCCAGACTATCCGCCGGATCGGTGGGTAGCGATCGATTCCCAAACGTGCTCCCATCGACTCCGTAACTCCACCAGGGTGAGCAGCAGTAGCAGAGTCAACGGCGGAAGCCGCAGCAATCGATCCTGCGCCGTGAGGACAGGAGGTAAGTCGAAATAAGATAGCGTCGATTTCAGCTACACTATTCCCATAGCTGAAGTTGCATATCTTACACTGACCTCCCTCTCCCCCCAGTGTAGACCAGGCCTCAGGTTTACAGAGCTGTAGTCCATGGTTGGTAACTGTGCAACAGATATCACTGTTACTCACTAGGTGATAGTGATACCGGTTTTGTTTCTAGTGGAAGGTCAATAGTAGGAACATCTATTTGTATTGCCTTTACCAAGGGGAAAGAGAGGAGTAGGTTCTGCATGATGCCATGCATGAAACACAACAGAACATTAAAGAACTCTTCTGCAGGAGGACAGAAAAGGGTAAATTTTCAAAGGGGCTTCCATTTTTCCAGGACTGTGCTCACAATTCTTCACCTTCAAGTTTCTGTGCATGTAACTCTCTACACTTAAGTTTTTGTACAACCAAAAACTCAGAATTGGGCACTCAGTAGTTTTTTTGTGCACAACTCTGAATTTCTCCATACACAGATACATAGGACCAGACCCTCAGGTTCAGCTGAGCTTTAAGTAGTACTGAAACCTATTGTGTTGGAGGATGAGAATCAAAGATGGCTTAAAGACACCTTTTTACACCTAACTCTCCCCACCTACCCCAATCCTGGGAGAGCCGGGGATTGGTTTAACCTCCAGCACAATTTAAAGGAGCCTTCAGGATGCTTTAACTTACTCGATCTGCAACTGTCCCCAATAAACCATTACATAAATAGGGATTGTTGGAGTGCAAAGTCCTACACAAAGAGAATCCTTAGTTGACCTGTTAAGGAAACTCTCTGCCCCTTTTGCATGGCATGGGAATGGCACAAAGGGGACAGAGGGGAGACCAACGATCTGGCCCTTAGGAGAAATTGTAGGTGTGATTTTTAATAGGCCTCTGACAAAAATTTGCCTCCAAAAGATAATTTGTTCTGCTTTCCATAAAATACATTAAAAAAAAAAAAAAGATGGTTGACTCTAGACATGAGATGCTTATGAAAGGCAGCTTTCACACTGGATAAATATTCTGAACTATTGCATATTCTTTCAGTTAGTTACACTAATCTAATGAACCAACACTGCCCTGTCTAAGCAGAAGCTTATCTCAGATCATTTAAAATGGTACAGATGGTAGCTGGCTTTAATACTAATGCCTGACAGCATTAGTGCAGTGATAAAAACACAGCGTTTGTACCATAATTAAAACACACAGCTGTATAAGTGACCAGGCCATTACAAATAACATGATAAATTATAATGCCTATCAACTTAGTTTACTGCACTAACTAACAATACAACCTCACATCACTAATGGCTAATGGCACTATGCTATAAATTCAATAATTACATCAACAAAATTTAAAACTCAGCTGCTTCACATTTCTAGATGAAAGGTCAGAATCTAGACCTACAGCAAATATAAAGAATCACACACATAAAACCACACAAATGAACAAGCAAACTTTCTCAGCAGCAATAAACTCTACGTACAGACACTGCAATTGGGTCACACGTTCAGATTTGGATCTTCATGCTAAAGATGGTACAAAGATTTTTTTTCTGCCCTCTTAGCATTGAATATGGAGAGAGAGACCTTGGTCAAGATCTTCAGAAGCGAGTAGTGATTTTTGGGTGCTAGGTGGCCCACTTAATGCACTTTAGAGGTGCCTGATTTTCATACATTATTGAGCACCCACTCTATGAAAATCAGGTCCCTTGAAGTTGTTTATTCTGGAACCACTACCTTTTGAAACCTTAGCCCTTGCTGTCAGTCTCACCCAGCAAAATCAGGCTAATCACCACAGTATGCATGTGGATGACCCAAAAAAGTCCCATGCCATAGTCAAGTTCATACAGTTGTGGAACTGATTTTGTTGGGTTCATTCAGTCCTTTTCCTCATCATCAGGATGAAGTGCACTGCAGTGGTAAGAGCCAGGCAGTCAGGACCCTTGGTGTCTATTCCAACCTCTGCCACTGACTCACTGCGAGACCTTGGGCAAGTCCCTTTGCTTCTCTGTACTTAAGTATTATTATGCTTCACTTAGAGTTGGATAAACTGATCTGCATTTAAGGTAAGGCTTAATTAATTTACCCATGCAAAGTGCTTTGAGATCCTGAGATGCAAGTACTTTTAGAAATGAATATTTACTATATTTTCGAATACTGTTGGGGGGGTGACACATAGGGTTCAATAGAAAATTAACACATTTTCTACAGAAATTACTAAAAACCTACAGAACTGAATAGTGAATTATATCATTACTATAGATTTCATGAACCATTTTATAGGATTATCCAGCAGGTATATAATTCTCTATTAAATTCTATAGAATAGCCCAAAAAGCTTCCAGAAATATTGTCAGTTTCTATTAAATTCCATTGGATGTCTCCATAAAAGGGAGGTCTCATGATGTAAAGAAAACCTGTCTGCACTCAGACAGACACATAATGCTGGTATTTGATGTTTTACTCTCCCTTTCTCAGTCATTTAACTCATCATAAGTACATTGCAATTCAGTTGGTTCAACAGAGCAAGATATAAAATGAATCACCCACCAGAGAAATGGAAGTGTGCTGGCCTTTGTTAGTGGAGACATTGGCTGTGCAGCAGAATGCTAGGCCCCTGCCATTATCAGAATATTGATTATTATACTAATTGCCAAAAGCAGCGGTAAGGCCTTTGTAGCAGCCTTAGCATAACAGGAGGAGAGGTGAGTGACCGGTGAGAGGAGAGTGGACGGAGTGACCAGAGAGGAGGGAGTGACCACAAGAATTGAGCATGATGCTGCCCCACCCTGTTTTGCTTCTTACAAACTGCTGAAGTTTGCAGTTTTGGAAAAACAGGAAATATATCTATATTTGACTTCTGGTGTGCGTGTGCGTGTGCGTGTGCGTGTGTGTCAGGGCCCATAGACTGCAGACTCTGCAAAAACACATCTGTATAACTAATGGCATAAAACTTCTTGCTCAACAAACTGGTTGCTCAGTCATTACTGGTGACTGACAAGCTATGTGACATTTTGAGCATAAAAGGGGAAAGAGGTCTGCGTGATTTGGATTTGACCTTCTGGCCATCTCTTGGAATCCCCAGCAACAGGCGGGTAGCTGGCCACTTGAACCTTGTCATTTAGCCACTCAAGACCCCTTCAGACTGTGGGTAGCTATGGTTTGGGGGCGCTCTGAATATTTGTGTGTGCTTGAGATCTAATAAAATAGTAAATTTGGATGAAAGCATGTTGGGTTTGTCGCAATATTAATTCAGACGGATCTGCTGCGTCCCCCTCTGATTTGTTCCTGACACCACTTTGCAAAGAGTACAGTTACCCCGAGCTTTGGGTTAAGAGAACCCTGGGTAACAGCCAATCCTGGGTAACGGTCTCCAAAATTTTCAAACCCTGATATCTAAACTTAGGCTTTAAAATCCATATTTTGGTGTCTAAATAAAAGTGGCCTGGCTCTGAACGGTGTGGAATACCCGCAACTCCAGTTCAGTTGCAGCTGATGGGTACTTAGCAATTCTGAAAACCAGGCCACTTATATCGAGGTTCCTAAATATGAATCTGGAAACTGAACCTTGGGCACCGTGCTTTGAAGATGTTGGTCTCACCAAAAGAATTGGGCAAACACAACTTTCCTCTGCTCCCCCACACCAGCCATCAACATGGTATGCCCACGCTGGCATTCCTTCCCCAGGAAAAATGCCCACCAAAATCAACTAGTGTATAACGTAACTAGGGACTCTGGCTTTGGGCCCTAAGTGTACAATTCTCCATCCTCCCCATCCCACTATAAAGGGCATATTCGCCAGACCTGTATATTCAGCTACTCCAAACCATCCCATCCTATCTTTTTTTTTAATTTCATTTTCTGCTCCCGGTCTGGCATGTTGCCAATAGGAAACCTGACCTGGCATTAAAAGGCTGAACTTAATGCCTTTGCCGGGTAGCAGACGAAATTCACATCTGAGTTGTAAAATTCAGACTTCACAGCTGGGATCCTGATCCAAAGAAATCTGTTGCCTAGTCCCAAACCTGCATACGCAGCCTTTTGCGCCACGTAGTAATTAACACCTATAACATACCCAACTCTCTCCTAGCAACCCTAAAGCCCAGCAAACATGACTGCCACCATCTTTTATCCTAGCTAGACTGCTAAATGGAGAACAAGATTATGCCAGAGTGAGGAAAACAAAAGCTGGGTTGGTCTCCTTCCATCACAGAGCACTAGTACTGCTGTCTCTCTAGTCTAGGCCATTATTATGTGGTGAAGTCCGTCCTGTTGCCAAGTGAACTTCCTGTTTCAAGGGATGATCTATTCAGAAGATAATCTTGTTATGACGGCCTTGTTACTGGATATCCTCTTTGCCGAGTAATCTCATCAACAATCCTATGCAGATTTTGCAACCTGTGGGCATGATGCAGCAGAAAACACCCATTGACTTCCAGGCCGCATTAGCCATGGGATGCTTGCTCTGTGCTGGCCAATCTGTTCAGGGAAGGAGAGCCCAGGTATATGAGCATTCAACCTCAAATGCTCCATTTTACAGCTCAGGATTGTATCATTAGTCACAGGCCTAATAATGATTTTGAATTGGCAATTCAGCCAAAAAAACCAGCTGGCACCTGCACTAGGTAGATTAAAATTAAAAAGCAGAACTTCATGACACCCTGAGGAGTGATACTACAGAGTGCCAAAAGCATGTAGGATCTGCTACCAAAAATACTTCCTTGGAATAGGGTGCAGGTTCCCCCGTAGCATGGCCCGGAAGGTCAGCAGAATTCCCATGGACTTGCAGCTGTAAAGGCTTCTTTCTGCTAATTCCCTCAGCCTTCAGAATCTAGATGGATTTAAATCATAAATCTCATATACAGTCCTCTGTGTACTGCAGTCACATTTTCCAGTGGACCCACTAATCTTCCTTGTTTCCAGAGGCAACAGTCCTCAGTTGATTTCTTAGCCTGAACAGCTCCCTCTATGAACCATTAACAATTTACAACAGTCTGGCTCTGTGATAGGTTCAGTCTAATAGCAGGTGTCTGATCACAAAAACTTTTGACACTACCCACGACAAAAAAACCTAATTATTCTCCTGGCATTGATAACTAAGGAACCGTTACCCATTTCTGTCCCAATGGATGCATACTGCCTTTGAAATCAAATACAATTAATGATCCTGACGTAGCCAGTATCTTACCAATACAAAGCACTAGAAGATAACTGATAGAAAACAATCTTGCATTTGCAGGCAGAACAACCTACATGACCTCTCCCTATACCTCTATGATTGCATAAATGCCAGTAAGGAAATCAAGTTTCTTGGGGTGGATTGGGGGGTTTTCATCTTCCTTCCCCTTGGCTTTGATGCTGTAGCAGTTTACAAAGAAAAAATCAGACTTAACAAGCATACATATACCAGACAGACAAACAGAGACAGGATACCCTCTAACAGCACTGTCTAGTAATTGCCATGAGATGGGGAGATGGATGGTCAAGAGAGGGAAACCCAAGATTTCAACAGATGGGGGAGGAGAGCTTGGACAAATGGAAGAGAATGAAGGGGAAAGCTTTGCATTGTTTCCAATTTCCCACCCACTTCCGTCTCCCAGCCACCCCTACACACACATTCGCATCCCTTGGCAGCTCTGCGATTAATGCAGAAAGTTGTGGTTCTCACTCACTTGGGATACTGGAGAATAACAGGCTCCTGTTTTTAATATCTGTACCACATATGATTAATAACTACTTAAGCACTCGAAAAAATTCTTACTGCTTTTCACATCAATCACAGAGCAGCTGTTACTTTCCCCCAACCCAATGCGGTGCAGGAAAATTGTTTGACTGGTTTTCATAATCATCTCAACTTTGGAGCAGTCAGTGCTCTGTTCTAGTGAGAGATTTTCTGGAGCCAAGGTCTCTGGGTCTGGTCATAAAATGCAGCTTCTTATAGTGGATTGAGACTACTGAGAGTAAAGGAATGACACCTCTCTTGCTGACAGCACATATGGGAAAGCAGCTCAAAGTCAGCTGAAGGGCAGAACTTAAATGAGAAGGAAATTCCCCCAAATTAAAAGTTATTTCCAGTCTCTTATTAATAGAAATGTTGTGTATTACTCATATCTCATAGTGATTGAAAGGAATTTAATCGTGCACAGCAAAATATCACAGACCTCTTCTGCTCAAGAGCTGTGGCTCTACCCACATACCCCCTCCCAGTGCTTCAGAGATTGGATCAAGGACACAATTAAGTCCCAGCCATAATAAGGATGCCATGCATGAGGAACTCAGATCTGGAAGTTGGGAGACACCCCTCCACGCCTACCCAGTGCTAGGGAAGAGCTGGTGTGTCATTTAATTATTATTATTTATTTGCTAGGCATCAGCAGTTGCTCTACCCATCCCACAGAATACCCTAATTAAGATGCTGCTTAGGTTACAGCAAAAAGTACTCATCATACAAATTAATGGGACTTCTCTCTGCCCCCAATACAAAGTTCCCGAATAAAAGAAACCACACATGGAGAGGGAGAGGAGTTAGGAAACCTGCAATGGGATTCTCACTCCACAGATAACGCCAATTATTCTGTAATTACAAGGACACTGCAATAGGAATCAAGCCATGGAGGTACTACTTCAAACACAAGCCTAGCCCTGGAGCGCAACAGAGGTTTAAGCTTAATGTAACTTTAAAAACCAGCTACTGTATTACCTTGCCTGAGAGATGATGGCCTCACAGACCCTGAGCGAGAGGGAGCAGAGTCTGAAAGGGCTGCTGTCAAGCATCAGCAAATCCTTCTCTTTATTCATGGAGGGATGATCAAGTCAGGAGAAGCCCCCGTTTGCTTGTCATGCTTTGATTAGCAGACAGCAGTTCTCACACTACCCTGCCCACAGCTAACCTGCGCAAGTTCCCTGGAGACCCAGAAACTGATATGCACTCCTCAGTGAGAAACCACTTCAGCTCTCAATGGAGAGATTAGTGAGAGATGGTGGGGCATGATGTGGGTGTGTGGAGAAATATATACTTTGTCCTCTCTCCCCCACAGATTGAGGTGGCTCTGTCTCCCTGGTCTCAAAGGGTACATCTGTACTACCCACCGGATCGGCGGGTAGTGCTCGATTATAAGGGATCGATTTACCGTGTCTCGTCTGGATGTGATAAATCAATCCACGAATCAACGCCCGTACTCCACCTTGGCAGGAGGAGTAAGCGGAGTCAACGGGGGAGCTGCGGCAGTTGACTCGTAGCCATGACGACGGCCAGGTAAGTCGAACTAAGATACTTCGACTTCAACCCCTCCCCGCCCCAGCTAGTGCAGCCCAGGCCAAAGTGTTGCAGTGCTAGACTGAAGAGGCAATGACACTTTTTAGAGTTAACCCTGTGAATGACAATTTAAGTTCTTACATCTCAAACTGAGAATCAGTCAAGAAGATCTGGGAGGACCTCAAAGGATTACGCTACCCCCACACTCATTATATCAAAAGTAAACTCTACTGAATTTAATGGAGTTACACCACCATGAAACTAACCTGAGAGGAGAATGATTATCAGCAGGTAAATATGCCCAGTGGTCTGTGATGGGATGTTAGATGGGGTGGGATCTGAGTTACTACAAAGAATTCTTTCCTGGGTGCTGGCTGGTGAGTCTTGCCAACACACTCAGGGTTTAAACTGATCGCCATATTTGGGATCGGGAAGGAATTTTCCTGTAGGGCAGATTGGCTGAGGCCCTGGAGCTTTTTTGCCCTCTTCTGCAGCATGGGGCACGGGTCACTTGCTGGTGGATTCTCTGCAGCTTGAGGTCTTCAAATCACAATATGAGGACTTCAGTAACTCAGACATAGGTTAGGGGTTTGTTACAGGAGTGGATGGGTGAGATTCTGTGACCTGCATTGTGCAGGAGGTCAGACTAGATGACCATAATGGTCTCTTCTGACCTTAAAGTCTATGGGTCTATGAGAATCAGGATCTCAGTCTGCGTGCAAACCTAACAGCAACCTCACTGGGAGTTCTACATCCAGAACAAGGACAGGCTGTGGCTTCAAACACCATCACTGGCAGCAACAATGGGAAGCTAAAACGTTCTGAAGAGTTGGTGTTGAAACAGATCTGTTCTGATGACGCTGTGGCATTTATTGACCATACTGCTTTTCCTTTCACTTCATAATTCTCATATACACAAACAATGCAGTCACCTCCCACTTCGCATGACCCATGCTAACACAGACAGGCTCTCTGTCCCACCCAGTGAGTGGCTATACCATGTATAAGTTTATGATTCTGCTACTGCCTCCCGCAGTTCTGAACTAGTCCTTTAGCTCTGACATGCTTTCAGTTCCAAAGGCGCCAGTTTCAATCTCTGCAGAAGACCCAGCCAGCAATAAAGACATAATAACCAAGTGCAGTAGTGTGGACTCATGCTCCTAGGACTTAGTTACTTTTATAAACCAACTACTTGTCTAGCATGAAGCATGAGAAAAAATAATCAACACTAAACTGTGCTTGTCAAAAGAAATGTAAAGGATACTACACTTGATATTACTAGGGCCCTACTAAATTCATGGCCATGAAAAACGTGTCATGGACCGCGAAATCTGGTTTCCCTCCCTGGGAAGACCAGCATTTCTCAAATAGGGGGTCCTGACCCAAAATGAAGTTGATGGAGGGGTCACAAAGTTATTTTAGGAGGGTTGCGGTATTGCCACCCTTACTTCTGTGCTGCCTTCAGAGCTGGGTGGCCGGGTAGCGCAGAAGTAAGAGTGGCAATACCACACCATGCCACCCTTACTTCTCACTGCTGCCTTCAGAGCAGGGCGGCCGGAGCGTGGCAGCTGTGGACTGAGGGCCGAGCTCTGCAGATAGCAGCGCAGAAGTTAAGGTGGCAATACTATATCATGCCATCTTTACTTCTGTGCTGTTGCTGGCGGCGGTTTTGCTTTCAGAGCTGGGCTCCCGCTAGCAGACGCCGCTCTCCAACTGCCCCGTTCTGAAGGCAGCACCGCTGCCAGCAGCAGCACCGAAGTAATGGTAGCAGTACCGCAACTCACCCCCCCAAATAACTTTGTGACCCCTCCACAAGTCCTTATTGGGTCAGGACCCTTACAATTACAACATAGTGAAATTTCAGGTTTAAATAACAAATCATTAAACTTATGATTTTTTAAATCATAAAAAATATATACTACACTTTTGCATGGTATCTGTGACAGAAAGGATAATTTTTAGAATTGGCTGATTTAAAAGCAACCGCAATCTGCACTGGATTCCTCATCATTCATCCTAATTAATAAGGTTCTGTTGTAACTCCCTAAAGAAAGCATCAATGACATTCAACAGCACTTTGGGGAAGAGCAAGACGTGTAATTATTAGGGTGGAGAAGCAACCGACTTTGATTTTTCTGGGATTTCTGCTTACTGCATTCGCTGCTCAACATTCTGAAGAGCAGCCTCTGACATGTATCAGTACAATCGGTGGCGATTTAAATACTAGATTCACTGAATGTAACTGTCAGATCATTAGCACAGCTCATTTTTCTTCCCTGACCGTGCTTGGAGATGCATCACTGTGGTGTGTCTTCAGAGCTCACGTGAGAGGAGCTGTGTTGGCTTTTCCCCACTGTCAACTGCCTCAGCCTGCGGCTCAATCAGCACACAGCTGCGGCCCATGTAGATGTACAGGTATTGTATATCGTGTGCGGACATGGCCCATATAACACTGAGAGCTGCATATGCAGCCCACGGTGGTAAATAGGTTGAAAACCACTGGTCTACTGAAAACCACTGTTTGACTCAGTTGCCTGGGCAGGCAGATGAAAATGAAAACTCTTGGAACTGTGGCAGCAGCTTGCTACTTAAATGCCTGAAAAGAATTTCCTTTCCTTGGTGGTAATTCAAACCTATTTCCAGCGAGACTGCACCAGCCCTATGTTATGCCTAAGGGCCAAACTTAGAAAGTGCTGCTGATTCCAGGCCTGATCCAAAACGCACTGACATCAGTGGAAAGCCTGTGATTGGACCAATGGGCTTTGGTTCAGGCTCAGACTCTTTTGGGGAGCATCAAGCACACCAGGATGAAGAATTTACAGCAGAGCAGCATGTTTTGGCAGCTCACTAATGACGCACAGCAGCTCACTTGTTTGCCTGATGTACAGGTTTCCAGCTAGAACAATATTTTGCCATATTTCTTTCTCTACCATGGGATTTAAAGCTGGCAGCATTGTAGGCTTTGAAACAAACTTCATGAAAAGCTGGTCTGCAGCCCTGTTTTGGCACGTCCACAGCTACTTGGTTCACTCACAGTACAAAATATTGTTAAGTTGCATGGAAGCCTGCTCTGCTGACTCTGCTACATTAAAAGCTGTGATGAGCCATTTCAAAATAAATCCTCAGAGCTGAAAGCCTGGGCTGCTCACTGACTTCACTGCGATGGAAAAGGTACTTGCTCCACGAATTCCTCCCTGTTTCAAAAGAGTTTCCTCTCATGGATTCCAACAAAAACACTTGAGATCCAGCTCCTCAGGAACAAAGATCTACAAACGGCTCAGGAAATCGGAGGGTGGCTAGATCGCTGTGTCTCTAGGACAGCACTGCTCTAACCCCCACACAAATGAGTTGCAAAGTGGGGAGGCAAGTCCCAAATCAGCATGCTGGATCTCTGATTCTATTTCTATGCCAATCACACACACCACGTATTGGCCAACAGTGCTAGAATCAAGGCAGGGTTGGGCCCTGTGTACGTGTGCATGAGCCAATTTAATGCTAGTGCAAGATGCCAGAATGGTAGACTCAGACTGCAGTCCTCTTTTATGCACACAGCAAGCCAGGGCCAGATGCTAATCTGGGGTGAATCACAGCAGAATAATAATGTCAATAGAGCTATGCTGATTTGCACCAGGTGAGGATCTGGCTCACAAGATGGACAGCAAAGGGACATGTTATCCCTTGCCACTGTGAATCAGCCTTCAGCGTGTGGCACCCCCAAGCAAGAAAGGAATAATGTATCCATGCCCATTCAATCTTTGGCCTTTTAGCCAAAATTATTAACCAAGTTACCTACTAGTAGTGCTGGTGGAAGCTGTTTATGCAATGTGGACACCTGTCCAGTGGGAACTGGCCTGATAAACTTGGAGCCACAGCACCAGATCCTCAGCTGGTGTAAATGGGTGTAACTCCATCTGGCGCCTCAAGCTGATGGTACCACCCATAATGATTAAGTCAAACTAAGCAAAAGTGGACTCCCTCCTCACCTTATGTCCTATTTGCTCACACATACCTAGCTCTTGCAGCAGTACTGGGACAACAGTATTGTATATTTACTCACTGACAAAGACATCCCATATAGCATTTGCCACTAACTTCTTAGTTATACGTGGAATTAATTACTAGTGACAATTTTTAAATTTAATTTAGCTAGCTGATTCAGACTTGAAGTCATTTCAGCTGGGCAACAGCATGTCACTAAACTTAGCAGTCCCCTCCTCTTTCTCCAACCATGATGGCCAACTCTTTTCTAACCCAAACCCATTCCCATATTAAAACTGCAGGGGCTTGTCATCGAGAAAAAATGTGTGCTGCTAAGACAACCCCATTGCACCACAGAGGTGCTGTACGCATATATTTTTGATAACTCAGGACTATATTGAGTATTAAACATTACATATTACAAGATAATATTAACAACATAAATTGCTTTAATATTATATATATAACATAGGATATAAATATATATTAACCTTATTCTATCTACTATTATTGCAGGACATAATAATATAGGACATAATACTAATATTATATTGCTTTGTAGGAAACTGGCCCCCATCTCTGTAAGAGAGGAACTATAGCTCACACTCAACAGGCTGCAATCTCAGCCCCAGCCAGTAAGATTTCTCTAAACATGCAAATAAGGAACGATTCTGTCTTTAAGAACTAAAGGAGCAGGATTTCTATTTTATTGCTCTTCTTTCTTAAATAAGTTTTGCTTGTTCAGTCCTACATTCCGCAGTACAGCAAAAGCCCATCCACTGGCAGTTAAGAGCCATGGTGGAGGATGTACTACCACCACTCTACAATATCTCTAAGTAAAATGTCCTGACGGTGAGATTCATAGATTTCAAGGCAAGTAGGGACCATTGCAACCATTGAATCTGACCTTTTGCATAACACACACCACAGAACCCAAAATACCAAGTTTCCCGCCTTCTGGTTTGGTATCTCCTTTGAATGAAGCACACAGGGGCGAAGAGACACGTTCAAGGCCAGAGAGTCACTGCTAGAGCTAAGAATGTAAGCCAGAAAGCTCAACTCCCTGCTCTCATCGCTAGCCCATATTTCCCGCACATTAAGGACCCCTATAAGACACCAGCAGGGTTTGAAACTTCGACCTTCAGGCTTTTACCCCTAAATATACAGAAGTTACCAAAGTCCTATTAAAATATTCAACACTTTCACAAGGGAAGTAGTGGACACCCCATTGTTTGACTGGGCAAAGATTTAAAAAATATAAATTTAGAGAACACTTCTACACTGGCCGGGGATAGATAACGTTATTGAGCGGTGTTTTCCCTCTCTAGCTTATTTGATCCTGTGATTCAAGTCCACAGGTCTTCCACCTCTTTGAGAAGAAAGACACACAACAAAGTTGCTTGTTTATGGGGAGAGTCACTTGGTATGCAAAGTAATTACAAGAGATTACATTTCTCTTGCAGAATCTATGAGGACATCTTGATTTTGCACCTGCTAGGGGATAATTTAACCATGTAGGTACACAATGTTAATAAGGCTAGACACTTCCTACCCCCAACTCCCACCAAAGAAAGATCAAAGAAAGAAGACTAAAATGCAGATATTGCTAATTGGTGCAAATAGGAAAGCATCTGGAACCTTATACTCCCAGTCTAAATCTCCACTACCAACGTTCTGCTGAGTGCTAATTTTAGTGGCTGCCAAGATGATCACTTTAAAGACAGAGCAATAATGTTAGCCCAACTATTTATAACAACTGATTTATGACGTGTTTAACAGATATTATGGTAACTGAAGCCAACGGCAGTCTAAGGCACAGCAGCAGAGTGGTCCACAGACACGTATGTCTGCAAGGAGATTTCTGGGGACCAGCAAAATCCTGTTTTTAAGTGTGGACATTTGAATGCCCAGGTTTCTTGATATCTTGTTATTTTCACAGTCATTAATTCTCCTCCTAGTGGAGACTCTGTATCCCCTGTTTCCAGAGAGGCCAATCTCCTGCCAATTTGGAGGCCTGCTCTATATTAAGGCCAAGGCAGGTGAGGTCAGAAGCCAGGACATTCCTCCAGCACTTGTCAGGCCATCCAAGAGGTCTTCTCTATCCAGATTTTGTTGGCACAAATGCATAAATCTGGCAAGCTGGTATGGACTCTGGCATATGGAGCAGATGGTCTTCTTGCTCAAAGGGTCTGGCCAATATCAATGAATTTGGCCCCTGTGCCCACCAGGTCAGTCCTGCTGGCAGGGTGGACCAACATCCACCCACTCCTCACGCACCCGCTCAGGGGATTGTGGGAAAGAGAAGGTTGACAGATAAAACACACAAAACTGTTGTTAATAAAACCAAATTGAAATGCTTTTTGGAATTCAAACGTATATCAACTGGGTATTTTGTCTCTTCTTTTTGTGCCATCTATTGAGACCTTATTATTTCCCCTCTGTAGATACTCCATGCTCTAGATTAAATCTTGATAATCCCTCCAATTTTTTCCTTGACTGAATCAACCCCACACCCAACAATGTTTATATACAAAGGAGACAGGTGCCTTATAAAATACTTACAGGTTTTATATTGCAACCACTGGCCTTCATCTGAGAGGAAATGAAGAGAACTGCATTCAGAATCCAACAATGTTACCACTTAACTAACCACAAGTGGTTCAACCTGTTGAGAGGCACAAGACATTCCAATAATCAAAAGCATTTCTTTTTTGATGAACAGTGTAGAACCAGGCTTGATAAAGTTTATCAGTCCTGAAAGCATTTCAGTCAGACTGCAATATCCAGAATCCTATCATTCTGATTACCCATCTCAAGAAACACTCCACTTCAGAGATGAATGCTCTGTACCATTTGAAAACTGGGATCCCAAGCTTTCAGAAAGTATAAAATCTCATTTTTAGCTCTAAGAACTCCTAAGACAGTGGCTACTAAATGCATGTCATAACAGAAATCAGGGAAAGAGTCAAGAATGAGAATGATGTGAATTTATGACCAGTATCGGACAGTCTGCCAAGGCTATGAACGACTATGAAAAAAACAGCACTCATCTATCCAAAAATACAGTCTAAAGCATTTATTTGTAGTCCTGGTAATCCATAAAATATCAGATCTTAAAACCATCACTATTTCCTCAAACTAGTCACGATTTTTTGGCCACCAGTTCAGGAATTAATATAGCAAATTTCAGCCCTCTGACCAGCATAATTCTAATACACCACCTCCATCTAACAATATCAAAGTGAAACACAAATTGAACTTCATGATATCCTGACCACATGAGATAGTAATGAAATTATTATTATGCTCATTTTAGAGAAGGGTGACTCAGACAGACATACATTAAATGGTGTGCCCTTAGTCACCATCAAGATGATGTCAGCTTTGGGCTTAAAACCCACATTTTGGGACGCCTCGTCCCCAGGTCTAACCACAAGACACCTCTGTCTCCAGTTTTCAAACCCTGCAGTTTGTCTCCTACTAGTGAAGACTGAAATCTTGACCTATGCAACATTACCACTCTCAGAGACCCTGGGAATAAAAGGGCTGATCCAAGACCAGTTCCTAGACATCCTACATGGAAGCACATACTGCTAGTCCACCGCAACAGCAGAAGAGGATTAGGTATTCCTCTTTCAGTGTGAAACCAACATAATGAGGGGAATAGGTCCTTTTGTTCCTCTACGTGTTGTTTAAAATGAATCGGATCTAAAATGTGAGATCTTTTTTAAAAAGTCTCATTCTCTCTCATTTTATGGCAAACAAGTTCTTTATGGAGCATGAGTCACGTGTCAAATTCCAGGGAGCTTTTTCAGAGGTGAAACATTAATGTGGGACTTGTTTTATTATTTTTTTTAAAAAGATCCCAGAGTCACAGTTTCTAATTTGATCAGTGGAGTCTGTGACACTACACCCCATATTTTTCATAGAGATATTGTTATATGATATGATTATGACTTCGTGCAAGATAAGGCATGTGAGATGTCATTGAAAAGGTTATAATTTATTGAATATGATTATCCTACTTGTATGCATGTATCATTCTGGTATCTGAAGTTAGGAATATTGTCTATGCATCTATTACAAACGTGTTTACACCTGGGGAATGCACACTAGCCAGAATGCAATCAGTTTAGATGGCTAACTGGGAAGGGCCATTAGGGAAAACAATACATCTTAGAAGATGCTAATCTCCCATTGAGGAGACTTCCTGAGGACGCTACAAGCAGTCTCCAAGTCATAGTTGCTATGGCCCTACAGAGACATGTGACCAAGTCACTTGATACTGGACTCCATCTTAGAATACTACTGTTTTTCCACTGACCGGGCATGGGAATCAAACTGGGAGACAAACGGTTCCTGCCCTACTCCAAAGTTTTCTAAGGCAGGTGAGTGACATCATCATGGTTCTTCTTCACTGGCTCCCCGCCCAAGATGACAACTTAAACACATCTGATAAACAAGGACTAAACTGGGGGAGAAGGGTTGAACCTAGGTTAGAGAAATGTCTAGCCTGTAAAAGGAATACCTGGAGTTTTAAGCTGCAAGCAAGGGCAGCTTGCCTTCAAGGATCTCTGCAATCTGCCTAAAACAACAGTTAGGGGGAAAATTTGCTACACATATTCAATTTCTTTAGTATATTAAGCTTAGATTGCGTTTCTGTTGTATTTGCTGGGTAATCTGCTTTCATCTGTTTGCTATCCCTCATAATCACTTAAAATCTATCTTTGGTAGTTAATAAACTTATTTTGTTTAGTCTAAAATCAGTGTGTGAAAATCATAACTAGGGGGCAAAAAGCTGTTGCATCTCTCTCTCCACATTGAGGGAGGAGGCGAATTTCATGAGCTTACGCTGTACAGTTCCCTGTGCAGCACAAGGCAGTATAATTTTGGATTTACACTTCAGAGGAGGGGTGTGCCTGAGAAGCTGGTAAGTGCCTCAGCTATTTAGCTTTCCTGGTCAGAAAGCCTGTTTGCATGTTACTACAGCTGGGTGTGTCCCTCCAGTGTGAATGCTGGTGGAAAAACAAGCTTGGAAAGCTTAGCAATTTGTCACAGCAGTACAGTGTGAGAAGGAGCCCAGGCTGGTGAGTCAGGTGGGCTCAGGGGTACCCCAGTTCCCAGTGGCACCCTGGGGGGAACCCGTCAGAGTCATTTTCCCTCAGTCCCCTGGTGCAAGTACTTACACATATGCAGTCACAGCAGATGTGTAGTTAACACTAGGTTAGCGAAAGGTCAGTGTGTAGAGACTAGCCTCTACCTAGACGCTTTATTTTAGAAGAGAAATCACTGAAGGAGAAATGTGTCAGGAAGCGCTCTCTTTCTCTGTGTTTTCAAGAGAGGAGAGTTTCAAATCAAAACCATTCTTTTGGGTAAAGTAGATTTCTATGGGTGTGTGCACAATGCCTAGGGACTCAATGGGGCACTGAACTCAAATCAGAGCAACTGCAACAAATACATTTTTTTGCATTTGTATTTGGATTTACTTTAATAAACACTTATGGATAATTGTAATAGTTCACCTGCTCCTAACAGAGCTAAATATTGTTATTTTTATTATCACTGCTTGTTCCTCACTTGTAATCTTGTGTTGCTTCCCTCTATACAGACACACACACACACACACACACTCCCCTCAACACCACAGTCTGGAAGGTCATCATGAATTCTTCAGAACAAAGAATTTGGGCCTGATTCTGTTCTCCAACTGGTATAAATAGATGAGAGGAGAATCAAACCTCAAGGAGGTTTTAAAGGAGAAGGGAGAGCATTTGTTCCATGAGCATTATTGTGACAGATTTTCCTCTTACACTTCTTTTACAAATGTGAAATTAAACTGAAATCAGTGAATTAATTCCTCATTTACAGACAAGAGACAGCAAAATCAGTCTCAGTTATTCCTAGCTATAAAGGCCCTGATTTACTACTGTGTGACTCCAGTTTTACACCATTGTCACCCTATTGAAATCATTGGGGTTGTAGTAGGGTAGAAATGTAGCAACAGTGCTGAATCAGGCCCAAGTTTACCATGAGATGGTTCAACTGTTTTTTTGTTTGTTTGTTTTTGAAAGATTAAGGAGCTGATCCCCATCTGTTATAAATTGACACAACCACTCCACTAATTGCAATGGAGCTATGCAGATTTACACAGATGAGAATCTAACCCAGAGAGTTCCATTACAGTTATCGAGCCAAATCGAAGCCCAGATATTAGCAGGCACTTGTTCACCGAACAGCGTTCTACCTGCTTATGCTAGGGCTGAATCTGGTCCCTCTGTAGTGTGACTGAAACTTTACAATGAAGTCCTGTAACATTGTGTGTTAAAGCTCTTGCACTAGATTCTGATTTCTGTTGCACTGGTATGAAGTCTGCATACTTCCATGGATTACACTGCCTTTACACCAAGGTAACCAAAATCTTACTCACTTTCATACTCTCTACAAATTGATTCAGCCCAGCATACTCAGCTAAACTCTCTCACCATATGCTCCTAGCCATGTACGAAGATCTGAATCAGCTGGTTACTTTATCTGCCCCAATTATAATCTTGTGTCAATGAGTGCCAGAGTTTTCTGCCACTATGCCCCCTCAGTTATAACAAGGGGCATCCTACCACCATTCATATTGCACCCTTCAAAGGAGAGTAAATAAATATATTTGCTGCTGCTCTGAACTGTGCTTAACTACTGATAAATGTGCAGTGTTTCATCAGATTGGCCCCTGTGACCCTTTTGGGAAGGATGCTAAGTCAGTGGACTCAGTTGCTGTCCCTCTGAGATAAACTTCAGTTACTTTTTATCACTTAAAAAGTTCAGATTGACATTCCCATCAGTTTAACACTGCCTAGTCGCCATAGCAATAATAAGGCAGCTTCCTCACAGTTTGAAGAAAAATTGGAACAAGTCTTTCGCGCTTCAGAGGTACAGCACAACAGCATGTTTGGCCAGTACCCCACTGTCTACTAAGCAGCTTTTGAATAATGGTTACTGTCTTTATAATCCCATTAGACAATAAAGCTGTCACCATCACCACTGAGGTACTGGAGCCATCAGTTGCCCCTGATTTATGGCTTAGGGTTAGTTGTTGTAATAGGCTGCAATTTGTCTTTGAAGAATTTTAATCTGCTAGTGGAGAAAAACACCTAAATCTTTGTTCCCTAGTTTCACTGCGGCATTTTGATTATTCCAGCTTTAAAGACCCTGCATATCTTAACAACAGGTGAGAAAAAGAGAGGGACTAAGGTGAACCAGTGTCCAAACCTCATCCTTCACCTGTAGGACACTAACAGTGTGCTGCATAATAAATAAGAATGCTCAAAACCTAGCTCTTAGGCTTTTCATCAGTGGATTTCAAGGCACTTTACAAAGGAGGTCGATATCATTAGTCCCATTTTACAAAGGGAGAAACTGACGCACAGAGAGGTGAGGTGTCTTGTAGGCTTGGAGCAGAACCCAGGTCTCTTGAGCCCCAGTCCAATATGCTGTACACATTTCCATTGCCTTCATATGACCACCTCCTAATGGAGGAGCACCAGAAACAGCAGCAGCAACAACAGGTAGACCAGACTGGCCACAGGAGCTTTAAGTACTGTAATCATCAAGCTCCTGATAGCTAGATGACTAAGCCAACCTATTGCTACCTGAAGAACAGCCTATTTTCCCCTGTCTAAAACCTTTAGGAAGAACAAACGGCCCTTTCCAAAATTAAACCTACACTTGGTCACTTTTCATTACCAAGAGTGTTAGTGTGTTTCTTTTGCTGCTTAATTCAAACAGTTCCTTACCCAAGGATTTTGAAATTTCTTTTAAGGTACTTCTGCTGTGAAAGCTGATTCCCCCACACTCCTGTAGCATTCTGTTCTCCAAACCACAATACAACTTATTCTCCAGTTCACCAGCACTGCCAAGATAAAGACTGTAAAAGCAGCAAAGAGTCCTGTGGCACCTTATAGACTAACAGATGTTTTGGAGCATGAGCTTTCGTGGGTGAATACCCACTTCGTCGGATGTATTCACCTACGAAAGCTCATGCTCCAAAACGTCTGTTAGTCTATAAGGTGCCACAGGATTCTTTGCTGCTTTTACAGATCCAGACTAACACAGCTACTCCTCTGATACAAGATAAAGACTATGGGAGCAAATGCCATTTCCAATCCCAAGAGAGGGTTTTGGTTTTGAGTCATGACTTAGTTCATCACAGAATTTTACTGAGATAAAGGAATGGAAAGAATACTGCATGATGCTAGATCTGAGTCTCCATTCAATGGCAGAGAGCTATTTCAGGACTTACACAATTCAGAGATTCCTGCAGAGGGTAACTGTCTGGGGGATAAACTGAAACAACTACTACTATAAAAGATGTATCTTTGCATGTTCTGATTGTTACAAGAACACAAGCTATATTACATAATATATATTTTACTGGAGGAACTAGACAGGAAAGGGAATTGATAATCGGCTACAGAGCCACCATTAAACCACAGGTTACCTGTTCAAATTTGACCCAGGTCAGTAGTGGCTGAAAAAGTTATCATAGTATTTCCTCGGCATCCTGCCAGGGTTCAGTGACCAACATGCAGCAAGTTTGATGGTGATTTTGGTTTAGTTTCTAGCAGATGATCACTAGCACCAGCCACCTTTTTCAGCAGTTTCCGGGCACCTGCCAAACATTAGAATCTCGCCCCTTTGAGGCACAGTGACAGTTTGAGAAAACTCACACCAATGCCGCCCTGTGTTGAGGATGGAGGATTTCCCCCATTCAAACTGGTCGATCCAGTCCCCGCAGAAGCACTACACTTATCAAACAAAACAAAACAACCACACAGACAAAAAAAGAGGAAGGCTGCCTATTATGAGCAACAAATGATAACTGTCTCACTCCTAATCCAGACCACAAAGCTGTCTTCCTTAAACACTAATACTTTTCCCCACAGTTGCCAGAGGCCAGGTACTGTAATCAGCACTACACATCTGAGTTGCAGTGTCTCATCTGTATCTTCACAATCTCATAACTCTAGTATATTGTTAATCACCTGCCCCATATAAGTTGGCAAAGTGATGGGGAGAGGGAGGAGAGAAATATTAGTGATCTCATTTATGGCTCATGTCCAATCATAGTAAGTAGGGTTTATGTATAAACACAAAAAGGTTTTCAAACACAGGGAAGTAAAAATTCTATGAAATGGAAAATATTAGTGTTTGTATTTTTATACAGAAATGTAAACAATAAAACTCTTTAAAGTATACAGTCATTCACAATTAGCTCTTTAAGTCAGACTCTATCTAATCATTTCCTTGAGCCAAATCTGCAACCTGAAGTCAAGTTTGGAGAAATCGGGTGCAGGGGTCTTTGCATACATACAATTTCCGGAAAGATTTGCCTGGTACATGCAATTATATGCATCAGATGCAGAAAGCCAGGCATACCCCCAAAATAACACACGCTCCTAAATACACGCATCCAATGTGAAACAAATGCAGAAATGGTCAACAGTGTTAGCAATGAGTAGCTATTCATTTTGCCATGTTGCATTCGATTCTAAAATCTGCTATCACGAGACACTGTCTACAGCTTTTCTTCGGCTTTTTTTAAATAACCCCAAAATTTTAAATCTGAATATTTGTTAACTAGCAATGTGTTAAGAGATATTCATATCTCTTTTGTACCACGCAGGTCAAGATTTATTTGTTCATGCTAGTATTCTTGTTGTTTATACAAGCTCTGGCAATGTGCTCAGTGCTGTACAATACACTAAAAATAGACAGTTCCTGCCCCAAAGTGCATATAGCCTGCTAAAAGATAGCCACATAGAGAACGATAAGATGTATTAGGAAATACAGAGGTGAAGGAACCATCTCTTAGGGCTGGTCTACACTACGGGGGAAAATCGATCTTAGATACGCAACTTCAGCTACATGAATAACGTAGCTGAAGTCGAATATCTAAGATCGGATTACTCACCCATCCTCACCGCGCGGGATCGATGTCCGCGGCTCCCCCTGTCGATTCCGCAACTCCGTTGGGGTTGGTGGAGTTCCGGAATCGATATAAGCGTGCTCGGGGATCGATTGTAATCCGCCGATAAGGCGGGTAGCGTAGACGTAGCCTCAGACAGAGCTTCCATTGAGATCAGTGGGAGTTTTATCAGAGTAACAAGCATAAGGCTCAGGGCCAGTGCAAGGACGTTTCGCGCCCTAGGCGAAACTTCCACCTTGTGCCCTCCCCCGTTCCTGAGCCCCTGCCCTGAGGAGCCCCCCCTCACCAGGCGGCAGCTCCCCCCCTCCTCCCTGAGGCGCTCCCCCCACAGCAGCTCCCCACCCTCCACCCTGAGGCACCCCCGCCGCCCTAGCTCACCCCTGCTCCACCTCCACCACGAGCATGGTGTCGCTGCCTCACTTCTCCACCCTCCCAGGCTTGCAGCACCAATCAGCTTAGATGCCGTAAGCCTCAGAGGCGGAGGAAGTGAAGCAGCAACGGCGTGCTCGGGGACGAGGCAGGGCAGGGGTGAATTGGGGTGGGGAGTTCCCCTGCGTGGCCCCCCCCTTACTTGCTGCAGGCAGCCCTCCCCACGCTCCCTTGCCCCAGCTCCCTCCGCCTGAACGCCGGCAGCGACCGGGGCGGTCGAAGATCCAGCAGCTGCGGTCGCTGCGGAAGAAAATGCCGCCTCCCAAATCCTAGCACCCGAGGCGACCACCTTGGTCGCCTAAACGGTTGCACCGGCCCAGATCAGGCCACATGGGCAGAGGCAAGCCAAGATGATATAATGCAGCAAGTTCTGCTCTACTGCCTTAGTGCCTGGTATTCAGCATCTCTGTGTGTAACAAAGATCCAAGAATAGCTTAACAATATAGACAAGAAATTATCCCCCTTATCTTTCTCCAAGGTATTTAAGAGTTTAGACAGTAGGAGTGTAAGAGAAGCTGCAAACCAGTTGCTGAAAACTCCCAGAGCTGGAGCCTTCAGAGACAGAAGTTCAAATATACACTGAGTCTGCCAAGAGGCTAAAGGACCCCACAAGAATCTCCTGAAACTCGTGATCATATGCCATCCTATCAAGCAGCTCTGTCATCACTGCTCATCTTTCCAACGGACTGGAATGAAAACAGGTATAGTACCTCAAGCCGTGTTACAAACCAAGCCCTGCCATACGCTCCATACAGGCTCAAACTTGAGACACTGACTTGTCAAAACAAAGCTAGAGAAAGGCAGGTTCTCACCTGGTCTGAATTGGTGGAATTACACAAATGTCCATGAACTGAAAAATCCAGCCCAGAAGCTTACTTCCTGCTGTAATTTTATTTTCTCTTTTTGCACAAGCTCACTCTAATATCATGTACGATCACAATAATCGGTGGTACAGCTGGTCAGAATTTTTTCATTTAAATACTTTTAAATTATAATTCTTTTGAAAAAATCCTTTTTTTCAATTTTTGGTTTTCAGGAAACTGCAACAAATATTTTAGTTTCTATCACAAATTTTCAAGGTAAAAAAACCCAACGTGTCCCAGTGAGCTCTCATAGGTGCCCAGATACGGGAGAATTAGGTAACTAACATGTAAAATATTTTTATTTTCCTCTTCTCATTTTTTAGTGAAGAAACAACACTACCTCTGGTTGAAATCTATTTGGGGGGGGGGGGGCGGGGTTGTTTGTGTCAAAGGGTTTAAAATATTTGTTTTCAAAATTGTATAGTCTTTTTTTTTTTACTGAAAATGCTAAAATTATTATTGAAAGTTTTTTTACTAAAAATTTGATTTTCAGTAAATGCTTAGGTAATATTTTTTTTTAAATCTATTAAAATATTTCCAAATTTCACCCCAAATGAAAATTGTTGCCAAATTTTCATGAATAATTTTGTTTTCAAAAATGGTCCATTTTCAACAAAAAATTTCACATGAAAAATTTTAAACCCATAGGATCCCAACTTGCCTGTTAATACTCATGTTTATTTTCAATTGAAACAAACAGGAGTGGCAGATGTACATTTCTGGGCATGCAAACACACACCGTACATTTATTTGATTTGCCCTAAATTGTTAATTACAGGGGAGCATTCCAGGAGCTCAATCTTGGGATGAACTAGGCCCTAGGGAACAGACCTGACAGTCAATTAAATGTTCATTTTTCTCCTTGCCCTCCACTCAGTTTCAACAGCATTCAGTTAAATGAGCTCCCGGAATGCTCCCCTGTAGTTAACACTTCTAAATTCCCTTAGCTGGTAACCAAACTCCGTGGAGACTAATCAATAAGATGCTTCATCCTGTTAACCATCTGTGCTTTACTAAAGTTTCGGTTAACTTCTGCCCAGTGATTTTTGGTACCAATGAACAGAGACCTGATCAAAAACTTTTAATATGTTTAGTATAAAAACCAGACAAGTCTGAAAAAGAACAGTTCAGCCCGAGAGCTATAAAAAACTGCTATATTAGAAAGAAAAAGCCATTCACATGGCCAAGTTAAGACCATGTTAAGCGTAAAAGTCTAATCCAGCCTTCCTTGTGCACCCAGAACACTCACTGATTTCAGTAGTGCAGCATTAGGCACTTGGTCTCCATATGAAGAATAATTAAAGCCAGACTTTGTGACCCAAAGAAACTGGGGTGAGGGCTCTGAATGGCAGATTGAAGATTTCTCTCACTTACAGAATATCAAGGTAGCCTGGAAATTTGTAGTAGGCTGATCCTGCCTCGGTTCATGCCAATGGAGTTTCACCATTAACCTCTATACAGGACTGTGAGTGTGCAGCAAAGGGAAGAAAAACATTAGATTAATGCTTCAGTTACCACTTGGAAGCAAGGTCAAAGGTGAGGGAGGGACAAAAAGAAAAACACAACCACCACTCTGAGCAAGAAACCACTGATGATCTGGGAGTAGCTGGTACAGAAAAATGCTTTACTCCAAGCATCCTAGGGAGAGGAGGAGAGGATGGGACATGTTTGGGATCTGATCAGTCCGTTATAGGATAGTGTCTATTATCTGTCCACAGTACATTACTTAACATCATACTTTTTAACAGGGGGAAAAGGTGGTGATAAAAGTGCCAGATAATTAACTCATTAACCAGAAGCCTCAAAGGCATTAAAAAGTGAGAAAACCACAACTCTCCGAATATGATTAATACAACTGTCTCATGCAAAATAAATAAATTTAGAGTCATGGAAGAGCAACAATGGAGTCCACAAAAGACATTTAACAAAACTCTATCCTGGCTTACAGGTTCTGCACAAAGACAAAGAGAGACAGACTGAAACTTCATCGTCATGATCATCTGGGCTCAAAGACGTTTCTTGCAAATTTCTCTTGTGCTGGTGTTCTCTATCAAACTCTTATCCTCCACCAAAATCTCATCTCCAGACTGTCACTTCCTACAAGCCAAAATGAACCAGAGCGACTTATACCTCCTGTGCAGAATGGGTGGGCAATTTCCTCTGCACTTTCTAAATGAAAGGATAGACTTTAGGTTCCGCATGGCCATTCTCAACCCTAGAGAGAAGATGAATATCGTGGTGACAATCCATAAGATCTTGCATGAGACTTTCAATTTATTCAGCAAGAATCTTCACGCTGCCTGGAATACAAGATGCACAGAGACATTCCAAAATTGACTTCACTGGTAAATCGAGCAGCTGGACACACATCCGGGTGCAGAGATGCAGAAGGCAATAGACAACTCAGGAAATGAGGTCCTACAGAGCACTCTGAACATGGACAAATACTTTCAAAGAATCAAAGATTTCCTAAAGAGAAGCACTACACCAGCTGTTCCAGGGAAAGAGTTCAAGTGGAAATGAGAAAAGTCTGTTTATTGACCATCTCATTAAAAGAAAAAAATACTTAGACATTAAAGTCCCCTTGGATAGAAAGTAGCAATTTCCCAATTAAAAAAAAAATGTTAAAGGTTGAGGGGTAGATTTTCAAAAATATCATGCCCCCCATACCTGGGGCTAGCTTTCCAAGAGTTCAGCTTCTATTTCAGCAGCTAAAATGAAAAGGCCAGAATTTCAAAAGCACTCAGCATGCAGCAGTTCGTACTGCTCTCAGTGGGAGCTGAGCTCTTTTGAAAATTTGGCCCTAACACATTTATACTAAAAATAGGTGGAGAGTTTTTAGAGTGCTCCTGTATTCTCTCCCGGAGCTGTGAAAATGTTTTATGTCCATTTCACTGGGTCTAGCAACTGTTTTATGGCTTTTAGTTAATTATTGTTGTCTTTTATCATTACATTGATTTTGGTCTTTTCAGAAATATAGGGATTTTTTCATTAATAAAAAAAGAAGTCTCAGGGGCACACATGCCTGAGTCAAGAAGACAATACACCTTCCTAAAGTTCTGGTATGGGTTACCAAGATCTTAGCTATGTCACATAAGATCATCTGACACTGTATCAGAATTTCTTAAATTGATTGATTAAAAATTAAGGGTATATCTTCACTGCCCACCGGATAGGTGGGTAGCGATTGATCCAGTGTGGACCGATTTACCGTGTCTAGTCTAGACACGATAAATCAACCCCCGAGCGCTCTCCCATCGACTCCTGTACTCCAGCGCTGAGAGAGGCGCAAGCAGAGTCAACAGGGGAGCGGCAGCAGTCGGCTCACCGCGGTGAAGACACCACGGTAAGTCGATCTAAGTACATCGACTTCAGCTATGTTATTCATGTAGCTGAAGTTGCATAACGTAGATCGATCCCTCCTTCCCACCCCCACCCCCAGTGTAGAGGACAGGGTAGAAAAGCTCAAGGCATGGCTAGCAGGACTCGGTTTTGACCTCAGAGGTTAGTTTCCAGCTATGTCACTCTACTTTCAAACGCACCTGTCAGGTGTTATCTCTAGGGTTGTTTTCTCCTATTCCTATGGCACATTCAAACATTGTATGATTCTTGGAGATGCAATGGTTTACCACCAACAAGACATTAAGAAGGGAAGTTTGTTATTTATTATGTGTCAAGTTTCCATCAAGACCTGGCAGTTTTAAATAGTTCATACCATTGCACTATGTAATCAAAATCTCTCCCCCGCTCCTTTTTTTTTTTTTTTTTTTTTTACATAGATCAAAAAAAATGACAGTCTTCAAACATCCATCATCTTATTCACCATTCAAGAGACCTCAGAGCCCATCCACTGTATTCAAGTAAGGACTACATGGCTTTTAGATTTGTTCAATTTTTTCCTCTCTGACGATATAATAAAAGATCTCTAAATATGCACAGATCTGAAAGAAAATTAAAATCAGGACAGAATTTTAGAAGTTTCCATGAATTTACAGAATCTAGAGGGAAAAGAATCTAAAATTTTTTGCCAGGCAGGTTCAGAAGTGCTGTTATTATTTCACACCTGTGCAGAGTTGTGGAGATTTTCTAAGCAGTGCAAGGGTTTATTCACTGATTTTCCCTTCACCTTAATGAAAAACATGCACTGCTTTGAAAAAAAAATATTTCAATCTTTAATTCTGGATAGAGAATGCCTATTAAGATGGGTGTCGCTTCTGTGCACAGGATTATGCCTGCCTAGGTGTGACAGAATGGCAGTGAGGAACCACATCTTAAAAGCAGCAAGACCAAAGGAAAATTCAATATTACATGCACTGCAGATTAAAACCTTTCCAGATTAAAATGATTAATTAAAAAGAAAAAAACAATTTGACTACTGTTAAACAGATCTATAGCCTTAAAACAGCAAAGTACTTAAACCCATGAGCAATCCCATGAGACTTACTGAACTGAAACCATGTGCCTGAGGTTTCCCCATGTGTATTGTACCATACAAGATATATGCAGGTCATTTCTATATATTTAGAGATATGCTGGACATATCTAAACCTCTGTCTTAGACTTTATGCTGGACTCATTATATTCATATGCTTCGACTTTATGCTGAACATATATCTGTACTTAGACTATGCAGGACATCTGTATTTTTGCCTCAGAAAAGTAGGCAATATGCAATGGACTTTGGAGAAACTGCAGGGTACAATCCTGCCGAATTTACTTAGGCAGAACCCTCACTGAATCAATGGGTACGTTGGCTGTGCATGGACTGCACCACTGGGACCACAGACTCTTGTTAGAGACTGTTAGATTAGATTTACTATTTTGGAGAAATTCTTCTGTGAGATTTAAAGCAGCTCTGCCTGCTTGTCTGTTTTCTCTCCAAGTGTGACTTGTCTTTGTTGGGTCACTGTACACAAGATATAGCTCTCATTCTGGCAATGAGACTCAGAAGCCAAGTTAGGTTTACATTGGCACAAGAACTAAGAGTTTAGCAACACTAGAGGTTGTTCCTGTTGAGTTAATGCATTGTCAGGTGTCTTGGGGTAACTATGAGTTCATAAAGGCTGGCGTGTCCTGAAACAAATGTTTGTGAAATGTCCACTTCAGCCTTTACAAACATGTTGGCTACCTTGAGTTATAAGGTAAAAAAACAATAGTGTAGACAAGACCCATGTTAAAGATCTCCTCTCTGAAACTCAGAGTTCTTCCGCAATGGGGGCTTTACAGGCAGCTGTCCATTCCTATAGAGAGGGTTTAATTGCCTGAGATAGTGGAGCACCTGGTGACTTCTCTTATTTGAGGTTACACAATGTAACTCTTCAACTTTTATTTTTAAAGCAGCACTTGCAACTTAAATATCACATACTAGTTAAAGTGTTTAATGCCACTGTTAAAAACAAAATCTAAACATTATCATAATAGAGACACAAAAATATTTCTGTTTATTAAGGGGTTTGTTTCCTTTGTGTATTTGACAGCTGTGAGTGTTGACCATTTCATTGATTCCTCCATCAGTCATTTCCCCTTGTTGCTTGTGTGGCTTTTTCCACCTAGCAACATGAAAAGGAGGACATTTATTTAAAAAAAGGGAACTTTTGAATGCAAAAACCACAATTGGTCAGGGGATTCAGGGGATTCCAGTAGCTAAAACATCTTTTAACTCATTTTTTCCCAAAAAAACTGACATTTCCAGATGACAGTATCCCTTTGACAATGACATAGCCTGTGCATTTTGCTGGATTATTGGATCAGAAAGACAGAAAGAAAGAATACAACAAGGTATTTTTGTGAGGAAAAAGTTATACATCTGAATTATTCACTATTAACATTTAGACCATTCTGTATCAGGTCAATAATGACAAGCATTAATTTCTTTTAATAATTTTAATTCTCCAAAAACGTCTGTTAGTCTACAAGGTGCCACAGGATTCTCTGCTGCTTTTACAGATCCAGACTAACACGGCTACCCCTCTGATACTTAATTCTTTTGTTATTTCAAAGTGATCCAGGTATTGCATGAGATGGCGCAGATGGACTGCAACTTTCTCAGTATTTGGCGTTTGCGCTACCCTTATATCTGCTTATATTCATTCCGATTTGTCACAGACCTCATTAGGACTTCACAAACAAGTGAAGATAGGCAACACAACAAAACAAGTTAATAGAAGGATTTATTTTTTTTAAAAAACCTATTACAGTAGAGAGGGACATCTTTTAAGGCAAGAGGGGACCATTATGACCAGCTCATCTAACCTCCTGCTTTAACCAGCCATAGAATTTCACTCACTGATTCCAGCATTAAGACCAATAACTTGTGGTTGAGCTTGAGCAAATCTTTTAGAAAGGCATCCAGTCCTCATTTTAAAACTTTTAGGTGATGAAGAATCCACTACCTCTCTAAGTAAATTATTCCAATAGTTAATTACCCCCCTGTTAAAAATGTGCACCTTATTCCTAGTCTGAATTTCAGTTTCTAGCCATTGGATCCTGTTCTTCCTTTGTCTGTTTGATTAAAGTCCTCTGCTACCAAGAGGCCGAGTTCCGCCCCGCGCTATAATTATGCCGGTGATTTTTACCAAGGTGTGACTAGGTTAGAGATGTATCTGAGAACTATTTGAAGCATGCTGTTTATTGCTCCCCTTGGCCTGCTTTCATAATCCTGAGCTAAAATGACCCACATTGTGTACCCAAGTGTAAAGGACACCTCCCAGCACCAGCTGATTCTTTATGCCCCCACATTCTTTAGGCAGGTGGTCACCAGGGATGAATTGCAGTCAGGACTTCACAGGAGCCATGCCAGCAGAGGCTGCTCGTAGCATGGCAGCTGTCCTATCCCTCTCCCCACCTAGCACTGGTTACTTCTACTGGCTCCTTGCACTGCACAGCATCTACACCAGCAGTCTCACTTCAGTCTCTCTGTGCCTGGGGCTCTATTAATACTAATAGACGCTACTACAGGCTTAGTTATTAACTAGAGCAGTGCACAGGAACAGCAGCACCTTTGTTCAAGTGTCATTTAAAAGTGGGTAAAATTATCTTAAAATTCAAGAGCCAACTTAAGCAGCATTTGTGAATTATGAACTAAACTGAGAAATTGAAATGACTGTACAGTGCTTTTCACAATGGAGCCCTGATCTTGGGTGCTACCCGAATACAAACAATCATTATCTGATTAGGAATGTTTTCCAGTTGGTTTATAATAAAAACTGATGATTGAACCTGCTCTCTGCACTGGGCTACAGAATTGAGGATTAAATGCTGATTATTCCTCACTCAGCTAGTGATCCAGACTCCAAAAAGCCTGCGCCTTTGGCTCGTCACACTAAGATTCATAAGGAAGATTTTAAATCCCTCATTCCATCACTCAGTAAAAATCATTCTGCCTGAGAGATCATTTAAAACATCACTCAGAGAAGGAGTCTGTCTCCAAATGAATAAGACTTGGCAGGTTGTGTGGACTAAGCTGAAGCAGTAAACTCAGCCCTGGTAGTTAAGTATTGTGCAACTTCAAGATGTAAGGAGTTGTGCCTGAAAGCTGCCAAGAAGGGGTGACAAGTAGGTCACAAATCCCCAGGCTTTGGCTCTGGGACTCCCTTCCTCTTAGTCAGTGTCAACACAAAAGCATCTGAGCAGCTATAATAGAAGCTCACTCATTTGAGACTCCCGCCTTGCAATTTCAGAGCAATAGATGGAGAGAGGGCTGGGAGAAAACCACCAACCAGTGTGAAGCAGGGAGGGGGAAAAAACCTGATCACTTTGCTAGCTATCCTCCTCCTGGCTCTCTTATTCCACTGTGTCTTCCTGTAAATTTTCCCCTGGAGTGGAACCAGACACTCCCCTTTTTGCACATGGCTGGAACAACAGGATCAGATGCACACACTTGTTGACCGATTTTCAACTTCATTTGCTTTCAGAGGCATCGATCAAACCCACACGAGCAATGTACCCAGTTGATTCCCCAACCCCCAATCTCCTGAAGGCAGTAAAGCGGCAGCCACTTCCCCTAAGGGAAGCCAAGCAAACTCCCCACAGGCGCTGAAGGAAGGAGTCAAGATCCTTCACTAGCACAAAAGACCTGCCCTGCTGAGCAGCACAGCAAGAAAAACTCCCATGGCATCCAGGGAGCAGGAAAACACGCTTTGCCACTGGCTTATCGCGCTCAGTATAATTTACTACTATACCTTGGGTTCCAAGGACAGACAATTAGTTATTTTGCTTTTGCTATTTCAAACCTTTTGCTCCCAATCTCCAGCGCAGCCTCCCAGCCTGGCCCTGATTCAAACAATAGGCAAACAAAAGCCCATTCATTGTTTTGTTCTGGTGGGTTCCCCCCCACCCCCGTTTTTTTACTACGAATGCCAGAGACTTTAAAGGACACCCCGACCCCTACTTGCTTAGATAAGGGTAAAGATTTGCCGTTTAATAGTTTCGCTACCTTGGGCTGCTGGAGAGAAAGGAAAAAACATCAAAGGAAAGGAGCAGAGCGATTTAAAAAAATTCTCTTTCGCTGCATTGAAGGGAGGGGCTGCGAATCCAGATGTTTGACAGTTGTTGTCCAGCGGCTGGAGCAGCCTTCCTTGTCACCCCCCACCCCAAGAGAAATCAGGATTTAGTTAGAATGGAGCTGTCGGGGAGAACGGAGGTCTCTTTAAATACAGGGTGGGGCTAAAGAAATCAAGCGAAATCTCCACGTTACTTTTCTCTTTTACACACAAGAAAAACTCCCCCCCGCTGCACACTAACCCACCCCCAGGCAGCAGGACCAGACGCCAGTCAGCGCATTACTGCCCACACTTCAGCAGCACGCGGCTTGCATCGCCCACCCCATCCTCAGGTCCGGCCCCGCAGGAACAGCAAAGCAGCTGGGGGCAGCGAGGATCCTGGCTTTTCAAGAAAGCGCGTCTCGTCCATCCCGCAGCAGGGCCGTTTCGGGAGGGAAGTTAGGAAGGAGGAGAGGGACTAGGAACCGTAAAGCTGCCCCCGGGACCGGACACCCCATTGCACAGTCGGTGGAACTACCCCCCCTTTTGTCAACTTCTGCCACATTATTGCGCAGCAATTCGCTGGGGGTGGGGGGAAGTTACCTTCAAGCCCTGAGCCCCGCTGCCTCCTCGCTCTCCAAGGCTTCTTCCTCCTGGGGTGCAGGGAGGGGAGCAGAGATCCCGGCTCCCACCCACGCGCCGCGCTGGCCCCGGGAAAGCCCCACATGCACCGAGCCGCGGTATCAACACACGCCCGGGACCTGCGGCGCCTGGGACGGGCAGACACCCCCTGGCGGTCACCGCGGGGCGCTGCAGCCCCTGCACAGCTGGCCGCGGCTCCGGGGACCGTCGCCAAAGTTTTCAGACTGCGCGAAAAGGAGGCGGGGATGAAGAGCAAGAGCTCGGGCGTGGCTCTCACGCTGATCAGAGGGGCTGGAAGAAGCTTTATCGGGGGGCGCTGAAAGCGGAAGCTATGTACTGTATTGGGTAGTTCGAGGTGCTGCAGCACCCTTACTTCCAGCACAGAAAGCTCTGGGAACATAGTCACCCTCCTGGCGCCAACCAAGGGTCCAGCTAGTCCAGTTGCTCCAGGGAAAGTGCAAAGAGACACTCCACAAGGCAGTTAGTTAGGGGAGCACCTGACTCATTAGAGAACCTGAATTAGCAGAACTGGATCAGTGGAGAGATCACAGCCTCAGAGGAGAGACCCAGACACACAGCAACTCCCTCTCGCATACGCCCCAGTCCTTCTAGTGCCGGAGATTTACAGGGAGGAGGACTGATCCTCTTTGATCAGGGCGAGACCTCAGTAATCTCAACTGCAAGGCTGGCTATTTTGCACGTACAGCTCCCCCCCACTTGCGCACGCAGGCATCTGTGATCATCCCAATACCTAGCTGCTGACCAAATGAGTCTTTCTCCTTTCCACAATAATTTCATTAATCTAGAGTTTCTGGCCTATCAGGTTTCTTTTACAACTTGTGTTGTTTTTACTTTCTCCCCCTTCCTCCTGCACAAAGAACCGCCCACACTGGGGCATGCAGAGAACGACTTTTGGCATGGAACAAAGCATTTTCTACGTGGTATTCCACCACTCAGCTGCAATACAAGCAAGGTCAGATTTTTGAAAAAAACCTTTATATTAATTAACAAGGCTTACTAAGAAATTTATCTGCAGGGGGTGTCTTAGGTAGCAAACACATGACTTCTGTGAAACTGTAATTAAGGATGTAACAGGCAGCAGAAAACCTCTAACCCTGAAAGTCTTCGACAGCAGCCCTTTACAGAGACCAAGCTTTGGGCTCGCTTACATGCGCAAATTGTACTATTTTAACCATATTAGATCAACTTCCTCTACTGTGGATGCTTTTATACCAGTATAAAGGTGTTCTAACCACACTAGCTTATTCCTATAAATCTTATGTCAGTTCTATTTGACTCAAATTAAAACTAGTGTTTCAGTTCAAATCATTTTGTTGGAAACAAAAACCTGGAAAATTCCATACTGTATAGAAAATGGCTTTCAAAAAAAGACTTTTTTTTTGGTCAAAAACACTCTTCAACCAGCTCTGGAAGGTGTTAGAGTGACTGCCATTGGAAAATGCCTTATTTATGCACAGAACATATACAGCACAGGGAGGAGCAGGCAAGCATCCCTAACTGTTCCTCTGGGGCACTTCATTTCCCCACTTGGGAGAAATCACTACTGAGAAAGATCGCCATACGGGCTTTGGTTTCCCTGCTAAAGCAACCATCAATAGAACTAATGGTTATTGTAATTTTAGTACTGGGGCACTGGTCCATTAGAAACTGTGCTGAGACCATTAATTGCTATCCTGTAGGTGTCCAAACAGATGTTAATGGTAAAAACTTCCAATCTCCATCAGCATTATCCTGGTTTAAACCACTAATTTAGGCACCTTCGAAAATTTTAGCTATAGAGGCTGTGTATCTCAACATCAATCTCTTGATTCAATCAGCACCTTCTTTTACTCTGGTTATTATATTCTCAGTTCATACGAGGTGTCATCTCTCCATGTGCAAAATTGCCACTAAAGCCAATAGGTGTGCATGCAGCACGTTGCAGGATCAAGTTCATTAATCAATACAATAGAAATGATGCATGTACAAAATTTACAAATTAAGAGTTTACTAGAGTTGTTTTGTTTTTGATAAAACTATTTCCTCAGGTATTTGAAGACAGACAAAGGTTTAAGGAATTATTGGGATACAACCATGCCAGAAGTCACCTGTATATTGGCTCGCCCAAAATACAGCATTACAAAAATCAGCTCCTAGAGTGGTTTTCAACAATTGAACCACCTACTCAGGCACTTGCATATTACCCATGTTATCCAAAGCCATTTCAAGAACCCTTGTTACCTAGACACAACAACGAAAGATGATCTAAAAATGCGTCAGGTTAGATTGATAGATAGAAACAATCTTGAAAACCATGTTATGATCTGAAAATTTGCTAGAGCAGATGGAGCCTTTGAACACAACATTGTCTGCTTTGTACTTCACAGTCATTAAACTATATCAAGAAACTGATATCAATACATTATTTTTGGTATCAAACTGGACCCAGAGAACACAGGCTGTAGACACAGTTCGTCTCCAACTTCAATCCATGACCACTTTGTTCTTGTGATAGTAATCACAAATAGCTGCTGGTGGTGAGCATCTCTCCGTTCACTTCACACTCTTTCAAAGTGTCTTACAACACTTCAAGGAGATCTCACTTTCTGAGGTAGAAGGAGTATATGTATCATAGCTTTTTACTGACCATAATAGACCTGTAGATCTTACCTGTTCTGATTTAACAATGCCCTGGACTGTCTGGGCTAATAGAGCTGCTGCTTTAGCTCATGCGAGAGGCCAGAGTCAAAGATCACAGTGTCAAGTTCATTTACTTATGTGAAGTTACCTCAGGGATTGCTGTATTATACTCCCTGTTCTGTATGTATGGGGTTAGCTAGGATGTGTGTCTGTGGTCCACGGTGTGGGTGTCTCTCTCTCTCTCCACCTTAAAATTGCATTTTAAAATACAGAGCTGCAATGATTGGAATCTCGTATTGGTGTTTTGTCAATAGTAGTTCATGGGGAAACGGAATGTCGTTCACGGCAGCATTGAATCAATGGAAATCATTGTTCGGTTCCCAGTAGGGAAAGGTACTGCAAGTAATTCCTCCTTTGAAAACAAAATTCTGAGTTTGCTTTTTCTCCAGCTGTCTCCAGTAAATGGCGCATCCTGATATGGGAAGGGACTGTATGAAAGATAATTTTGCAAGATGTGCTAATGATCCTTCCTTGCTCAGGCTGATAGTTTCAGTACCACCACCACCAAAGAGACACAGAACACCATCACCACCACAAGGATAGCCATGTTTTGTCATGCAGTTCCTTGAGGTGCCAAATTAGGGGTGCAAAAGTCTAGGCAAACACGATGTTCTTCCAGACTCTGCCCCCTCCAGTCTGCCTAGGCAGCAGCATCACACCACAAAACATCAGGAAAACAAACCTCTGATGGGCTGTACTGACACAGAGCCATTTCCAGCAGGCCATGTGACCCATTGTGGGCATGATCGAGAGCCAACAGAAGTCAATGGAAAGGCTTCCATTGACTTCAGTGGATTTGGGATCAAGGTCCAAGACTGGCTTCCTTTGTTACTATACCCTGTAGTGAAGGACAGGGAAAGGGGTGTTTCTCGGGCTCTATATCTGCAGAATGAAACCTACGACTGGGGAGCATAGAGCAAAGTCTACTTACAGATAAGCAAAACTGAAAGGAGCTTGTTTTAGTCTAATGACAGAACTTAGTGAGTTCAGCTAGCCTTGTTCTGGGTGAAAGGACATTTTCAGCTAGCTCTCTTTGAGCCATATTGTCATGTTTGTTTATTATATTCCATTAATATCTGTTGCTATAAACAACTTGCTGAGGATTAACAACCACACACAGTCCAATATCCCAAGCACACCTATTGTACTAGGTAGGCTAAAGAAGGAATATGCTTTTGACTTGAGTTGGTGACAATATGGCAATCTAATCTAAGAAGCCTCAGAAACAATGGCTAAACTATGGAGTAGAAAAATCATGCTCATGCATCTTGTAACCTCTGCTGTAGCAAAACTGGGTTCTATTAGCCTTTGACCCACCACTGTGGACAGGGTCCAACGAATTTGTGATCTAACCTAGGTACAGGAGACTAGGGCATGGTTCCAATGCCCCATCTTCCAGCAAATCATGCTTTAGCCATACCCAAGTTTAAAAAAAAGTACCTAAACTTTAAAATCTTGACACTTGCTTATGTGCCTAAAATTGCACATATTTGGACGGTCTTTTAAAAAAATGGACTTAAGCCCAGTTTACACAAAGTTGCACTGGTTTAATTAAAATCAGATTATAAATTGATTTAGTTAAATTGGGACAAACCCCTGTGTGAACCCTGTGAGTCCCAATTTTTTCAGATCTGTGGAAGTCTTGTGGTGTTCCAAGCCCTCTAAATGCTTCACATAGAATTAAGAAGAAAAAAAAAGAAAAAAGATACATGTATATCTAAAGTCTCAGCTGGGGTGCTCCTAATGTGTCTGATTGTCTCTTAATATAAATAGTTTGTATTTAAAAAAATAAATGGCACACTCCTCAAGCAAACCCTACAGTGAAATCAACAGAATTTGCATATAATCTCACTTGGTCTGACCTGGTTTAGATTCACAATGTTAGCAGCTGTTAGCCTAATGCCCTTATGTCACCAGCTAGGCTCCTGCTCCTATGTCTAACTCACACACTGGGATCTCACCACAGGGTAAATCTGGAGCAATTCCACATAAATCAACAGCGTGGCCTATGCCACTATAATTGAAATCATGTTTGGCTCCATTGATTGCTTCATCTTTGCTTTGGATAATGCAGGCATTCCTTCCTTACCTCTTTGTACCACTAGGGATAGTATTAATGAAGTGATGCAGGTCAAAAACTCCTCCCCAAAATAGAGGGGACATTGCTAATTGCAGTGTCCCTTGAGATGGAGAAGAGACGGGGCTTGAGAGTAGTTAGCACAAGGGGAGTCTGCTGGACATACACAGACCCAGTAGCACCCTGTATTACTCAAGTGGAGGACCACAGCCAACAGTGTTACCACACAGAGCCTGCCTAAATCCTGGCCCAGATGAGCTGTGCACAGAATGGATTGCTGACTACCAATACCAAATTGTTTAAAGAACAGCAGGAAACACTCTCTTGATGTGAAAGACCACATTGTGGCTGCTCAGCATAGCTGTGCTGGGAAAGGAGAGGTCACAGAGACGCCTTTCCCACTCTGCCTTGGAGCACATATGCCAATGGCAACCATAATTTGGATATCAAAGGTGGGGGAAGGTCAGCCAGTACTGGCAGCACCACTCCACAGCCCAGAGGTGTGGGAGAGGTGGCGAGGGCTCCTCCATCAGTTTGCAGTTCCAGGGCAGCAGTGGGCAGAGTCCAAGTGACACCTACAGAATAGGTATATCAAATGCTGCAGGTAAGCATGCTCCCACCTCATGACAGGAAGCTTCATGGGCTTGATTCTGTTTTTGCTCAAGAATTAGCCAAGGTATAAGACTTCCACCTTGGAATGATGCCTCCTGAATCTAGTCTCTCTCTGGTATTTCTAATGCCTCTGTCACTTTGGTAGCTAAGCGCCGATATTGCCAACCTCAAGCATTCAAGAATCATGAGATAGGCCCCCCTCTCTCCCCAAAACATGAGGTAATCTTAAAAATGAGATTTTGAGGCATCTTTTTCTTTGATTTCTGAACCTCTAGGTCATATTTGCTTCATGTTTTTAAACATTTCTTGGTAGCCAGGAGCGCCAGAAACTTACCTTTTTACAAGTAAAAACTGAGATTCTCGTGCAACGTCTTCCATTCCTCAGCTAGGGTTTTAAGAAAAACACCAACTGTCACAGGACTCAGTCGGCAATGCTGCAACCCCTTATCCTGGAGCTTCCCTCCCATCAATCCCATCCAATAGCTATTTTTTAAAATAGCCACTTGATCACCCAGGTGGTTCTGGAAAACAGCCATTTTTGCAATGGTGTGAACATGCCTGGCGGAAGGCTGGTTCATGCTGAAACACCGTCTCTGGGCCCAGTGCTGCTTCCAATCAACGGCTACCAGGTGTTAACTTTTGGTCACTCCTGATCTGGGCTGAGCTATGGTGGCTGTTTCCTAACAAGAAGCTGTGGCCGTGGCACATGTAATTCAGGTCATTATTCATTAAGTCCAACACAACACCCTAGTAATTGAGTATCTGCATTTAGGTTCTTGAAGAATATGGTATTTGTAGTCAGGTTCCCAGATATCCGGCAGTAGCCATACATAGCTCCTCCTCCCCGCTGCCACCAGACATTTTCTGAGTGCGAACCTGTCTCTCCTTCCCCACCCCCAGGCCCAATGACACCTCAGTGTCACGGTTGTATTCCTTCATGCCCCTCCTCTCAGTTCCAAGCCTCATACGCACAAAGGAAAGGGTTTCCCCCCTCCCATCTATCCCAATAACCCGTCTCATTTCTCCCATTAATCCACACCTTTGTCCTCCTGTTTCCTCTCTGGTAGCCACTCTCCTCTCCCTCCCATTTGTACCTTTCCTTTCCTGGCTACTCTCACCACCACTTCTACTTTGGGGAAAAGCAGTTCACATCTCTCCCTCCCCACTGTGTTTTCAGGGAAAGGAAATGGTGATCCCCATCCCAAGAGAATGAGCCCATCAGCCCTTCCAAATGGACAGCTACAGGTAAAGGAGTAGGGGAGAGGTTATTCAGCCAAAACAAACTTTTTTTTGTGGAGGGAGACCCTTATTGCTCCTTTCCTGCTCCCTTTATTTATGGCTGTGTTAAGTCTAATTTAGGCCCAGATCCTTATTTGTATCTCTTGAGTAGACCGTGTGTCTATGCAGAGTCCCACTGAAGACAGGGGGACAGGAACAGGGGTAGACCATAGTGGATCCTTCCTGTGGCAGGGATGGAGTCTTCGATGGTAAGTTCCTTGGAGCCAGGATCATCACGTTGTCTACAAGAAGTGACCTGGGCACCTATTAAGCTTTACAAGTAATAGCAGCCCTGCCCTGGATCTGCCTGGATGAATTCAATATCCTATGAAATGGATCAAGCATTTCAATGGTTGTTGGAGGTTGTTGTTTGGTTTGGGTTTTTTTTGATACAGGAAACTTAATTTTGTACCTGTACCGTTACCTTTCATTTAATAGTTATACAGAACAATATTTGTAACTCTCTTATATTCTTATAGCAACATAACTTTCAGTGTTTCTAAAATCATGTAAGTTTGCAGAAAAAAAGTGACAATGTCATGTTACTTATGGCAAAAACACTAGCAATCTTAAGGATTACGTTTTATGCAGTTCAGTCTAGCAAAGAGTCAGGTTACTATCTCTGATATAACAAAATCAAGTCTTAACAAGGAAGTCAATGATGCTTTTCACAAATGACATTTCTGTTATGTGGAACTGGCATTTACATTTCCTTTCATCACCAGTGGTTGCTGGATCAAGACTGTAACGTAGTATTTGTTTAGTGTCAACCCAAAGTTCTGTCCAGCACCAAACAAAGTAAGGCAGAGTCTTTGCCCAAAAGATAATTACACTAGAAGATCCTGCGGAGCTCAACTCAATATAATAGTCCTTATTCTCACAAACAGTCCCCTTGACATTTTCTTACACATGAATGATACGATGCAACTCTGCAGCTTAGGTGATTACAGTAGCACTTGGGGTATGTCTACACTGCAAAACAAAAACACGACAGGAAAAAAAAGCAGCACATTGCAGCAGCAAGTCTCAGAGCCTGGCTCTACCGACTCAGGCTTGAGCTATGGTGCTGGCTATTTTTAGCACTGTAGCGTGACCCCAAGTATGTAGACCTGGGCTTCGAGACTCTCTGCCACGGGTTTATTTTTGCAGTGTAGACATATCCTTAGAGGCATCAACTGTAGATCAGGGCCCCATGGTGATAGGCACTGTACAAACACACAGTGAGAGACGGTCCCTGCTCTAAAGCGCTTACAATCTAAATAGGCAACAAAGCGTAGGAGAAAGGGTACATTATTATTCCCATTTAACAAATAGGAAACTGACCCAGATTAAGCGACTTGGCCAAGTTGCACAGGAAATCTATGGCATATCTGGGAATGGAGTCCAGCTCTCTCAAGTCCCAGTCCAGGGCCTCAACCACCCCTTCTTTGCATTATGACAACAGCAATGTGCACACACCACTCTTTATGACACAGAACTTTTTTCTCCTCTCATAATGCATAGTGTCTGTAAAGTTATTTCAAACCAACATGTGGGCCAAAAGGCCCCATATCCTTATTGCGTTATAGTCAACAAAGCTTTCCTTCCTTTTATTTGTGCTGTCTGGAGAGCCAGCTGAATTTCTGTTAGGCATTTAAAACACAGCCACTTATTCTGAGTAGCATGTGGAGGACACAAAAGCCCATTGACAAAAGCCAACATTCTTCAGCAATGGGACTGTTTAAATAAGCGCGATCATCAACAAACAATTGTCAGTGCAATTCTAAAAATGTCTTCTTAGAACCAAGTGGCAAAATTCTTCATCTCACTACTGGGATTAATTTTACAGCAACCTATCACAAGGGCAGCGTGGCAGATCTGCAGAGCACACAGTGATCCTGAGTCTTTAAAAACCACAGTTATAAAGGGGAAGGATCCCCTCCACAGTAGTCAGTGAAACTGTCCTCAAACGCTGAGTAAGCAGGCAGGATATACTTACACTGCATATAGTCCAAACTTGTCCCCTTTCTGGAGTTTGACATCAGCTTAAAGCTTTCTCCCCACATGTGGGAGTTCCTTGGGCCTCTTCTGATCTAGTTCTGTAGATCCCTTTGCTCCAGCTTGATCCTCCAGCACCTCTCAACTCCTCACAAGCTAAGATCCTCCCACTATCCTGAGTCAGCACTAATTCCTCTGCCTCTAATACTAGGTACTAACACCTGCTCAAAGGGCTGGAACCTCCCATTAGCTGCAGAGAAGAGTGGCCTAGCAGAGGACCTGCATTACCATGCAAGGTCCTAAAAACTGCCCTTTTGTGACCTTTGCTAGTAGCACCTGCACTGAATAATGGTTGTTATTAACACATTTTCAACCACACTGTGGATGGGGAGTTTATGAAATATTTCCATGACTGGCAGCGTATCATCATACAAAGACCAGAAAACCCAGCATCTCTAACTCAGTTGTTATGCTGGCATCCAGTTTCAAGCCCTGAAAATATATAAACAGACACATGCTGGTTTAGTGAAAAAAGATTCAGCGTTTTTTAAAAATATATGAATTCATGCTATTCATTAAAAGAATCAACTACTTTTTTCTGAATCCACCTTTACTGAAGATAATTTTGGTAGATACAAAAAGGCCCATAGAAAATTAGAACACACTATGAACCAAATTCATCCACGTTGTACCTCCATGAAGTTATCTAACTACACACCATTTGCATGCACAGAATATACAGAAAATCTACACCATCTCTTGGATCTAAGTAATACTGTATTTAGAACATACTCAGTGTGAGCACACATAATTTTAACCAAACACACACTCACTGCAGCTATTCTTGCCAACAAGTTAAAGAAGTATGGGCTGGATGAATGGACTATAAGGTGGATAGAAAGCTGGCTAGATCATCGGGCTCAACGGGTAGTGATCAATGGTTCCGTGTCTAGTTGGCAGCCGGTATCAAGCGGAGTTCTTCAAGGGCCAGTCCTGGGGCTAGTTTTGTTCAATATCTTTATTAATGATCTGGAGGATGGCATGGATTGCACCCTCAGCAAGTTTGCAGATGACACTAAACTGAAAGGAGTGGTAGATATGCTGGAGGGTAAGGACAGGATACAGAAGGACCTAGACAAATTAGAGAATTGGGCCAAAAAAAATCTTATGAGGTTCAGCAAGGACAAGTGCAGAGTCCTGGACTTAGGACGGAAGAATCCCATTCACTGCTATAGACTAGGGACTGAGTGACTAGGCAGCAGTTCTGCAGAAAAGGACCTAGGGGTTACAGTGGATAAGAAGCTGGATATGAGTTGACAGTGTGCCCTTGTTGCCAAGAAGGCTAATGGCATTTTGGGCTGTATAAGTAGGGGCATTGCCAGCAGAGTGAGGGACATGATCATTACCCTCTATTCGACATTGGTGAGTTTTGGGCCCCACACTACAAGAAGAATGTGGAAAAAGTCCAGTGGGTGGCAACAAAAATGATTAGAGGGCTGGAGCACATGATTTATGAGGTGAGGCTGAGGGAACTGGGATTATCTAGTCTGTAGAAGAGAAGAATGAGGGGGGATTAGATAGCTGCTTTCAACTACCTGAAAGGGGGTTCCAAAGAGGATGGATCTAGACCGTTCTCAGTGGCAGAAGATGACAGAACAAGGAGTAATGGTCTCAAGTTGCAGTGGAGGTGGTTTGGGTTGGATATTAGGAAACACTATTTCACTCGGAGGGTGGTGAAGCACTGGAATGGGTTACCTAGAGAGATGGTGGAATCTCTATCCTTAGAGGTTTTTAAGATTAGGCTTGACAAAGCCCTGGCTGGGATGATTTAGTTGCAGATTGGTCCTGCTCTGAGCAAGGGGTTGGACTAGATGATCTCCTGAGGTCCCTTCCAACCCTGATATTCTATGATTCTATAAAATATACATACATATTTTCGTTTGCACTTTACGTTATTTATTGAGTGGTAATTCCGTTCTCTGCACTTTACAGGATATGGAGTAAGACACAGTCCATGCCCCCAAAGATCTTGCATATGTGTATTCATATTGCTTCAGATGCAGATCTGGCTACATTTAGAATCATAGAATATCAGGGTTGGAAGAGACCTCAGGAGGTCATCTAGTCCCATCCCGTGCTCAAAGCAGGACCAATCCCCAGCTAAATCATCCCAGCCAGGTCTTTGCCAAGCTGGGCCTTAAAAACCTCTAAGGAAGGAGATTCCACCATCTCCCTAGGTAACCCGTTCCAGTGCTTCACCACCCTCCAAAGGAAATACTATTTCAGAATACCCAACCTAGACCTCCCCTACTGCAACTTCAGGCTATTGCTCCTTGTTCTGAGACCTATCTAGTCTCTTCAAAATCAGACTCCTACTGTCTACTCTCCTTGGGGCTACATCTTGAAAGCTTTCAGAAGCTGAAGTTATTTTGGAATCCAGCAGGCCACTTATTATATGGAGCTTTACTTTGGGAGCACATTACTCTGATCCTCAGACAGCTGCTCTGGCTGCCTGTTGGCTTCTGGGGAGACTTCAAGGCCTTTAAAGCTCTACACAGTCTGGGTTGTTTTATCGTCCGCAGAGGCACTCGAGCTGGTGCAGCCTCTGCATAGAAGAGAAGCAGGTGGCAAGGATCTTGACTCTCAAATGTGTTTCATCCCCGTGGTCATCACAACTCAGATTTTTTCAGCCTTTCAGACATGCGGCAAAGTTAATCTTTTAAATCTGGCATTTGAGAGAGAGCTGGTGGAAGGTTGGATGGGGTTAGTTGTTAACGGAGTATAATTAATTTGTGGGGCTGTAATGGATTATGAGTGTATGGACAGCTGGTAGTGGATTTAAGTGACAGTTATATAGGTTTTTTTTAAATTATGGTTGTCAGTTTCAGCTATTGGAAGTTGTGGTCAGAGCTTGGGATGGCGTTTCTAGTACTTATGTCTTAGAAACTGAAATAAACAAGAACTAAAATATGTTCTGAAAAACTTTTCTTTGTGTTCAAGAAATCCAGAAAACTAGAAGGTTACAGTTTAAACCAGCCAGATCTGAAACGGTAGAACAGAGATCTGAGAAGCAGGGGCAGCTCAGCTTTTGGGGAATCTGAACTATTCCCCTATTAAAAAAAAAGAAAAGAAAAGAAAAAAAAAGAAAAAAGAGAAGAGTTAAAATAAATGTACCTTCCTTCCAGTCCCATGTGCCACTTGCAGCCCTCAATGTAACGCATCCATCTTTCATGTGGGGAAGCTACCCTACAGTCCAAGAATGTATAGCCTACAGCCCACAAGAAGTTAACAACTCAGCTGAAGTGGGAGGGGTTGCCCAAGCTGCACCGAATACCTGGCAGCCAGAGCAGAGGACTGACGTTTTAAACTAAGGACCATTCCTGTGAGGTGCTACGTATTCTCAACTTCAGTGGAGGCTGATGAGGCTCAGCAGAATGACAGAGATGCTCAGCACCGCACGGGAAGGAGCCCTTCATTCTTAGAATATCAGGAGCTAGGGTTGTTCCAGTTTTCCACTGTCACCTGCTGAAACACCTGGAATTGGATACCAGGGCAGGCAGATTTTCCCTGTAAGTGCTCCCTGTTTTACTGAATGCATGTATAGGAACACTCAGAATGCACAATCAGCCTTTTATTTTTTAAAACACACAAGCACTGAGTCCTACCATTTTTGCAAGGACATTTTCATGTTAGCCAGCTGAAGAAAAAAATCCCGTTCTGCCTTCAGATGCACACGCATGGCTCCTGCTGAAATAAAGTGAGCCACAATTAGGCCAGCAGGCTTACCGTTTGCAAGGTGACTGTCACTTGATCGAAGGGTGTCAAGATCTCACCTGAGTATTCATAGCTAGGACCTGACATTCTCAATCTGCCTTCCTGAATTCTCTCATTCCAGAGCAGAGGACTTCTAAAAACTGTTATGTTACTGAGCTAAAAATAGCTCTTCTGGAATCCATGGCAAAGTCAAGTTTGTGATTCAATATAGTTATTCCATAACGAGCAAGTAGCAGTGCAACTCTTTGAACTCCCTGAAATACATGAAGGACAAACTGATCCATCATAAGAGATTATACCATGAGTTCCAACTGGCAAAATATCAAACATGAATGATTAATGTGAACGATATTGTAGCTCGCCTAGTCATTCCAAAGCCTAATTCACGGATACTTTGTGCTCGTATCGTTGGTTTGAAAAGTATCCTTTCTTTTCAAATTGTAGGGGGACTGAAAGGCGCAAGCATGAACGGGGCTTATCTACCCATCAAAGTTGCCCTGGTTGAACTTAAATCTGTTTAAAAACCAATTTAGTTAAATCAGTGCTAAACCCTGTATAACCATTTTAATTTTATTTTAAGGGTGACTTGTACTTATGAATATTACATCTTAGTGTAAACCTGTTCCTAATCAATTTCAGCTAAACCGCTTTAAGCCAGGCATGTATGTATTTATGGGTGCCCATACAGCCTTTTGCACCAGTTTAACTAGATTGATTTTAAATCACACTTGGTGCAACTTTGCATGTAGACAAACCTGAAGTCCTTTTGTATATTGATTATGATCCTATCATAGAATATCAGGGCTGGAAGGGACCTCAGGAGATCATCTAGTCCAACCCCCTGTTCAAAGCAGGACCAATCCCCAAATGGCCCCCTCAAGGATTGAGCTCACAACCCTGGGTTTAACAGACCAATGCTCAAACCACTGAGCTTCCTCCCCCAAGGAGCTAAAAATGTAATATATATTTAACCCGAATGTTACTATGTTTGAATGTTATGGTCCAATTCTGATCTCACTTTCACCAGTGTAATTTGGAATATTACTCCACTGAAGTCAAAAAGAGTCAGATTCTGATATCAGCTTCACTGGTGTATTTCTGGAGTAACTCAAATAATGCCAAATGTTTTTCCTTTCTGAGATTTTAAATGGTCATTAAAAAAAATAAATCCTGGTCTCAGGTGAAAGCAGAGCTGGAGAAGTCTGAGCTCCAGGGCATGGTTTAGAAAGATTAAGTAAAAAGGGAGTCCTCTTAGGAAAGCCACCAAGAAAGGAACATGGGACATCACACAGAAAAGGTCATCAAGGCTATGCCCCTACAAAGGCAGGGATCCCGCTCTCATAGATATTGTACACATACTTCCATATCTATGAAAGAGAAGAACAATTAAAGCATCTCCTTCTTTGTGGGTGTGTGGGTAGCAGGGAGTAACAGCCTATGTGAAGAGCTGAAACTGGAATATTGGGCTCACTCTTATCTTTTGTTCCCCGTCCATTTAGGCAGTCCCTTGTTCTGCACTGTGACTGTAAGCTGTTTGGGGCTGAGCCTGCCTCTTTGTTATCTGTCTGCACAGTGCCTAGCACAACAGGGCTAGGGCTTCCAGGCACTGCTGCAATACCAATAACAACGAGTCGTGGCCACGGAGGAGTATGGTGCCATAGACACACTGTTCTGATTATCAGCTTGTCCCTGCAAAGTGCTGAGTTCTTCCTTCTAGCTACTGAGCTCCCTCTACTCCCACTGAGGTCAATGGGAGCTGGGGGCCATTTCCTAGCAGGACTGGGCCCTGTGTGCATCTCGGAGTGAGATGGCAAATACATTCTGCTGCATTCTTGATTTTAATTTTTGACCTTTAAGCACCTGTCTTTTTCAGCAGAGATTGTCCATGCAGCCTAAATGACATTCAGAGAAGCAGTACAGTGCACTGTATCGCTCTGCCTGGCATACCTGACTGCGTCTCATACAGCTTCACTTTCACATTGTGCAGGAAAGGGAGAGACTAAAGCAGAAAACCTAGCTCACAAATGTAGTGTCCTTTTACATCTTGCACTAGAGACCTCCTTTCCCATTTTCCTACCATCACTGATTGTAGAGTACCCGTAAAGTAAAAGTGAGACTGTTGCTACATGTATTTACCCCCTAGACACAACCCAGACACAAATAGGGCCTAGTTCCATTAGGTATGTGAGCCCTCAACGCCAAGTGACTTCAGTGGGAGTCAAGCGAGCTCATTATTTAGAATGAGGCGTGCAACATGATGATGGTAAAGCGTTCTCAGATAGTAGTCTCCAAATCTCTCTACGTATTATAGATGTCTGTATTTCCAGTCACACTGATGTATACTGTCATAAGCTGGGTAAAACCGTGAGTTAAAACTTTGTTCTAACTGATGTGTGAATGTGCCCTTCTCTTAAAATAGTTGGAAGAAACTAGCGGGGTGTGTGAGAGTGTGGGAGATCTACTGGGTATTGTAACGAGGTGTGTGCGGATGTGAGAAAACACACAAAAAGCGAGAAGAGACAAAAACAGAGAGACTACACAGGCAAAAAAGCTGAACAGTAGCCTCCGAGTACAGTATGAATTGGGAAAAAAAGCTAGAGATAAAAGTTTGGGGTCTGTTGGGAAAAAAGGGTTGGGGCAGTAAGGACCCACTCCTTTTGTTCTGAGTTCCTCTTGCATTCAGAGAAGCAGAACTTTGTACATTCCTTGTAAATAAACAAGAGTGCATCAAAGAATAGCAGCCTCCATCAATTCTACTTCCAGCTGGAACATACCCAGGGCCCTGAAATTTGACTGGCTCCTTGGGTTGAAAAGGAGCAAAAAGATTAATTCCAAATTCTTCCTTGTCTTCCCCACAGCCTGAAGCAAACACTCACCAGCAACTATACACCACAACACAGAAACACTAACCCAGGAACCAATCCCTGTAACAACCCCATTGCCTACTTTGTCCCCATATCTACTCTAGCGACACCATCAGAGGACCCAGCCACATGAGCCATTGTGTCATGTGCCAGCAATGCCCCTCTGCCATGTACATTGGCCAAACCAGACAATCTCTGCGTAAAAGAATAAATGGACACAAATCAGACATCAGGAACGGTAACATACAAAAGCCAGTAGGAGAACACTTAAATCTCCCTGGACATTCTCTAACAGATTTAAAAGTAGCCATTCTTCAACAAAAACACTTCAAAAACAGACTTCAAAGAGAAACTGAAGAGCTACAATTCATTTGAAAACTTAACACCATTAATTTGGGCTTGAATAGCGACTGGGAGTGGCTGACTTACTACAAAAGCAATTTTCCCTCTCGGTATTGACACCTCCTCATCAATTACTGGGAGTGGACCACATCCACCCTGACTGAATTGGCCTTGTCATCACTGGTTCTCCACTTGTAAGGTAACTCCCTTCTCTTATGTGCCAGTGTATCTATGCCTGTATGTGTAATTTTCACTCCATGCATCTGAAGAAGTGGGATTTTTATCTGTTAGTCTTTAAGGTGCCACCAGATTCCTCCTTTTTTCCCCCTTGTCTTTGTGTATATTCTGTGTAGCATGGTGGTTTTTTTGTTTGTTTGTTTTTTTAATTCTTTCACTAATAGGTTCTGACCATAGAATAATATGACATTTTCCAATTATATCTGTAAATTTCCCATAATGCCAATCTCACATCTTTTTCTCGAGAAGGTTTAGGTAGAGAACGTTCTTTGTTCACAAGTAGGCCCCCCGAGTGGTCTTGACTCCCATACAGGTGCCCAAGCCTATCAGGTTATCATTTGGACTCGGGTTGGGCACTTAAGAGGCAGCTTTTTTGAGGCATTGTATCTGTGGAACCACTCAGCCCAGGATATCTTGACCAGAGTAAGTCTATCCATTCAACAGCTAGCTAGATTCCCATATTGGTTTTCATTCTTGGTATCCAAGCACTTTCCAAGTAAAAAGACCTAGCAATGAATAGTATCCATTGACCACAGAGGCAGACGCCAGAAACCTGCCCAAGAACCGTGTTTCCCTCTTATATTCAGAACTATAATAAAGCAAGAACAAATGAGGCTGCAGTTTGTGTTATTTTTCATCACAGAAAACATTCCAAGTACGTTTTCAGGCATGTGTCACTATATAATGTCATTTTTACATGTATTAAATAATTTTCATAAAATTATACAAATTATCTTGTTCCATCAGCAATGATTTGAGCAAACCTGCTCTATGATCACTTTTTCTAATCTAGTGCTAAAAGCACAGTGAACTTCGCAAATCAGAAATGGGCACAGAAGCAACATGTCTATCATGCTATAATAGAGCAAGTCCCCCTAGACATTTCAACGCTAGAACAAGTCAGGTTATCACAAGTGTAATATTCTTACCTAAAGTCAAGTGACACTCAGGAAAAAACAAAATGCGTTCCTTCCAGTCTAATCCTTACAACACTATGATCCCTGAGCAGGCTATACCAGGGACAAATGCATCAGCACTAACATGAAATGGCTTTTGGAAAGTAATTCTTTTTTTTTTTTTATTAAATCCAGGCAGCTGAAGTATCATTCCAAATGGCAATCTCCAAAACTGAATTCCACTGTATACTTTTACACACTGATCTCTTGACTGATGCTTGTTTTGCAAATACTTTGGAGATATTGCATTGAGCCTCAAATTTGTTTCCAGGTGTCCTTCTGAAAAACAGCACTATGGCCACTTCCCAACAATGCAATTAACATGTAACATGCTGCTCAGTTTTTGTGTTAAATGCTTTGCCAGGAAACAAAATGCAACTAATTATGGACACCAAAGGGAGGAGGGAGAAACTGAATATTTTAAACACACAACTGATGCTACATATGGGGTGCTTGTAGTTTGAAGTCTGAACGTGCTGCTTATTCCAGGGCTGGGTGCATTGTAAAGGCAGCACACTGTGCTCCTTAGGCGGGAGGGGAGGGGAAGAGGAAGAGACCCTTATGTTGCTCTCTGATGCCCTCGCTCACCCTGGCTGACTCAGGAGCAGCATTAACCGTAGGACTCGGGCCCTCTGTGTTACGCACTTGAATGCTGTTTTCAGTACCTCCACACCTCTCTCACACCTCATAATGGAAGCATCCTCCATATTTCCTTCTTTCCCTTCCCAGCAACAGGACAAGACTCCTCCGTCATAGCTACACCTCCTGGCCTCCCACTGCACACTCCTCTGTAGTGGGAGCAAGTCATTTCACTATCAGAGATTTCACCATATAGAACTACAACACTTTTACTCCAACAGCTGCATGCTTTCCGATCGTGGGAGTAAATCAGAGTCATCAGCCAGTTAGGCACCCAGTGTTGATTCTGAACTCAAACTTTGGGGCCAAATTCCCTGGTGGAGTAAGTGGGCTCTTCTGACTTTAATGGCATTTTGTACACTAACCCTAGCAGAGAATGAAATTCTTGTGTTTTGTGGCTCATTATTTCTTTGGCACAAATTTGCTCCTTCCTCTTTCTATATTGTTTGGCCAACTGTGCGTTACTGAACGGCCAGCCCACTGAAATACACATGAGGCTGACTGTGACTGTGCAAACCCCAGCTGTTTGTTAAAATGCATTTAGGAGTTTCTCACATAATCAGTGGTGATGTCTGACTGAGCCCCTTTAACTCACTCCTTCTGCAGCATCAGCCAAAGCCTGGGAGCTTGAGCAGTAGCCTGAGGTGATGTCCCCAAGATGCCTGCCTGTGATGTTTCTTTTTTCAGCCACTGAACGTCTGGGTGCTGGTCTCTGGAAAAACAAAGCACACAGGACTGGAACTTGAGCTGGGTGGAAGCCCATGTGCGTCTATATGGTTGTTTTCTTTTATACATTCATCCTATTTAAGTTGGACTTCTCCTCCTGCCCACAGCTTTGCTAGCCTTCTCCTCAATCAAAAAAAGGGGAGAAAAGTTAAAAACAATTATGGAAACCTATGTTTCCAACTCTGTCTCTACCCTCGACTATCCTGCTCTCTCTAAGGCAGCATTTTTAGCATTCATCATAGGGACCCAAGTAGAGCTCTCCCAGCTGAAAAGAATTTAAATTTGAGTAAGTTAAATTTGAACAGACTATTGACTACAAAGCTATATGACATGCTGCGTCCTCCTTTGGCTCTATGTTCTTGTAGGGTTTTGTCCCCCTCCCCCCCTCTTTTGTCTACATAAAAAAATTATGAGATTATTCCTGGCTCCAGCTAACAAAAGTAAGCATATAATTAAGGGTTAGAGGCTTATGCTTTTGGTGATGAAGTCTAGAATTCAAATCTCGCTGTCAGCCCAAATAGATTCAGTTATATTATGACTTAATATTGTCCTAATTTGGACTAATACTGAGGTTTATAGGCTTTTTAGTCCACCCCAAGGAGGAGATTGTAGCATATGCTTGGTTTTTACTGAAAAGCAGTTACTCAGTTTAAACTGACTTTGGGATTATTTCAATGTTCAGGACACACTGTTGCAACCATCGAAACAGCATCTTTTACCTTGTGCAACTACTCTAAATTAATAACAAAAATGGATACATCTCAAAAGGGTTTTTCAACCACCCATTAATGCCATCGTGTCTTTAGAAGCTGTTATTAGTGTTGGTATGTGCCAAAAAACATATGAGGAATAGGAAAAAAAAACACTGAGGGAGGGAAGACTGATTTGGAGAAGTGATTTAGAGCAAAGGATTTACTAGCTGTGCAAGACTGGATGTAGGCCGATTCATATGGAATCATGGCGCTGACCAGGTGACTCTGTGGCAGGTAGTGGTGCAACTGAATCAGGAGTAATGATCCTTGGTTAGCAAACAGGGAGTGCAGCCTCAGTCGTCTCGAGCCCAGCTTTATTGTCCTGCCAGTTGTCTGATCTTTTCAGGGCATGATACGAATACGAATGGGGGCAAACGTATACATATGTATCTGTATGGCAGCATGTGCACTGCAAGCCAGATCTTTGTTCATTTCAGTTTGGAAGTAGATCTCCTAGGTTCAGATTGGTTTCTCTTTGGATTTTCAGCTCTTGGATTTGGCAGTACTATCAGTCAGTCAACTCTGATGTGTTGCTGTTCTATGGGCATCTCCCCACCTCCCCTTCCAGTGTGTGGTGTGATAGACCCAGGCCAGGTGGGAACAGCAGAGTAGTAGAAGGGAGATATACTGGCCACTGGATAAGCAGTTTTCTGTTCCCTGAGTGACCAGAGCAGGGACTGCTCCAGGCTAATGAGAACACCTGACTCCAAATAACCTGCTAAGAGTCAGGTGAGGCTGTTAAGCACCTGACTCTAATTAAGGCCCCTCTGATGCTATAAAAGGACTCACTCCAGTCAGGCCAAGGGGGAGAGGAAGTGTGTGCGTGCAAGGAACTGGGAGCAAGAGGTGTGCAAGAAGCTGAGAGTGAGTAGGCATACTGCTGGAGGACTGAGAAGTACAAGCATTATCAGGCATCAGGAGGAAGGTCCAGTGGTGAGGACAAAGAAGGTGTTGGGAGGAGGCCATGGGGAAGTAGCCCAGGGAGTTGTAGCTGTTGCGCAGCTGTACCAGGAGGCACTCCAGACAACTGCAATCCACAGGGCCCTGGACTGGAACCTGGAGTAGAGGGCGGGCCCGGGTTCCCTCCAAACCTCCTAACTCCTGATCAAACACAGGAGGAATTGACCTGAACTGTGGCTTCTACCAGAGGGGAAGGTCTTTGGGCTGTTTCCTGACCCACAGGGTGAATCTGTGAGGCAAGTAAATCTGCCAACAAGGGCAGGACCCACCAAGGTGGAGGAGGAACTTTGTCACAGTGGATGCATCACACAACACTGATTGGCAGACTCACCTTATTACCCATTTCTGATACCGCTGTCTGTCTATGGAATTGTTTGTTCAATGACTAAAGAGGAGCCACCTCCACTGAGAAATATGGCAACTGTTTAACAGCACAAAGCCACACTATATAGGTATCCAGGAAAGGAAGAAAAACAAACAAACAAAAAAAAAACAACATTATGAGATGACTGTAAAAGATCCTGATATTTCTGAGCACATACCCCTCCAAGCGAAGACCGTAGAAGTTGCTCAGCACCTTCGGAAGTCAGGCCTCCATTTAATCCTTTGATGTTAGAAATGGTCATCAGACTTATGGGAGATACCACACCTTCTCACTCCTGGCTCTGAAAAGATAAAAACGAAACCTCCTCTTTTAGGTCTTCTGCACCAAAGAGATTTGAAACGTTAAATGCTAAAAAATATCTTCTAGCATATAAGTGTGTTCCCATGTCAGCAAATTAAAAAATACCCTATCTACCTTTTGCACTGGACAAGCTCACAAAAGTTGTCTTCAACAGTATATGAACCAGATGAGGCTTTTTGTGGTTTTGCTGCAATTATAAATGGCAATGCTGTTTATAATAAGGGTTTTATTTTTCTTCAATCATATGAGAGTTTTAAAAACTCTCAATAGTCAGCATTCCGCAGTCTCTGCCCACAAGCAAGTGTGAGACGGCTCCAAGACTCCTCAACTTGTTTGCATTGCAATATGTTTCTAATGAAAAACCAAGCTTTTGAAATGTGGAGACATCACAAATACAGGACTTCTTCATATGAGCATTGTGTAAGATGAAATAGAGATTGAAACCACAGGGCTGTACAGAAATGTAATAGGGTTCTATTGTGCTAGAATCATGTAGAAATTACAAAAAAAGTACAAAATCCTTTCTATAGAGTATTTGAACCATCCTATAGAATTCTATAGCTAAGATTCTATATAATATGGGCAAATAAAACCCTATAGGAAAGTTAGCTGAATTATGTAATTCCTTATTGGCCAACTTTATATTTGACTATTTTAAGGCCATATCCAAACCCCATTTAAAGTCAATAGTCATATTTCCACTGACTTCAATAAGCTTTGCATCAGGCCATATATGCTTACAAGTATTTGCATGCCTTGGCATAGTTAGTGAAATCTAGTTACAGTAAAGAACATGCAGAAAAGAATGGTCTGTGACATGCTTCTTCCAAGCTTTTTAAATACTGTGGATGATGAAGCAATTTTCGACTAGAAATAAAAAACAGCACAAGTCCTGTGATTAGCACTGAAAGCAATCACCCAACGTAGATGCATCTAAACAAATTTCCATCACTTCAGAGAAAACGATCCTAATCTTAACCAGATGTGGAAAAATGAAAAGGAATATAAAGAATATCAGTTTGAAAACGTTTATTTTATTTCCCCCCCAGCTGTTTTTAAAAAAAAAAAAAAAAGTGTGAAGTCAAAGCACATAAATGATAAAAACACACTTTTTGTAACTAGAGGCCCAAGATCTCTAAATATTTGTGCTTCCCCCCACCAGACTTCGACTGATACTTTCTCCCCCTTCTCTTTCCCGATTCTTCTTGAGAACTCCTCCTTCCATTCAATCTTTGCTTTTATCATCACCCCCATATGTTATTCCCTCAGAATCACCTTTCTTCCATTATCCTCAGGTCTCTTTCTCTGTTACCTATCCAGACCCATTCATTTGTATGCTGCCACTAAAAGACTCATAAGACAACCGTACACTCACTTGTTCTAATCAAACTCATGCCCTCACCAAACCCACACACCCACGTAACCCATGTACCCATTCTCTAATTTCCTTCTTGCACGTATCTTCCTCTCTGAGAGGCAGCCATTTATCACTCACTAGCTATCCTGCCACATCCTGTTCACTGGGCTTCCCAATACCCACCAATTTTCTCCTCCATCCGACCAGGCATGTACCAGTCTCCCACATACATGTGCATGTGTACCATGAACATCACTGGCCCCCCCAACTACTGCAACTCTCTGGCCCTTCCTCTCCCACAAAGCTGGGCTCTTTGGATGCTCCTAACCCTCACATGTGTGCCTTTCAACCTTCCCTGCTTAGGAAGATTTTCAGGTCTAGCCATGCAATAAGTTGCAACCTTTCATGGGTTGTTCTCACACCAATCCTTTGTTTGCATTAGCAGAGCGAACACTGTTGTGCTGTCCTTTAAATGTGCCTGTACGTCCACTGCAGTTAACACAATGGCTTTTGCTGTGTCAGTGCTGGTTTCTTCCAATTGTTCTCAGAACATTTTATGAATTCTCTTTGCACTACACATATTGGAATCCCATCAGCTATTTCTTGATTGGTTCAGCAAGAAACACTCAGTGGATTGCAGCAGAATTGTTGCTAGTAGGCATGGTCCGCAAAGAAAAAGGTCTTCTCTATGAACAAAGCAAAAGCAAATGGAAGAGCACAGAGTGGTATTTAAACCTCTGGCATGTCACATTATTTAAAAGCCTTTCACAGTCCAAAGAATTGACCTTTCATTGCCCAGCAGAATAATACTAACTTTTGTTCCAATTATGAGGGGTTTTTTTTGTTTGGCTTAAAACAAAAATATTTTTAATCTTTGCATAATAAGGCTATTTGGATTGGAGACCAGAGTCTGCAAACAAACAAACAAACAAAAAAAAAAAAGCACTATTCTTCTATACAAGCTTCTGAAAGGGCACACAAGGAACTAATTTCTCCACGAGAAAGCTAGTATTTAAGATTATTGAGCCAACCAGGGCATTTTGCAATGCTAGGTTACAGCACTGATCTGCACCATGGTTATAACCTAAAACAAATCCTTAGTCATTAGTTGGTGAATTGTGTTTGGACCCTGCCATCTCCCCTGATCTGCATGCTGGACTGGGAGCAAAGGACTCCCTAGTCCTAATACAGCCCCTAAAATCATCTCTCCCTCTCCGAGGTGTTGAGCAAGTCACAGTCTCTTTGCTTCTGTAAAATGCGGATAACAGTGTTGAACTTAATTTTTACTTTGCATTTTTCACATTTGAAAAAAATAATCTACAGCAATAAATTCCCAACATGTTTTACATGTTCAATAATTTAGTCTAAAAACGGACACGTGAATATGCAAGGAACAACGAACAAAGATAAAATAAGCAAGACTGTAATCTAGGGGTGGGCAAACTTTTTGGCTTTGCCACACCAGGGAATAGAAATAGTGTGGCAGGCCACAAATGCTCACAAAATTGGGGTTGGGGTGCAGGATGGGCTGCGGGTTCTGGGGTGGAGCTGGGGATGAGAGGTTTGGAGTGAAGGAGGGTGCTCTGGGGTGGGATTGAGGGGTTTGAAGAGTGGGAGGGGGATCAGGGCTGGGGCAGGGGCTTGGGGCATGGGGAGAGGCTCAGGGGGTGCAGGCTTCAAGCGGCGTTTACCTCAAGTCGCTCCTAAAAGCAGTGGCAAGTTCCTTCTCCAGCCCCCAACTCAGCGCCCCGGCCAGAGCGGGACCAAGCCATGTGGTCTGGCCCCCAACCCAGTGCCCCAGTCAGAGCGCTGGAGCATGGCCAAGCCGCACGGTCAGGCCCCCGACCCGGAGCAGGGCCGAGCTGCATGGTGCAGCTCGTGGGCCAGCTTTGAACAGCTTGCAGGCTAAATCTGGCCCGCAGGCCATAGTTTGCTGACCCCTGCTGTAATCAGTACTAGTCTTTCTAGTGTGTTTCAAGGATTAATCGTCGCAGTTCCCACAGCTTGCTGAGGTGGGCTCAATTCTTGACCGTAAAGATGAAGTGTCAGATCTTCAGCTGGTGTAAATCAGCACAGAGTTATTGACAACATGACTGCAATGGTGCTACACTAATTCACACCAGCTCAGAATCTGGCCCAACAGTGCTTCAAATTCTAAAATTTAAAAACGTGGTTGTTGCCAGCACAATCTCATTGCAGTGTGGATAAAGCTTTAGTTGACTATTCCAACGCCTCTTTATTTTACAGTATTTGTGGCTCCCTGTCATTTCTCCATGCTGGAAATCAGCCAGGACAACTGGATTAGCAATGTTTAATTTTGCCAATTTCTGACAAAATGCAAGAAAGTTATGCTACCATGTTTCATAAACCTGTGACCTGAAAAACAAACAAACAACTGCAATACAATCAGACGACAAGCATACCAAACTCATATAGGAGTACTGGACTTTGTAATGCACAGTTCACCACCAAAATATCCATGCAGTTTAAAAAATGCAAGTACAGACACTGCACCAGCACTGTAAATCAGCAAGTAAATAAGTGAATGCAATTTGTAGTGAATATTTAAAGCCACTTCTGCAGATTTGACATTAGCTTCTGCTAATGAGCATGATGTTGCTTTTGATGCCAATGTTTTCCTGGAACAAATACATTGGATCCTCATTTTGTCACATCCATACAACTAGTCAGACAAACCACGTTTCCTTAAACACATGACAATGAAATAGCATGTTTGTTCACACAGACACAAAGAGACCCTTTGAGATATGGCAGATAGATGGGTCGAGAACATTGAAAAAAAAAATTCACTGAAAGAAGGCTTGACTAGTTCTGGGAAAAATATATTTTGAAAGTGAACTGTGATTTTTAATTGGAATAACTGACTGGGAAAATTATTTTCCCATATTGCATCATAAGGGATGCCACTGTTAGCCATTTCTCTATCTTCCCCTGTGCCTCAGATCAACATGCAGGAACAGTTTTATCTGTATATAGATCAACCCAAATAACATTTCTAAATGTTAATACTTGAGACAGAAATCAGATACTACAGTCGCCAGGGCTGTACCTACCTAGTTAGAAAACCACAGGGAGTAGTTTTTTTTCTTGAGCATGAAAGATACCTGGGTGAAATGTAGGTCAGTAGAACAAAATGGCTTCTAATGAGTATTATGCATTAGTAAGACACTGTAACAAATGGCCTCTTATTAACTAGCACCAGCTCTTGAAGAGTCAACATCAAATGGAGTCACAGGAAGCTTTAAAGTAATTGAAGTGCAAGGTCCAGACAATCACATTGTTTGCCTTCACCATCGTTATCATACTAACATCATGACAAACACAGACCAGTGCAATGTCAAACTGTCATATCAGTTATTCTGCAACTTTCTGCCATTCAGCTTGGCATAATATTGCCTCCTTCTGTCCTCTCTTCTGAGGAACAGAACAAGCTTGAGTACATTCAGTCAGCCCATAGGACCCCACAGTCCAGCCATAGGAGGGCATAACAGAACATTGCTCCCTATTGGCAGGACCCTCTGTATTCTTTGGCTGTATAAGAAGCCTATGTAGCTACCTGGAGCTGAAGAATTGCGCTTCAGAATCTAAAATTGTGTTTTAAAAAGCCTGTTTCCAAGGCCCATGGTAGTGGAGGTAAGCAGCCTGAAAAACTCAGAACTGCCACATTCATCTGAATGTGTGTGAATACTCACATGGTTTAAATGTCATTTTAAGATGTCACTGCTGATCTTTTTTAGCAGAAATATCCAAGTAATGTACATCTCCCACAATCCTAAATTGCTCCTGTCCATGTGCCCCAAGTTCCAAATATATCTCACATAGCGGCCAAAACCCGGTTTTGTGGTGTCTGCAAGGTTTTGACAATTGGAAGCATGGACACTATGTAAAATAATTTGTAATGTCATGGAGTTAAAATTCAGCAAGCAAAAAAGACAAACTGCTGAGAAGCAAGAACACTAACAACTGTAAACAATTAATAAGCTTATATGGTTAATGCCCACCCAATAGAACAATGCTAACCCTCCCTTCACAAGCCACTGGATGTCTGTAAGCACTCACCACTCCCCTCCCCACCTCCTTCCCCCACAAGGTAGTCATAGATGTTTAATGCAATTAGAATGACCTCTGTATGTACGCACTGTTCTTATTTTTATCTTTGTTCAGGGTTCTCTCTTGACTTGTAACAGTGTGTCTCCGTATGTACAAATAAATTAATGTATATAACTGGCCACTATGGCACCGTATTTTTGAAGCTGCTTGTCAGTCTTCCCAATACTGTAAATAACCCCCCTTCAGTATTGTCTGTGCTTGCCTGATTCTTGGGGAAAAGAATCTTTTTGCCTAATGTTACTAAGTGTTATTTTTCATTTTTACATAATTAAAAAGTCAGATTTTTTTAAATGTAAATGAAGCTGGCACAGAATTAAAGTCCAGCTGATGGCGTTTTGTCTATAGTACATTTTCTAACACTTTATCCAGTCTAATTTTGTATGTGCCAAGTGATGAAGTTTCTGCCACTTCTTTGAGGTTATTTCATAGCCTTACAAAACTCAGTCAAAATAATTTTCTTAATATTTATTCAATTTAAGGACTCTTCTCTAATTTCATCTAGTTACTCCTAATTATATCTCTGTGCTCCACCTGTGACACACGTTACCTCTATTTTTCATACAGCTATCTGTAATTTAGTGCCCTCCTGTTCTCTCCCCGTCTTCTGTCTAACCAAAGTGTATAGCTTTACTCCATAAATTAATCCTTCTAGGGCTTATAATAATTCATTTTTGGTGCCCCTTTGACATTCTCTGTTACTCAATGTTATCCAGGTAGTAAAGTGCCTAGAAGTTGATAAAAGCAGCCAAGAATCCTGTGGCACCTTATAGACTAACAGACGTTTTGGAGCATGGGCTTTCGTGGCATGCATCTGACGAAGTGGGTATTCACCCATGAAAGCTCATGCTCCAAAACGTCTGTTAGTCTATAAGGTGCCACAGGATTCTTTGCTGCTTTTACCGATCCAGACTAACACGGCTACCCCTCTGATACTAGAAGTTGATAGGATAAGACCAGGCCGTACAGAGACTATTAAATCTCCATGCTGTCATTACAATGCTTATATGGCCCCAAGCTGCAGTGACCTTACCTTACTGGCATATTTCAATCATGCATCGTGTCTAATTTGCTGTCCAGTATTATCCTCAAGTCTTTTTCAGCATTACTGCTTTGCAGATTTTTCTCCTGCTGAATATACAAGTCTTCCAACTCTTAACTTGCCCTTCCATTTTTCCAAGACATTGTTATTGTCTACCCAGCTTGCTAATGCCTCTAGGTTTCTTCATATTATTGCTCTGCCTATCCTGATGGATGTTTAAACCTTCCTCGATTCAGTGTATCTGCAGATGTAATTTGTGTTCAACTTTACCCTGCCATCTTGACCAATAATGAAGATGGTACCTAAAATGGGAGCTGCAATATACCACTACACGCTCCTTGTTTCCTTGGGACAGAGATTTGGCTCTTTTACAACCCTTTCTGCTGAGCAGTAATTGTTCTTCCTCTATGTGTTTAGAAACTCTCTTTCTAGGGTAGTTCCATTATATTAGCAGGGACTGAAGCCAGATTTACTCAGCGGTAACGGCCAGGATTATGCTTTTCTTTTCCATCCACGTTTGAAGATTCAAGGAAACTGAACAGATCTTCTACTTCTGGTACGCCCCTATCCCCCACGTGCATGTGACTTTTCATAAATATTAGCAACAGTTCAACAAATGAGTAGGTGAATGCTCTCATCTTTTAGGACAAATACGTGGACTGAAACGTATAAATTCCACCACCCCATTCACTTACTGTTTAAGAAACTGGCCTTTACACTTGAAGGAAATAAAGGACAACTACATTACAAATATAAAACAGTCTAACAAAGTACCCCAGAATATTCTATTTGCAGTACAAAAATAACTAACTATCTATCATCTGCTCCTTAGCACATTTAATGCTGAAATACAGGACAAAGGACAAATCAATATTTACATATATATTAGGCATTAAAGCGAGATCTCTCTCAAATTAAGTAAGGCTTTACCAAATTCACAACCATGAAATCTCATCTCCCCTGTGAAATCTGGCTAGTGTAGGGGAGGAGCAGGTCTGGGGGCTCTCACCGTGCGCCCAACTCCACATGCTCATCCCAGCCAGGCTGGGGAGGAATGGGACTTCCTCTTCCCCTGCAGGGGCCACTCCTAGGGCCAGATCAAACCCATCTCTGGGAACCTCTCCCAGCTGCTGGCTGGGAGCCCAGCTCTGAAGGCAGCACTGCCAGCAGTAGCACAGAAGTAAGGATGGCAATACTACAACACCCCTACAATAGCCTTGTGACCCCCTCCAATGGCCCGTTTTGGGTCAGGACTCCTACAGTTACAACACTGTGAAATTTCAGATTTAAATATCTGAAATCATTACAATTTTTAAAATCCTCTGACCATGAAATTGACCAAAATGGACTGTGAATTTGGTAGGGCCTTAAACACGCCCCCCCGCCCAAACATTGGCTAAGTATTTGAGTTGTGCTTTCACTCTTGGTCTTAAGCTTGGATTCTTCTTCTCAAAAAAAATCTTACACTCCTTGTGCTGGAAATGAAACTGTTGTGGTGTCAACAACAGCACCCACTCCACAGGGCGTTGTGCTTTAACCATGACAGCATATCCTACTGGTGGGCTGGGGACAGAAACAAGATTGGTAAGAGCGCACATACACATACAGGACTGAAGTCATTGTGGTGCCCTGCTAAGCAGTAGCAATCCTAGATAAATGTGTGGTGGAGAATGCAACTTTTTGTAACATCAAAACATGGGGTGCTTTGCTGTCAGTCTTGATGCAAGAAGGGTGGGAAGAGAGAGAAAGACCCCAAAGCAGCGGATATCAGTTGGGCAAAAACAGCAGGACGACTTAATAGCAGATGAACGCCATTCTCTTAACCACCACTCCCTATCCCGCCCAGAGAAATCAGTAAGAAGCATTGTGATTTTCCTGAATCCATGAGAAGCAGATCAACAGGTAATACACGACCTTGTAGAAAGGTGTGATAGTGGCTTACCAGGGCTGCCAGTATTCCCTAATATACATAACCCAAGTTTTCAGACCTGAGAACAAGATTTTCAAAAACAGGGACCTGGCTTTAGGCTCCTAAATCTATATTCAGGCAAGTAAGTGGCAAGTACTGAGAACCAAACAGCTCACACTAATGTCAGCTAGAGGTTGATCAGGCCCCAGTACAAGAAGGGAAATTTAAATTAAGTAGTTTTCCACTGGATTTGGAATTTTAGAAGACTAACATTTTTAAACAGTTACCACAGCCATCCTTTATTCGCTCACAAAGACACCGAAAGGGTTGGTTAAGAGTTTAACTCCCTTTATCATTCCAGCCTAAGACCCTGCCTTTGGAAGAGTACAAATAATATTTTCTTTCATGAAAAAGGGTCTTTCCCCCATTTTTAAAAGGGCAAATGATTACATAATTCACTCCATCTTGAACACAGAAGTATAGTTCTTCAGCAGAAGCTTCAGACGGACAAATAAAATCCACACGCAGTTTACTAAAACGCCTCCCTTATACCGCATAATAAATCTGACAGCACAGCATGCAAATGCATTAATAATTTATTCACTGTACAGTCTGCATCCATGACAATAGTGCAACAAAATTAGCATTTGAATGAGTTCCAGCAGTTAGCTGTTTCAAAGTGAAAATGCACAAAAATGTTTTCAGTAAACAATAGAGCTTTGCTGTTAGTAGTGTCAGTGTTAAGTTTTCAAAGCTTTATCACGCTACAATAATTAATTTTAGCACTGTGTCTAAAGTCAATTCAACTTTAGCACCTTACTTCCATTTCAGAAATGTAATGTCATCTACTTTTAGTTCTTAATGCCATCTGAGAAGCCAAGCAATACAGATAGTTTATGAATTATACCATTTTTAATAGGCAAACTGATTAAAAATATATGAAGATAAATTGGTGACACATTAAGATGATCTCTGTATCATTGGGTTAAGTCAGCATAATTCTAACAACAGTTTTCCTGATGAGACGCTGGTAGAAGGAAGCCCAACAGCATGAGACATTTTGCAGGGACTCTACGAAAGTGTATTATGTTTTTATTTTTAAGATGGACTTGAAATTTTTTTTAAAACGATAAACTTTAATTTGTGAGTGTGATTATGCATGTAATAAGGTAACTATGCATGCACACAGCAAGTAATGGTCATTCACATGTATAATCTTATTTTCATATGAAACTGTAGTAACTGCACATATGTATTAAGTACACAATGACATACCTTACTTTTTCTTTCTTATTAGATGTCCTAAATATTTAGACTGTAAAATATATTTTCCTATAAGAAAATGACAATCACATTTTGGACATTATGGACATTAGCTATTTGACAGTATCCCTTTTAACATCAGAAGAGAAGATATTTTAGAAAAATCCATTATTCTGAAGTGTTGTGTCTTATGTCTCAACTAATGAAACTGAGTTAGAAAATGAGTAGTTCACAGAGCAAACCCATCCTATAAAAAAAAGTTATAACAAGGGCATAAGTACTAAAGCAACAATGACTTTGCCTAGATTCCCAGTTACCAAATAGTTCTTTGGCAAGGAATCTCTCATCATGGAATATCAATAACACACTACATTTACAGAAGTAGATTCCTGACTTTTTTTTTTTTTTTTTTTTTTTTTTTTAAGGGGGAGGAGAAAGGAAAGGGGAGAAGACAGATAGATAGCAGCACACAATGCAGATGCATCACTTAGCATAGTACACCATGTAGCATGTTGGCAAAACCTGAAAAGTATCTGGGGAATCTGAAAACTACATCCAACAACTCAGATTATTCAAGTAAGAAATGCTGTGAAAGCAGGTAAAGTACATTTCCTGACTTCCTGCTGTTCTTTATCTTCTCTATGCAAAGCAAAACAAGTGGACTAAGAGGTGAGTGTGTTGGCATGAAAGAGGGAGATTAGCATCTCACTGAACCAGAGTTTGTTTTTCCATCAACACTGTTAACTTCTATTAGTTAACAGCCACATCAATTCCTGAATGAAGTTATGCTGAACATATGACAAAGGCAACATGAAAAGAAAGTGTCTATCTTGAAGTTTGGCTATATCCCAGGGGTTATTTCCAAAAAGAACAAAGGTACAGGTGGTCTAGTGTTTTAATGTGGCCTTTGTTTTTATTCATAAAAAAAATAGGAGCAGATTATAAAAAGAAAGGTTGGCAATGGCTATGCAAGTGTAAAACCTAATTTTCCTGTTTTGTTTTCTGAAAGAGCTCAATTATGTTGGGTCATTAAGCACTGATATGCATGATGGTTCAACATAGTCAGTGGCAGAAAATCCTGGTTGGCACTTATACACGCAAAACAGCTTAAAAAATGACCCCGTTTTAAAAGCAGCATTCTTCAGATCAGTTTGGCTTTACAATCCACTAAAAGGCAGCACTCTGCCTCCCAGGGATAATGCTGTACAGTTCTCTTTCATCTTTAGTTTTTGGTTTTTTTTTTTTTTTAATATCCTTTTAAATGCATCACATAAAGTAACAAAAAACTTTCTGGTGAGGTTGGAATGGGGAGCAGGGAAAGTGTTTTTCACATTAGCCCCACACATAAGAAATAAAGAACAACAACAACAACAACAAAAAGTGTTGAAACTGTTCTTCCAGTTTCTATTTCACAAAAGGCAGTGCCTCCATAATGGAGAGGACAAGAAGTATGATTTTCCATGACAACACTGGGAAATACTGATAACAAGATAAGGAGGGACACAAAATTGAAGAGAAATGGTGGAGAAGCTGTATGATCTCTCTAAAGAGAGTCAATACAAAAGCCTCCCTTTAAATCAGTTTAAGCCAGAACTGTGGCAAAGTTTACACAGCAAACCCAAAATATCATAAAAACTACTGCAATATTTACTTTCACTTTCATTGTAAACAACAAAAAAGGCTTGTTTGAAGTGTGCTTCCCTAAGTGAAGTGACTTTCCCTCTAATACTCCCTCCCCATTTCGACTGAATTGTAGTGTAACTTGCTTTCAGTCACTGCATTAGAGTGTAAGACTGTGCTTATCAAAAAGGGAAAAATGGTGTTTACATTACTAGCTTGCTTTCAGCAGCATACAGGATCTTTAAAATGTCATTAGTACATCACGTTCTTGGACACTAGTGTAGAAGGGTCTCCCAAAGATAAAGGAATGTAGACCAGGTTTGATCTTCTCAGCTAAAGCCATTATTATGTTAAGATCGCCCTCTGCTGTTAAGTCAAGGTCTATTTTTAAGCTACGGAGAGACTTAAAAGGCTTTTTTCCTTTCTGCCTGCAAGAGTAAAGAGAAAAACTGTTACAACATAGGAAGATTTCCCAGTGAACAAGAAATTCCCACCCCCCCTTCTATTATTTTTTTTACTTACGTATCATCCTCTATGTACTTTATAAGAGTTAAGGCTTTTCTATGAAGGACGAGAAGAAACTGGGCAAGGAAAGTACTCCTCAGAGACAAGCCAGGTTTCAAATGAAAGACCTGTTAAAAATTACAGTAGAAAACTAAATTACACGCAACTCAGGTTTCATTCCAGGAATGTGGAAAAGCTAGAACACTGAACTAGCATCTATGTAACAGTTCCTAATTATGCTAAAGGAAATGTATAATCATGACAGGATACATTTTAGACTCTATTCAGACAGATGTGATAAGTTAAGCTGTTCTGCCATTCTATTAAGACAAATCATATTTTTGCTCTTTTTTTACATTACTTGAAATGGAGCAGACGAGTGATTATACAATGCTGCAAGTTCTAGCAGTATTATACAGCAATAGGGGGTGTGCCTTGTTCTTCACAACTGTGTCTAGTATTTTCAGTGTTATATTAGTACTGCAAATTAAGCTTGCAGTGTTTAATGGCCATCTATTTGTATTACACAGTTACATATGCAGCGTTGTTGTAGCTGTGTTGTCCCACCTTGTTTCTATTACACAGTCAGACATTTTAAACTGAGACCAATTTCTAATTCTACACCTGGTTGGGTAACAATCCCATGCTGAAAGGTACTGTTCTAGGCTGAGTGCACCTGGGATTCTAGCTCCCTCCCGCCCCATATTTTCACCCCCCAAAAGTCACTGTAGTTATTTCTGGACGCAGTCCCTCCTGTAAAGTACTTTCCAGGAAAAGACCACAGCTCAACTAAAATGGCATGTTGCACTGAACATACTCTGTATTATATTACTTTTTGATTATTATAGTCATAGAATGACAGCTATTTTATAGGAACCTGTAATTACCGGGTCATTACATTTCTGCACATGTTCAGAGGAATCTCTCTTATACTACTATTGTTGTGCTTTCAAATAATGCAGGGAAGGATCTATTTGTGTTAAAATATTTGTTATATGAGAGTAGAGAATTGTTTTTCATCTTTTGCTCATTCTGAAAGAACAGCTGTTACCTGCTCCAGGAAGGCTTTTACTAATGTATCACGATGCAGGACATCCTGAAAAACATTCCTGTGAAGAGACAACAAAGAAAGCATGACATAATGTGATAAGGAGGCACTAAATATATTATATTGGTGCCTGGTAATAAGATTATAGTTAAGGCTCTGACAGAATTTAAAACAAATTTAAAAAAAGTCAGTTTTAGTGAATTATGATATGGGTTTTATTTAAAAAAAAAGTTACTTTGGAATATGAAACTGAACTTTTTCAGCCCAGATGCACTTAACAAGAACCAGGTAAGCCAATGTCAGCTGTAAATGTACTTAACTATATAGCATACCTATTTATTATTATTCAACCATATCAGATTGAATGGGATGTTATCAGGAATTTCATTGAGATGGAGTGCTAATGAAATAGTGAGCAACAGGTACTACTTCTGAAGTGTTTTTAACCTCTTATAACCCATTCCCCAAGAAGAAAACACAGGCTGTTTATCCTGATTGAGGAAAGCATTTGCTGAATAAAACAGAACTGTATTTTATATGAAAAGGTCTGACAAAATGCAACTACACTGTTATGCTGTCCTAAGCAATATAATTTTGAAAGTACCGATAGTACATACAAATCAGGAGTGAAGCTTTCATCTGTATGGATAGTGATATCCTGAGCCATCTCTTCATCTGAATTGGCTCTCCAAAATGCTGCCAGCTCGGACCTCATGTATCGCCGCTGGTTATAGATATGCTCATGGCAAGGAGGCATCTGCTTCACTGTGTTGACATCCACATCTATATGTGTAGTAGGATATGGAGCATACATTACTTGACGGAAGGGCAACACAAAGCTTCCAGTTGCATCCTGTTACAGCAAAAAAGAGTTAGAGAAGTCTCCCAGTTACAAAAAAAACCAAAAACAACAGGTATTTCAAACAACATTAAAGCACCAGTCTTAAGTTTAAAACAGCGTGTTTAAATGCATTTCATTTTAGAGGTCTGTGTGTTTATAATTCTAGTTAAACCCTATTGTAAAACAAGGTGGTTGTTTAAAGTAACAGCATACACATAAAATATCAATTTTTTTGGAGGAGGTGTTGGAAAATAGTGATGTGCACATCACTGCATTGTTTCATGAAAGTCTTGTTGCTGGTAACACCCTTCCAGTTCTCCTGCTGCATGATGCTTGACGTTAAAGTGAGTTACAAAGCCGTATTCACAGCCATGAATGCAGCTTTAAAGTGAGCAAATACGCTACCAAGTGAATTGAACAGAGGTCAGGAGAGACTACCATATAACATTATACAATATTTATCATGGAGGAAGCATGACAGCATTTAACTTTAGCCTTCTGAATTTGAGAAGTTTGAGCATGCACAAGTTTTTTTCCTTAAAAATATTTTCAGTGAAGGGAACATCATTTATCTTCACTCCTTTTAGGAAAGCTTTAGAAATTCTCTCAACACGTAAGTAGAAGTGCACATAATCAGCATCTGAAGTTAGGAACCCTCCACCCAAGTACACACTTGCTATTGAGAACAAAGAACTACTTAGTTTACCTAGTTAGAAGGCAAACAGGTTGAGCTTTTATTTGGTTTTGATAAAAGGCATTGCCCCCGCCCCCCCGCAACGATATTGGTACCGCTAGGTAAATACAATAAACATTAAAATGTAAAAATGTGGCTCCCTCAGGTCCCTACTCCTCTCCAACAGAAGTCAGAGTGGGCAGGCAGGGGCAGAACATTGGCTCCATCTTCCTAATGTGCTGGCCAGCACAGGTTCTACAATCTGTCCCTCAACTTCATATCATTTAGCTATAGTTTATCATTATCTGTCAAATTCAGTCTGAAAGCTCCTCGGAACAGGGGCCTTATAATATTACTTGCCTATGAAGCACCATCCACTCCTACGGCCCTTCCTAAATATTTTGAAACTATTTTTCATAGTATGCTGGAGCGCTGGAGACTAATATTCTTTTCTCCGAGTCTGATTTAGCTAGCATACGCAAATTTTAAACTCTTGCCTGTATGGGTCTAGGATCCCCCCCAAAGTAGTAAATCTATAGATTTATTCCCAAAGTGAAGGAACAATGACAGAAACTATTCCTAAAGGGAACAGACAGTACAGAGGAAAAATTTGCTTGAAATCTGCGCATCCCTACAAACAGCTTTAAGTCATGGAATATAGGTAATAATTTAGTATTGTATTACAATATCACCCAGGAGCTCTAGTCGTAGCCTAGGATCTCATTGTGCTATGAACTGTACAAACATCAAAGAAAAAAGGACAGTCCCTGCCTCACAATGCTCACACTCTAAGTATAAGACAAGATGCAACAGATGGATACAGACATATAGGAGAGAAATCATGGTTATAATATTGGCATCAGGAATCAACAAGTGAAGAGAACAAACTTTTTAAGACAACAATATATTTAGGTATTTTCAAGTTAAGATGATTATGATAAGAAATTGTAGGTTTCTGGATACTGGAGAAAAGAATTTAGGGAAAAAAATCAAAAGCCACAATAAAATTGCCTTACCTTGAGCAATCCTTGTACAAAGAGTCCTGATTCATATTTGAAGGAAGATTCATTTCTACAGAGTCTGGAACACTTCCGTTCTGATGGAGTAAGAAACAGACACAATGTCCTCACTATCTGCAATACAAAAAGTTTTGTAAAAAATAGGCAGATGTATAGTAAAGAAAGCATTGATCTTAGAACACAATTCAGCACAGATTTAAGTGATTATCCAAGAAGTTCACCACACATTAGAAAAAAGAATGCTACAATTATGTCAAATAGTTACATACTGACATCTAAAAGTAGAGGTATTAAAATTAAACCACACTCAAGACTATATATTAAATGAAAATAACAGAACAAATATTAAATGGAACATCTAAGGTAGCATAGTTTAATTGCTTAGAGTCAAGAAACACAGAAGTTTAGGTTACCACGGCAACATCAGCTTTGGCCATGTTATACATCCAGTACAATTTTTATGATATGCTTTAATAAGTGTTCTAAATGCTCTTACTCAGAAGATGAGAAAAAGCATGGTCCATGCTGCACGGAACATACAGTGGAAATAGATAATGAGCAGCTGAATGACATGATGAAATAGAGTAGCAAATCAATTATTTTGAGTTGTTCAGCAAATGCTTTGCTCAAAAAGGTGCTCGTGCTGTAGGAACTTTGACAGCTAATACTTACGTCAGAAAATGCAAAAACCTGCTTTAATGATGCAGTGATAGGTGTTTTTGCATTTTCAGAAAAACTAATAAAAATCACGAAATCAGACTTCCTTAAGGCGTAAGTATATGTTTATTTTAAGCACTCCATCTAGCTGCACCATTAACAGAAACATAGTTCAAGGAGAGAGTATTTAGAAGCGCTGCTGTGGTTGTTACATAATATGCTCTTAACCTGTTTTCAGACATGCATTTCCCCTGCTTCTATTCTTTTTAAAAAAATACTGTGTATGCACAGCATGCAATTAAGATGCCCATAATTTTTTCCACTAATTCAGACTTCTTTTGCCACAATAATGCACATTTCATGATATATGTACATTTTCCTGCTTCTACAACCCCAAATTATTGCAGAATAGCCCTGTTCAGCAGCTTTTGTCTGAGAGCTCAGTCACTTTATTTCTTCCTCTGTTTAATCTACTTCTCATTTCCTAACAAGGAAATTGTTGATCTGATCAGAGATGCTCTAAGTATTATGAGCAAAAAAAAAGAAGAGCAACAGCTCTTTACTAATTAGTTATTTTAAGTATCGTGTTTAGAATACATACGTATTTTATCTGAACAATGTACATATCGATTATTATTTAATATTACAGTAGTGCCTACGACTCCCAGTCATGGCGCAGGACCCTATTGTGCCAGGCACTGTACAAACTAATAAGATGACTGTACCAGCCCCAAAGCTTACTATAACCATATCCTCCTGTTGTAAGCATATTATATTAATATTAGCGGGTATTACACACACCCACTTAAGAGATTGACTCCCAGAACAAAAAAAAGTCTTACAATGAGGGAAAGTTCAATCTTGTAAAATAAACTGGAACTCAATAAGAGGCACACCATTAATTCAAAGCATAATCAAATAAAAGGACTGCATATGGGTTTCTTACTTATAAATGGAGTTCTCTGAATATATCGTCTCTACAGTGCCTCACTGCAGTGTCATGCCATAGTTTCATGAGACAAACAGCAGCAGTAGTAGTAAGTATTTACATTACTGCCAAACCCAGAGGCCCCAATACAGATTGAAACCTGTACAGACACACAAAAGACAACCCCGGCTCTAATAGCAGTGTACAGGTAGCAGTCATTAATGGCACACATGCCCCACACCTAAAATGTTCTAGGACTACATGTTACTACAAAGTCCTTCTCTCCATTCCTTCTCAGCTCCTCTGGCTTAAAGGTGCATATTAGAGGCCTCACTTTTGGCGGAAGGACAGAGAGGCAATTCATCTGGAAAATTCAATTTACTGATAAAGATAGCTTTATTTTCTCCATCATGAGTTGCCTCTGCAATTCTCACTGTAGGAAATTAACTAGCAGTATTCACACTACAGGGGGTGGACTGAAGAATGGCTTAATTAAATAGGAATCAAAGGACAGTCCTTCTGACCCAAGCATCTGATGTATCCCAGAAGAATGTAAGAATAATGTTTTGTCAAAGTGTGAATTCAACTCCCAGCATTGACCTGCTATTTTAAGAGACACCTTTCTAATAAAAACACAAGGTGAGTAAATTAATATCTTTTATTGGATCAACTTCTGTTGGTGAGCATGACAAGCTTTCGAGCTACACGAAATTCGTCTTCAGGTCTGGACGCCTCTGTGTAGCTCAAAAGCTTGTCTCTTTCACCAACAGAAGTTGGTCCAATAAATGGTATATCAACCCCCTTCCCTCTCTCATATCCTGGGACCAACACTGCCACATCATCATGCCAATAACCTTTCTAACAGGGACTCATCATACATGTAAAACTGGCAGATCTGCATTACTGTAACCAATTTGTACATACAAATCCATTCACAAAGCCTCAGAGTTAAAAGGGCTTCCTCCATTTCATTTTTCCAAACACAGCTGAGCAGGTTTTCTAAAAGTATTATTCTTTTAAATATGTAGATATGCAGGGTGGATTTGATTTAAATCAAATTGATTTAAATCACAATTTAAATCACTAGTCAGGAAGACTCGATTTAATCATGGTTTTCTACATAAAAGTGCTTTCTTGTTGGTTGTCATAACCTTGATACACATTCTTCACAATTCAGAGATAGATGTAGGTTTCACTTTTAGAAGGTACACAATGTCCATTTTTAAACAATGATTTATTTTTATAGCTATATCAGAAAATGAATGGGTGTTTGGTTATTTAATTTACCAAAGGTAATTGAAGCAGATATTTATGATGTCATTGGGAGGTGAACTATCTCCAATTCAACAGGTTAATCATTAGTATTTGGAGGATTTTCTTGCCATGCTGTATTAGAAAGAGAACGTCACCAGACAGACATTTAAATTGTTTTATTTAACTAAAACAACGTTATGTATTCTGGATTTTTTTTCTTCAACAGCAAACATATAATATTTTAAAAAAACAAGCATATGTCCCTCCTCACTTCTCATATTATCTCCAGACTTCTTCTCCTTGTCCAGATCTATTATGCCCCCAACAATCTTCTATTCATTGAACTTTTTGAAACTTTGCACTTTTAGAGAGAGGTAAGGGATTGACTCTGTGTACACAAATTTGCAGAGGGACAACAGAGTTGAGGTCTGTTATTTCTCACCTCTATATATTATTTATTTAACAACGTGTTTGCTGTTAACAAGCATGTTACCTCTGGAGACACAAATCCAGTGTGAGAAATGTAAAACTAAGCATCTCTGATGGCATCTTCTAGATTGAGCACTGAGTCCATTGGGTAGATAGAAATATTAATCTAAATAATCTATACAGAAGCCTGTGAACCCCATAAAATTGTGTCCCTAATCAATGAACTATTAGAACTTATTTATAAAACCTTTCTTAAACATTACATGAATATATTGTCTCATACTATAGAATCAGAATTTATAATTCCTATTCCATGATGAGATATCTTTGAATTATTATGTATCTTAATTAAAACTAATCTTTAGATAGGTTTTTCCTCAAAAAGCATTTTATCAAAAAAAAAAATCCAATTGAAATAAAACAAATCCGATTTTTTAATTTAAAAAAAAAATCAGATTTTTATCCACCCTGTAGTTGTATAATTACCTGACAAGTTAGTAGGCTTAGGAAGAAACAGTTACTTACTGTAACTATGGTTCTTCTAGATGTGGTGCAGACATGTTTTCCATTTAGGTGCGCATGTGCTCAGCCCACCAGAACTGGATAAATGTGCCTAGCACTACTTACAGAGAGGAGGTATTGGCGCCTCATGGCTGTAGCCCCTCCCCCAGCTACATGAAGTGGTACCGCCCTAACCCTCCCTCGGTTCCTTTGCACCTGTCTTTTTTTCAAAAAGTGGTAGGTGTGGGGAGAAGGCAGTTTGCCACAGGAGTCTGCAACCAGTTATTCTTCTGATTAATGGTAGCACCACTGAGATGGCTGTCTTCAGAAAGAAAGCGTAAAGAGCATTATCCTGATATTCCTGGCCTTCTGCCTTAGTCTTCTTCCATTAAAAAGGCATTCAGCCAATGCTTCCTATACTTTCTGATCATGGAGGCGTAGGTAGCATAAAGCAAGCATCCTTTTGATAAGTTAGTTCCATAGACACTCCAGACAGCAAACATGACAGTCTACCAATGGACATCTTGCTATTGCAGGACTCAAGTTTTGTACGTTTGCACCTGCACTTTGGATACTGCATGTCTCCACTGAAACCCAGAACCTAACTGAGTTTACTGACCAAGTCACTAACAGAATTCAGTTAGTCCTGTTTTATTTTTTACATTAAATTATTTAAAATGTGTCATTTATTTATGATTAAGGCTATGAGGATCATGAGGAAACTGCAGCACAAAACAGAAGTGCAAAGAGAAATCAAAGAACTGAGGGTGGGGACCTAGAAAATTTGCATCTTACATATGAATGAGTGACTCAAAATAGTTTGGAGCGCATTAGATATTGTGTAAAGGCAATTTATGATCCAGAATTACAGCAAATTTTACTCTGCAACTGGGTATTCAATATGATAAAAATTATGCATAGATTCATTTATTTAGATAAAATCCATTGCAATAGCCGAAGAGCTAAATGTTAATCCAGAAGCCAACAGTTTATGCATATGGCTAATAAAAAACATCTAATCCTAAAACTATAGCCTCATTTTCCATAATTTCATATACACAATAAAATAAATTAGTTGTTAAGAAATGTCAGAATACAAATGATAAATTATTTTTCATACTCAATTGCCAACCAATCATAAAAATAAAAAAGTTCAATAGTAATACAGTACTGGTCCCTCCACATCAAATATATTTCAGGGAAATATAAAATGTAACTGAATAATATTTTACTTCTCATTAATTGCCACTTTTACATTACTGCAGATAATCTGCTGACAGTCCAAATACAATAATCAGAATCCAATTTTAAGAATTATCGAATGCATTTACCTTATTAACTTTCTCTGCACTGCTACCTACAACCACTGAGCAACCACAAGTCTGCAGGTGTGAACTGATGGCGCTGCAAATTGAAATGAAATTCAGCTTAATAAATACAACAGACTACTCCAAAACAAGTGCTTCAACATAATTCTGTATGCAGATATGAAAAACAGAACAAAAAGAAGCAGGCTTCAAACAGACTTTTCTTTACTTACATTACTAAACCTTTGGATTTTTATAACATCTAGATTTTAGTACAATTCATTTAAGTAATAGCAATCTGATTTTTTAAATATTACTATGAAGCCATCCTGGCTGAACTGAATTAAGTTACTGGAAGGCTAACCCAATTATGGGTTTAGTGTTGAAGAGTATAAGGTAATTTATTTAGATAAGCAAAAGTAAAACTATACCTTCAAATAAAGGGAACTTGAATTATTCTGTGATTAAACAGCTTTCATTTGTAAAAAGAATATAGACACAACAGTAAGGTTCTGAGTCTTGCTTCTTTCAATTACTAAACATATCATGGCTTTGATCGCACAAGCATCTGTTACCACATATCTCAGTACAAAAAAACAACAACAAAAAAACCCAACACCACTTCAGGATCTAAGGTAGTACACAACACTGAAGAGTTCTTTGTATGTATGAATATACTTCTGCAGTTGCATTTTGGAGTTCCACAAGGATGCATGACTGCTTAACTTACAAGGTCAGAATTATTATAGTTACTTTGTCAAGTCCAATTTTTATTCAATGAACAAAAAAAATCAAAATATATACTGAAGACATGATAAAGTTTAAAATTTTAATCTGGCAAAAGCCAGGAAGCTCCCCTATTTCTTAAGGGCATAACTGAGTAATGCAGCACAAGATGCTCGGCGGAACAGGCTATTTGCAATGTGTAGCTCTGGTGCATACACCATTTGGTTACTGAATCAGTTACAATGCAGATATTCAATAATGAAAATATACAGTGAACAAGTGCTATTCTCTGTACCTATTTCTTAATCAAAAACAAAAGAGTGAGGACAGGAGCCATACTAATAGAATGATGCAATATTACAGGACCATTTTTTCTTGATGTGTCTTGGTGGAAATCAATTCACCTACAATAAACCATGTAGTGATATGCACTCAATGTGAAATTGTGCTCTGTAAAATCATGACTGGTGTGGAGAAAGTAAATAAGAAAAAGTGTTATTTACTCCTTCTCATAACACAAGAACTAAGGGGTCACCAATGAAATTAATAGGCAACAGATTTAAAAACAACAAAAGAAAGTATTTCTTCATGCAATGCACAGTTAACCTGTGGAACTCTTTGCCAGAGGATGTTATGAAGGCCAAGACTATAACAGGGTTAAAAAAAAAAAACTAGATAAATTAATGGAGGATGGGTCTATCAATGGCTATTAGCCAGGATGGGCAGGGATGACGTCCCAAGCCTGTTTGCCAGAAGCTGGGAATGGGTGACAGGGGATGGATCACTTGGTGATAACCTGTTCTGTTCATTCCCTCTGAGGCACCTGGCATTGGCCACTATCGGAAGACGAGACATTGGGCTAGATGGACCTGTGTCTGACCCAGTATGGCCATTCTTATATTTTTCTAAAAGCTAACTTGCCTCAAGATTGAAAACCTAAATAAATCCTTGCAACAAAGTGCTTTATGAACACTAAATGCTACATAACTGCTAGGTATTATGAACACAGTCAATATTTTATTTGTGTAGTACTCTGGGTGTTTGGTGCTGTACAACACAGTGACAGTTCTATGAGCTACGGACTATCTAAATTCACCAGGCAATATACAGAGATGTTTTGAGGAATGACAGAAGATCAATAAAAGCAGCAAAGAATCCTGTGGCACCTTATAGACTAACAGACATATTGGAGCTTGAGCTTTCGTGGGTGAGTACCCACTTCGTCGGATGCATCCGACGAAGTGGGTATTCACCCACGAAAGTTCATGCTCCAGTACATTTGTTAGTCTATAAATTGCCACAGGACTCTTTGCTGCTTTTGCAGATTCAGATTAACACGGCTACCCCTCTGACAGAAGATCAATAAACGCCCCCATTAAAGATGGGAGTGTGTTATGTGATTTCCTAACACAAGAGACATTTGTGTACTGATTTACTAATGGTTAACTATTTTTATGTTAAAGAAAATGGAAGAATTAAATGTTCTGAGTACAGAAGAATGTGCATGACATTTATGGATTTGTCATTCTTTACCTGTGACTTTAACCCATGACTTTTCCTAAACTTCCTATGATATAACCACAACTTGACTTATTGTGTTAAGAAACTCAAAACCCTTTGTCTATGTCCCCCCCTTTACACTTTTAACAGGTTCCATGATCCTATGCCATTTTCAAAGTAATATAACCCTTATCAATTAACCCTTTCTCTAAGCATGTCATTCCAGTGATAATGAGCAGTTGTCCTATACTCATGCCATAATGGGTTGATAGAGATCAGCATGCAAATTTCAAGAGCCATCAATCCACGACCATTCATTTAAAAAGGAAACAAACAAACAATCTTAATGATATCGCTTAGGCAGACATAAAAAGAAGCGATACGAGCATTAACATCTCCTCACCCCAAATTAAACCTTAACCACCAATACAGCTAGACTTTGCAGAAGTGGATTTTTAAAAAATTATTTTGACATATACTGATGTTTATTTTTAAACATTTTTTCTATTTAAATTTTCACACTGGTGGGAAATTATGGGGAGAGGGGTTTCTGACAACAATTATTTAATGACAAACGACACTGAGATTCAAAAAATTAAAAGCTTTGTTACTGGTAAAACACAAATTGTCAACATTTCATGTCAAAATATACAAAGCAAATATCAACTCCAAGCTCTTAAGCAGCATTTTTCTTACTTGATATTCAAAATTTACAGATAGACAATGATGGACAGATTTTTTTGTTGCTTTGTGCATATCTGGAGAAATCAACATTTACCAATAGAAATCTAATCCTTCTAAGCCTAAAAACAACCAATTAAGAGACATTGGCATCATTTACTTTTAAAGTGGTTTCATAACAGCATAAAACAGAGAGCAAGACCATACTTGAGGAGAAAACCTTCATGGCAACTGTCCCCAATGTCATCATCATTTAACACTGTGTCACTTATCTGGAGTGCAAAGGAACAGAAAGAAAGGTTAGATGAAGTGGTATAACAAGCCACATTAAAAACATTTTATTTTGGATTTTTAATGATATGTGGTGATAGCTTAAGTGAATCCTAGATAATCTCAGTTTCACAATTGTGAGGAATCAAGCATGTTTAAGACTCCCAAAAATACAGCTCTTCCTGTTTTAAGCCATTAACCTCTGAAGGTGGTCAACAGATATTAAGAGACAGAAAAGAGTAATTATATCGTCTAATTCATTTCTCCCCAGCTGAACCACCACTGATATCGTTCCCAACAGTGTATTTTTAGTGCTTCAATCAAAATATTTTAAACTGGCCCAAGTAATGGTGTTTCCTCTGCTGTCCAGGGAAGGGTTAGTCCACATTCTAATAGATCTCACCATTAAAACTTTTTCCCCAATATTAATTTTATTTGATGACATCCTTTCCTTTCCCTTTTTAGAAAGCATAATACAGTTGACAGCCAATTTTGCTAAGTGTTGATCAAAAATTATTGCTACTACTCAGATATTTATGAGAAATTGCTATTAGCAAAAATACCATTTAGGAGAGTTTCCTGTGCCAAACAGTTAAAGAGCATAATGACTTATAGTATCAATGATTTATATTACCAAAGGCAGCATTAATAAGAGTGGCATAGTTGCTTCCTTTTCAAAATCCAGCAAACATAAGGACTTACATTTATTTCTTCTGGAACACTGTGTGATTTCATAGATGAAAGAAGTTCCATTACAGGAATAACTTCTCCTGTCAGCATGGGAATGATGCTTTGGCCCTGTGCAATATATAACATGTTGTGAAATAAAAGCATAGCATGCAGTATAGAAAGCTACTAGTAACAGAAATTTTTAACACTAAAGACAGAACAATTTTAGCTTTTTTATTTTTTGGTGGGGAAGGTGGCAAGACCACAAGACTAGAAGGGAGCAGGAAACTGATACATATGTTTTTCAGTTTTGCTCATCAAAAATAGCCAACTGGAAACAAGCAGCTGACCCAGTAACAAGAATGTTTATAATTAGTTTCAAGGCTTTTATTCTAAATACCCAATCAATTCAGCTTGACTTGGACAGGGTAGATCTAGAGGTAGGTGACTGTATCATAGTGTATTAGATATAATTATCAGTAAGTATTATACTTCAAAAAGTACATGTTTTAAGAGACAAGGAGACAAACAGATACAGGCTCATTAGCTGGATTAGCATTGGAATCAAATGATAATTTCTCTGATCTTATACTTTGCAACAAGCTCTCGAGTTGTACTTTCATATGTATTGCTTCAGAAACCAAATTCTCTTTGTAAACTCAGCCATAAAGTCTATAATGACTTCTCTCTTGGAAAGTTACAAGATAGTAGTTACCAAGCATCAGTTCTCTGATTCAGCTGACTAATGACCTAGCAAAAATCTACCCATGACAAAACAAGGGTAGAAGAGTATAAATGTAAGGAAGCCGCTATCTTTGGAGAACATCATGTTCGAGTAAGTCGCCTCCCCATTTCTGAAAGGAAATATTCTTCACAGATTTCCACTTTACCCATTAAGCGACGTGATATAATTTCCTTCAATTTGGTCAGAGCTTCCACCATCTTATCTTCACAAAGACTGCCTCCTGTGCATGGCAGCTCACTCTGCTAGTCCAAAAATATCTTCCTGGATCCCAAAATTAAACAGCAGTACCGACTTCTACAGTTCCAGTAATAGCTTTCTGATGGTATGCCATATGCATCAGTCAGTTACTCTTACCTGATCCTCCATTCTCTCTGTGCTTTCCAAGATGATCTTCTGGAAATGTTCTTGCCTCTCCTGAGCAAGAGAAGCAGTTAATTTTCACACAAGTTATAAAAGCTCCAGTATTTGGCTATACAATTATGCACCCATCAGTCAACTGGTAAATTTTCTTCCCTGTAGAGTCACACTTCTTTGATTCACATTTTCCTTTAGAGAGAGTTATTTTGTAGCAAATACTACCCCTCCACTGCCCCCATCACCCGTCCTCCCCATAAACCTCTAACTTGCGGGGTGGGGAGGGGAAGCTGAAATAAAACAAAAATATCCTTCGCTCTCTGATCACGAAAATATCAGATGGCTCTGTCTCAGGGAAAATAAAGATGCTGAATTCAGCCATGCTGATTTTTACTTATTTTTTTCACTGCAAAAGGAGTAAGTTGTTCCAGCTTAACAAAACACAGGAAAAATGCAATCTTCAAGAAGAGGAAACTTATTTGCGTTTGGGTAGGGGATTTGTTCCATATCTTGAGATATTGGCAGATCTTCAATACATTAACTGTTCTAGAACTAAATATTGCAGACATCCATGGAAACGTCAAGGTACTTCACCACAGGATACACAAGATGTCACACCAAAAATTCAGCGAGAACTTGGTGGCATCCAGTCATCAGAACCTCAGTAGTGAATATGATGATGATGATGAATGTAATCATTTACAACAATTCAGCATAATATGCTATGAAAACTTGGCTCTAATGAATGGCACAGTCAGAACATTATAGGCAATGAATATTCTGCATGCTCCAGAGATGTCTTCTTATAGAAGCTGAAGTGTTGCCACATCTTTTGCAGGTTTACTCATTAATTTCCTGTGACTGAGATACTCAAGGCTGGTCAACTGCAGAACAGAAAGCTTACATACCTCCTCAGAGTAGATGAGGAAAGAAATAAGTTAGAGTAGATTTTCTCCTGCCAATGATAAACCTAAATGAATCTGAAACAAGTGCCTGTGAAAAACAACATTGGTGCTATATATATCCCTTAAAGGCACTTCCCCTCCTGGACTTAGGCTTCAATGAGAAATGACTTCCTTGACAAACAAGATTCTTGGTTTAAAAAAATTTCCATCTTCATGTAGCTGAAACTGAACTAATTACTAGAATCCCTTTTCTCTTTTGAAATACAGCTGCTAGAAGTGATTGGACAAACACATAAAACTTCAAATATCTAGCTTTTACAAAGCTAAACAAGATTTTAGACCTATTTAGAATGACTTCTAAACAGTTGCTTGTCTGTCTATGTCCAGCATTCTAAACATTGCTCTGCATACATCTGAATCTAAGTGGATATGCGAATGCAGGATGCTATTTCAAATTCGTAGTGAGTTTCTCTCTCTTAATACAATCTGGTTGAAACTGCTGACTATCATATGACAAAACTCTTGAAAACCTTGAAGCTAAGGTATCCAGTAGGAATACCTACGTACACTGGTGGCATCAATTAAGGCAAGACTTCAAGACATTTGTTTTCCATTTTAACTTGGCGTGTTGGGTTAATTGATAACTGATGCAGAAATCTGCCTTTCTTCCAAGAGACACAGTATTACACATTTTCCCATTTTAATAATTAATATTTAAATTTTATATTATTATGCTCAGAAACTGTCAGACACTGGTATCTAAAATATATACAATGCTATATTTGTAATCTACATTTTTAGAGCATCTATCACTGAGGTGTCTCTACTGCGGGCAAAGATTGAGGTGGAGATACAGATAAAGTATGTAGAAGGGCTCATAACTGCTCAAGAAAAAAACAAACAAACAGATAAATAACTTTCTTTCAGAGCTTGGCACTCTGCCACTGAGCCTCTCTGTTCCAAGAACAGCTGGTGGGAAAACAAATAAATAAAATCAAAGATCTCACAACTAGTTTTTTGGGGTTGACAGAACATTTTCTGCAAGTTCCAATGCAGCTACAACTCCATGATTTCATCATGAAAAATCTTTAAATCTGTACATCAGGAAACAAATATATGACTGCTTCCAAAAATGAAGCATCATGTTGCGTTTGACCATTTTGCCTCAAAAAGGTTAAAGCGTAGACCACCACAAAATGAAGAAAAGATCTGTCCACAAGCACAAGACCATGATAAACATAACTAACCTATGCTTATTACAGACTTAACTGCTAAACAACATATCTGGAGTTTTAGGAGACAGGACTGGGCAAGAAATATTTGTGACATTGCCCTCATCTAGAGAAAATGAGAGTTTAAATACCAATTCTTCTTTTGTAAAGTATGACAAAAATATCAAGACTAGACATGCTGGAAGACAAGTTTCCACAGGGTTATCCTATGGAATCAATAAATTGAGTGCTCAGACAAAATGGGAATTAGGAGATAAATTACTTGAGTCTCCTACCTCAAAAACAGAATCAAATAATTTTTAAGAGATGCTCTTTTATAAAAAAAGATACTTTTTTTTTAAATTGTCTAGGTCAGGGGTCAGCAACCTTTCAGAAGTGGTGTGCCGAGTCTTCATGTATTCACTCTAATTTAAGGTTTCACGTGCCAGTAATACATTTCAATGTTTTTTAGAAGGTCTATATATTATGTAAGTAAACTAGTGTTGTATTGTAAAATAAACAAGGTTTTCAAAATGTTTAAGAAGCGTCATTTAAAATGAAATTAAAATGTTGATCTTACACCGCCGGCCCGCTCAGCCCGCTGCTGGTCTGGGGTTCTGTTCACCTAGGTCGGCAGCGGGCTGAGCGAGGCCTGCGGATGGGACCCCGTCTCTCAAGAGTCCGTCAGCCAGAACCCCAGACCAGCAGCAGACTGTTCGGGGCCAGCAGCCAGAACCCAGAGGGCTGGAGGCAGGCTGGAGTCAGGGCTGGAGGTATCAGGGCAGAGGGGGGGCTAGGTATGGGTGGGGGTGCCAGAATCAGGGTTGCGGGGCGGGATGAAGGAGTCAAGCAGAGGGCTGGGTGTGTATGAGAGAGGTACAGGGCTCAGGTCAGGGGCCTGGGGGGTGTGCGGGGCAGAGGGTAGGGTGTGTGTGTGTAGGGGGGATGTCAGACCTCAGGGGAGAGGGCTGGGTGACTGCCCTCCTAAGAACTCCCAACCCCGCTGCTCCTTGTCCCCTGACTACCCCCTCCTGGGACCTCTGCCCCCAACTGCCCTCAAGACCCCACCCCTATCTAAGCCTCCCTGTTCCCTGTCCCCAGACTGGACCCTACCCCCTACCTGTCCCCTGACTGCCCCCACCCCTTATCCAACACCCCAAGCCCTGGGCCCTTTACCTTGAGGCTCCACGCAGAGTCAGACACGCTGCCCCACGGGAGACCACAGCCCCAGCCCTCAGAGCGCTGCACATGGCGGCAGCAGAGCTCCAGTTGAGCCGGGAGCGTGTCTGCCTCCCCACGGAGCCAAATGCTGCCCCGCGGGAGCATGCAGGGCTGCATGGCTCCAGGGGAGGAGGGAGCGTGTCTGCCTCCTCGTGGAGCCAAA
>NC_133774.1:118426961-118477622 GCF_003597395.2 Chelonoidis abingdonii
AGATAAATTAATGGAGGATAGGTCTATCAATGGCTATTAGCCAGGATGGGCAGGGATGACGTCCCAAGCCTGTTTGCCAGAAGCTGGGAATGGGTGACAGGGGATGGATCACTTGGTGATAACCTGTTCTGTTCATTCCCTCTGAGGCACCTGGCATTGGCCACTATCGGAAGACGAGACATTGGGCTAGATGGACCTGTGTCTGACCCAGTATGGCCATTCTTATATTTTTCTAAAAGCTAACTTGCCTCAAGATTGAAAACCTAAATAAATCCTTGCAACAAAGTGCTTTATGAACACTAAATGCTACATAACTGCTAGGTATTATGAACACAGTCAATATTTTATTTGTGTAGTACTCTGGGTGTTTGGTGCTGTACAACACAGTGACAGTTCTATGAGCTACGGACTATCTAAATTCACCAGGCAATATACAGAGATGTTTTGAGGAATGACAGAAGATCAATAAAAGCAGCAAAGAATCCTGTGGCACCTTATAGACTAACAGACATATTGGAGCTTGAGCTTTCGTGGGTGAGTACCCACTTCGTCGGATGCATCCGACGAAGTGGGTATTCACCCACGAAAGTTCATGCTCCAGTACATTTGTTAGTCTATAAATTGCCACAGGACTCTTTGCTGCTTTTGCAGATTCAGATTAACACGGCTACCCCTCTGACAGAAGATCAATAAACGCCCCCATTAAAGATGGGAGTGTGTTATGTGATTTCCTAACACAAGAGACATTTGTGTACTGATTTACTAATGGTTAACTATTTTTATGTTAAAGAAAATGGAAGAATTAAATGTTCTGAGTACAGAAGAATGTGCATGACATTTATGGATTTGTCATTCTTTACCTGTGACTTTAACCCATGACTTTTCCTAAACTTCCTATGATATAACCACAACTTGACTTATTGTGTTAAGAAACTCAAAACCCTTTGTCTATGTCCCCCCCTTTACACTTTTAACAGGTTCCATGATCCTATGCCATTTTCAAAGTAATATAACCCTTATCAATTAACCCTTTCTCTAAGCATGTCATTCCAGTGATAATGAGCAGTTGTCCTATACTCATGCCATAATGGGTTGATAGAGATCAGCATGCAAATTTCAAGAGCCATCAATCCACGACCATTCATTTAAAAAGGAAACAAACAAACAATCTTAATGATATCGCTTAGGCAGACATAAAAAGAAGCGATACGAGCATTAACATCTCCTCACCCCAAATTAAACCTTAACCACCAATACAGCTAGACTTTGCAGAAGTGGATTTTTAAAAAATTATTTTGACATATACTGATGTTTATTTTTAAACATTTTTTCTATTTAAATTTTCACACTGGTGGGAAATTATGGGGAGAGGGGTTTCTGACAACAATTATTTAATGACAAACGACACTGAGATTCAAAAAATTAAAAGCTTTGTTACTGGTAAAACACAAATTGTCAACATTTCATGTCAAAATATACAAAGCAAATATCAACTCCAAGCTCTTAAGCAGCATTTTTCTTACTTGATATTCAAAATTTACAGATAGACAATGATGGACAGATTTTTTTGTTGCTTTGTGCATATCTGGAGAAATCAACATTTACCAATAGAAATCTAATCCTTCTAAGCCTAAAAACAACCAATTAAGAGACATTGGCATCATTTACTTTTAAAGTGGTTTCATAACAGCATAAAACAGAGAGCAAGACCATACTTGAGGAGAAAACCTTCATGGCAACTGTCCCCAATGTCATCATCATTTAACACTGTGTCACTTATCTGGAGTGCAAAGGAACAGAAAGAAAGGTTAGATGAAGTGGTATAACAAGCCACATTAAAAACATTTTATTTTGGATTTTTAATGATATGTGGTGATAGCTTAAGTGAATCCTAGATAATCTCAGTTTCACAATTGTGAGGAATCAAGCATGTTTAAGACTCCCAAAAATACAGCTCTTCCTGTTTTAAGCCATTAACCTCTGAAGGTGGTCAACAGATATTAAGAGACAGAAAAGAGTAATTATATCGTCTAATTCATTTCTCCCCAGCTGAACCACCACTGATATCGTTCCCAACAGTGTATTTTTAGTGCTTCAATCAAAATATTTTAAACTGGCCCAAGTAATGGTGTTTCCTCTGCTGTCCAGGGAAGGGTTAGTCCACATTCTAATAGATCTCACCATTAAAACTTTTTCCCCAATATTAATTTTATTTGATGACATCCTTTCCTTTCCCTTTTTAGAAAGCATAATACAGTTGACAGCCAATTTTGCTAAGTGTTGATCAAAAATTATTGCTACTACTCAGATATTTATGAGAAATTGCTATTAGCAAAAATACCATTTAGGAGAGTTTCCTGTGCCAAACAGTTAAAGAGCATAATGACTTATAGTATCAATGATTTATATTACCAAAGGCAGCATTAATAAGAGTGGCATAGTTGCTTCCTTTTCAAAATCCAGCAAACATAAGGACTTACATTTATTTCTTCTGGAACACTGTGTGATTTCATAGATGAAAGAAGTTCCATTACAGGAATAACTTCTCCTGTCAGCATGGGAATGATGCTTTGGCCCTGTGCAATATATAACATGTTGTGAAATAAAAGCATAGCATGCAGTATAGAAAGCTACTAGTAACAGAAATTTTTAACACTAAAGACAGAACAATTTTAGCTTTTTTATTTTTTGGTGGGGAAGGTGGCAAGACCACAAGACTAGAAGGGAGCAGGAAACTGATACATATGTTTTTCAGTTTTGCTCATCAAAAATAGCCAACTGGAAACAAGCAGCTGACCCAGTAACAAGAATGTTTATAATTAGTTTCAAGGCTTTTATTCTAAATACCCAATCAATTCAGCTTGACTTGGACAGGGTAGATCTAGAGGTAGGTGACTGTATCATAGTGTATTAGATATAATTATCAGTAAGTATTATACTTCAAAAAGTACATGTTTTAAGAGACAAGGAGACAAACAGATACAGGCTCATTAGCTGGATTAGCATTGGAATCAAATGATAATTTCTCTGATCTTATACTTTGCAACAAGCTCTCGAGTTGTACTTTCATATGTATTGCTTCAGAAACCAAATTCTCTTTGTAAACTCAGCCATAAAGTCTATAATGACTTCTCTCTTGGAAAGTTACAAGATAGTAGTTACCAAGCATCAGTTCTCTGATTCAGCTGACTAATGACCTAGCAAAAATCTACCCATGACAAAACAAGGGTAGAAGAGTATAAATGTAAGGAAGCCGCTATCTTTGGAGAACATCATGTTCGAGTAAGTCGCCTCCCCATTTCTGAAAGGAAATATTCTTCACAGATTTCCACTTTACCCATTAAGCGACGTGATATAATTTCCTTCAATTTGGTCAGAGCTTCCACCATCTTATCTTCACAAAGACTGCCTCCTGTGCATGGCAGCTCACTCTGCTAGTCCAAAAATATCTTCCTGGATCCCAAAATTAAACAGCAGTACCGACTTCTACAGTTCCAGTAATAGCTTTCTGATGGTATGCCATATGCATCAGTCAGTTACTCTTACCTGATCCTCCATTCTCTCTGTGCTTTCCAAGATGATCTTCTGGAAATGTTCTTGCCTCTCCTGAGCAAGAGAAGCAGTTAATTTTCACACAAGTTATAAAAGCTCCAGTATTTGGCTATACAATTATGCACCCATCAGTCAACTGGTAAATTTTCTTCCCTGTAGAGTCACACTTCTTTGATTCACATTTTCCTTTAGAGAGAGTTATTTTGTAGCAAATACTACCCCTCCACTGCCCCCATCACCCGTCCTCCCCATAAACCTCTAACTTGCGGGGTGGGGAGGGGAAGCTGAAATAAAACAAAAATATCCTTCGCTCTCTGATCACGAAAATATCAGATGGCTCTGTCTCAGGGAAAATAAAGATGCTGAATTCAGCCATGCTGATTTTTACTTATTTTTTTCACTGCAAAAGGAGTAAGTTGTTCCAGCTTAACAAAACACAGGAAAAATGCAATCTTCAAGAAGAGGAAACTTATTTGCGTTTGGGTAGGGGATTTGTTCCATATCTTGAGATATTGGCAGATCTTCAATACATTAACTGTTCTAGAACTAAATATTGCAGACATCCATGGAAACGTCAAGGTACTTCACCACAGGATACACAAGATGTCACACCAAAAATTCAGCGAGAACTTGGTGGCATCCAGTCATCAGAACCTCAGTAGTGAATATGATGATGATGATGAATGTAATCATTTACAACAATTCAGCATAATATGCTATGAAAACTTGGCTCTAATGAATGGCACAGTCAGAACATTATAGGCAATGAATATTCTGCATGCTCCAGAGATGTCTTCTTATAGAAGCTGAAGTGTTGCCACATCTTTTGCAGGTTTACTCATTAATTTCCTGTGACTGAGATACTCAAGGCTGGTCAACTGCAGAACAGAAAGCTTACATACCTCCTCAGAGTAGATGAGGAAAGAAATAAGTTAGAGTAGATTTTCTCCTGCCAATGATAAACCTAAATGAATCTGAAACAAGTGCCTGTGAAAAACAACATTGGTGCTATATATATCCCTTAAAGGCACTTCCCCTCCTGGACTTAGGCTTCAATGAGAAATGACTTCCTTGACAAACAAGATTCTTGGTTTAAAAAAATTTCCATCTTCATGTAGCTGAAACTGAACTAATTACTAGAATCCCTTTTCTCTTTTGAAATACAGCTGCTAGAAGTGATTGGACAAACACATAAAACTTCAAATATCTAGCTTTTACAAAGCTAAACAAGATTTTAGACCTATTTAGAATGACTTCTAAACAGTTGCTTGTCTGTCTATGTCCAGCATTCTAAACATTGCTCTGCATACATCTGAATCTAAGTGGATATGCGAATGCAGGATGCTATTTCAAATTCGTAGTGAGTTTCTCTCTCTTAATACAATCTGGTTGAAACTGCTGACTATCATATGACAAAACTCTTGAAAACCTTGAAGCTAAGGTATCCAGTAGGAATACCTACGTACACTGGTGGCATCAATTAAGGCAAGACTTCAAGACATTTGTTTTCCATTTTAACTTGGCGTGTTGGGTTAATTGATAACTGATGCAGAAATCTGCCTTTCTTCCAAGAGACACAGTATTACACATTTTCCCATTTTAATAATTAATATTTAAATTTTATATTATTATGCTCAGAAACTGTCAGACACTGGTATCTAAAATATATACAATGCTATATTTGTAATCTACATTTTTAGAGCATCTATCACTGAGGTGTCTCTACTGCGGGCAAAGATTGAGGTGGAGATACAGATAAAGTATGTAGAAGGGCTCATAACTGCTCAAGAAAAAAACAAACAAACAGATAAATAACTTTCTTTCAGAGCTTGGCACTCTGCCACTGAGCCTCTCTGTTCCAAGAACAGCTGGTGGGAAAACAAATAAATAAAATCAAAGATCTCACAACTAGTTTTTTGGGGTTGACAGAACATTTTCTGCAAGTTCCAATGCAGCTACAACTCCATGATTTCATCATGAAAAATCTTTAAATCTGTACATCAGGAAACAAATATATGACTGCTTCCAAAAATGAAGCATCATGTTGCGTTTGACCATTTTGCCTCAAAAAGGTTAAAGCGTAGACCACCACAAAATGAAGAAAAGATCTGTCCACAAGCACAAGACCATGATAAACATAACTAACCTATGCTTATTACAGACTTAACTGCTAAACAACATATCTGGAGTTTTAGGAGACAGGACTGGGCAAGAAATATTTGTGACATTGCCCTCATCTAGAGAAAATGAGAGTTTAAATACCAATTCTTCTTTTGTAAAGTATGACAAAAATATCAAGACTAGACATGCTGGAAGACAAGTTTCCACAGGGTTATCCTATGGAATCAATAAATTGAGTGCTCAGACAAAATGGGAATTAGGAGATAAATTACTTGAGTCTCCTACCTCAAAAACAGAATCAAATAATTTTTAAGAGATGCTCTTTTATAAAAAAAGATACTTTTTTTTTAAATTGTCTAGGTCAGGGGTCAGCAACCTTTCAGAAGTGGTGTGCCGAGTCTTCATGTATTCACTCTAATTTAAGGTTTCACGTGCCAGTAATACATTTCAATGTTTTTTAGAAGGTCTATATATTATGTAAGTAAACTAGTGTTGTATTGTAAAATAAACAAGGTTTTCAAAATGTTTAAGAAGCGTCATTTAAAATGAAATTAAAATGTTGATCTTACACCGCCGGCCCGCTCAGCCCGCTGCTGGTCTGGGGTTCTGTTCACCTAGGTCGGCAGCGGGCTGAGCGAGGCCTGCGGATGGGACCCCGTCTCTCAAGAGTCCGTCAGCCAGAACCCCAGACCAGCAGCAGACTGTTCGGGGCCAGCAGCCAGAACCCAGAGGGCTGGAGGCAGGCTGGAGTCAGGGCTGGAGGTATCAGGGCAGAGGGGGGGCTAGGTATGGGTGGGGGTGCCAGAATCAGGGTTGCGGGGCGGGATGAAGGAGTCAAGCAGAGGGCTGGGTGTGTATGAGAGAGGTACAGGGCTCAGGTCAGGGGCCTGGGGGGTGTGCGGGGCAGAGGGTAGGGTGTGTGTGTGTAGGGGGGATGTCAGACCTCAGGGGAGAGGGCTGGGTGACTGCCCTCCTAAGAACTCCCAACCCCGCTGCTCCTTGTCCCCTGACTACCCCCTCCTGGGACCTCTGCCCCCAACTGCCCTCAAGACCCCACCCCTATCTAAGCCTCCCTGTTCCCTGTCCCCAGACTGGACCCTACCCCCTACCTGTCCCCTGACTGCCCCCACCCCTTATCCAACACCCCAAGCCCTGGGCCCTTTACCTTGAGGCTCCACGCAGAGTCAGACACGCTGCCCCACGGGAGACCACAGCCCCAGCCCTCAGAGCGCTGCACATGGCGGCAGCAGAGCTCCAGTTGAGCCGGGAGCGTGTCTGCCTCCCCACGGAGCCAAATGCTGCCCCGCGGGAGCATGCAGGGCTGCATGGCTCCAGGGGAGGAGGGAGCGTGTCTGCCTCCTCGTGGAGCCAAATGCTGCCCCGCGGGAACATGCAGCCCCCAACTTCTAGAGCACTGCGCGCAGCAGCAGGCTCCAAGGGAGGGGAGAAGGTGGGGGAGGAGCTGGCAGCTTGCTGCGCTCGGCCCCACGTTCCGGCCTGGGAGCGCGGACCCCGCGGCTTGCCGTGCCAGGAGAGTGGGGCCATTTGCCCACACCGTGCGCACGGCTATGCTTCTGCTCCCTGCCCCCGCGGGGGAAGTGGAGGGCAGAGGAGAGCGCGCCAGGCTGGGCAGGATTTTTAGTGGCATGCTGGAGTCCCAGCAGGTTCCAGCGTGCCATTAAAAATTGGCTCGCGTGCCGTCTTTGGCACGCGTGCCATAGGTTGCCGACCCCTGGTCTAGGTCCTAGTACACAAGATAAAACTAGAATTCCCCGCCCCCCCATCAGACAGACACTTTAAAACAACGTCAAAGCTTACCACTTTTTCAAGCAAAATTTTAAGATGCTTATTAGCTATGAAGCATTGGGATTCTCTTACAGAACAGAATTATACTGAAACAACTTTTACTGTATGAAGATAAAGCAGCTGCTTCTTTTTTTCCCCCTAAAACATTCAGTCTGCAAATAAGCTTTTACAGCAAGACCGGAACTGAGTTATGTAATCCTTGAACACAATTTGATTAATAAAATTGCCTTTGGGATTCCAAATGAACTGTACTTGTACTAAGTGGGAACTTGGGTCTTGAATTCTTGATTTTTGTTATGAAAGTGCATTTTTTTCATTTCCCTTGGTTCTGTTAGTTTTATCCAATGTTCCTGTTTTATTCTAAAAGTTCATATTTTCTTGTCATTTTCAGTACTTATGTTAGTTACCAATATGTCTCAAAAACCCTGTGTGCAGGATGTTAATACTCTGTATATGGATTCAGCTTACTCAGATTTTCATGTTTTGGGATCAAACACACTAATAGCATCTTTCCAAAAGGTGTTGACGACGTACAGATCCAAGTACCTTTAAAGGCTCATATACATTCTCTTAGCTGGTGCTTCAGTGCAGCATAAGGAAATTACACAGGGTTTTTTGTGCCCATAGTGTTTTAGTTTATAATAATAAAAACACCACAATTTTTAAAAGCACGGGGAGGTAAAAAATGTTTCCATAGAAGGCTAGCGTTAACTGAATAGAACTGCAGGGGACCTCAGGCAAGTCGTTACCAGCCCTAATAGGAGTTGCATGCACTCAGGAGCAGGCCTGAATTTGGTAGCTTTAGGATCAATTTTTAACATACAGCTCCAGCAGTTGTATTGAGGTAGAGATTTTACTTATAGATCTAAGAGAATTTGTTTCTTGGATTGTTATGTAATGTGACTCAGGGAGATAGTTGCCTTTACAAAGCATATACCTATTTTCTATGCAATGCAAGTTCTCTGTGTTGGTTAAAGGTCTTACCAGGTTTTTAACATTTGGTTGCAATGAAGAACAAACCTACCTTATGCATCCATATTCTTCCTTTCCTTATAATATGTGTTAACCTATCAACACACACTCTGTGAAGAGGAAGATAGAAGCCAAGTTCACTTTGTGGAAGTATAATTGATAGTCCATATGTACTTCTGTCCCCATTCCAGTTTCCATCAAAGATTAATGACACAATAATTACTCCTTTTTCTGCCAAGACAAAAAACTTCACATCTATTGCTCCACTCTCTGCATTCCTAAGTATTTCCCCATTCAGTGTGTGATTTGCAAGAAAAGTTATTTCTCCATCACTGAGAAGCATCTGTTCTGTCTTTGGGGCCCAGATGTGTCTGACTCTAGGTCCAAGAATATTGTCCCAGTAGGCAAAAGTAGCAGCTAGTAATGGTGAGTCCCCATTCAAGGAGATCTCTGTCTTGGCAACAGCAGGAGAAGGAGGTGGACAAAGAGCTGACATGACTGCTTCTTAACTGTCACATCCTACAGATTTTTTCCATCACCTACAAAAAAAGTTTTAAAAGAGGAAAGAGCTTAGTTATTTGTTTGCCCCTTTTCTTTTTCACTAAACAGATGACAGACAAGTTTTGATTTCTACCTTAGGCATTTGGAAATCTATTCTAATCTCTGTGTATGGATGAAGTCTACAAGCACACTTTTGACTTAAGTACGGTATGTAACAAATCTGTTACATACCAGTGGGATAATAAAATAAATCCTGTGTTTGAATTTACAGACCTAATTGTTGATTAAGGCTCTTTCAATTTCAATCAGTATACATCACATATGAAGCTACACCTAATTTTTGAGAAATTACATATATCTTGAATATTTTCATGAAACTCACAAATCAAGTTTATGTGCCAGACACTTAATTTACAGTGTTTATTTCTAATTAAAAAGCTGTAAATCTTGACCATTTTATTTGTAAATGATATCTAGATACCATGACAATAAACAGACAATTTATAAATGCTATTTAATAAATACAGATACCACATACTATTATTAACGGACAGACTTGGTATAATTTTGAAATATGTTGTCTGCCTGCCCCACACACAAACAAAAGTTAAAATCACTATTGATTTAGTGAGGAGCCACATCTTCCCCATATGAGTAAGAAAGGTCCTTTCTGAGCAGAAACCTAACACTCAACCACTAAAGCATCTCTCTTGAATAAGTTACATAGTTATCTACATCCTGCAATTTCTGCACATAAGCATCAATTGCTACTGCTGTTTATAATGTACAGCTAAAGAAATTTCTTCCACAAAAGTCAGATTGTTTTATTCGTCTCTGCAAAAAATATTATAAGTGCTTATACACTTAAAAAAAAGCACATTTGCTTAAGTATTTTCTAGTCCTACACTGAGAACCATGCAGACAGATCTATGAGTCCTTGCAGTTTTCAGAGCGTGACTGGAGCTTAAAAGAAGAAAAACATTCATTTACCAAGTTCAATTTCTTAAGACAGAATACATAGCGTAACGACAGATGCACTTCTTAGATACTGGCTAGACACTATTGCCTCACCCCCAAAAGTGTCAAACTGTACATGCCTCAAAATGTAATAATTTTAGGAAATACAGACTTGTTCATAGTTAGATTACATATATATTTGGGGTGTGCAACAGATAAAGCATATATTAAACTGCAACATTCCGCATAGAGCCTGCAGGAAAGATACTAGCATATTCCAAAGAGAAAACTGAAGACACTGAAGTTTAAGGTTGCTTGCCACAGAACTTGAATTGGGATTGAGGGGAAACAGATGTTTTATAAATGTAATCAAACAAGCTTCAAAACATGTCTGAAGCTGGTAAATCACGGTTTACTTCACAGATATGTTGGACTTGCAGAGTTCAACACAATGAGGATCAACATACTAAAAAAAATGGTGAGTCAGAAAAAAATCCTTAGAGACTAACAAATTTACCTGGGCACAAGCTTTCGTGGGCTAAAAGCTTATGCCCAAACAAATTTGTTAGTCTCTAAGGTGCCACAAGGACTCCTCGTTGTTTTTGCTGATACAGACTAACACGGCTACCACTCTGAAACCTGTCACAATGGAAAAAAACTCAAGACAGCAGGATATTAGCAGTACTAATGGAATATTGACAGTACCAACCCTAGGCACTTATTAAATTACTATTGACATTTTTTCTTTCTTAAAGCACAAGACCCTGAGTTATCCGGGTGCTGACTACTGACTCTTTCAAACAGCTCTAGTGCTTTCTGGTTTTAGTGACATGCAAATTTCAGAACATTTTTCTCCTTAATCCTACCATCTACAATCAGATTCATTTTATTTAAAACATAAACACTTGGGTGTCTTATTTTCATTACACCTGGCTGAAAAAAGATACCTTTTCACAAAAAAAAGTTTTTGATCAGCTCTAGATGTAATATTTTTGCACTAAGCGGTATATTAAACAAAAAATGAACTTATCCCAAGTGTTTGTCTCTTCCTCCTAGCCTATGTTTGTCTACATCTGAAATGCTACAGCAGCACTGAGGCAGCTGTACCACTATAGTCCTTCAGTTACTCCTGAGGGCATTCTGCACCAAAATATTAAAAATTGTGCAAATTTTATTTATCAAATAAAGGTGGAAACTCTAGCAGGGCACTAGGGAGCACAGACCATCGGCTGCACAGGGGTGGGAGATCACCGGGAAGCTCCCCACAGGGCACAGACTCAGCAGTGAGGCTGTACCCAACTCTGTCACAGCACATGAACTGGGCCTGTCTCAGAAACACCCCAGGGCCCTGCCCCCCCGTGCCAGGTGCACCAGGTGTGGACAGGGAGGCTCAACAAGGCAGGATCCAAGTGTGGAGGGAATCGAGGTGTGGGGTGAGAGGGTTCTGCGTAGGGCAATCTGGATGCGGGCAGCTCAGTGCAGGATCCAGGTGCAGGGGGAGATCTGGATGCACAAGGGCTTGCTGAGAAGGTTCTGGATGCAACAGTAACAGGACTCTGCAGGGATGTCCAGATGCAGCTGATTGGGACTCGGTGGGGTGGGGGAATCTGGGTGGCTTGTCTAGGTGGTTCAGGTGCAGGGGGAGTGGGACTCATGGGTGGGGTTTCTGAATGCGGGGGGGAGGGGTGATGCTTGGCAGGTAGGTCTGCGTATGAAGGGGTCTGGATGCACGGGAGTTGGATGAATGGGGGAGCAGCTCCCTGAACAGAGGGGATCTGTCTCCTAGAGCTGAGGAGTAATGGGTGCAGGAAGTGGGGGTGGAGTGGGGAGTGAGTTTGCTGAGCTTCCTTCAGACGGGGGGAAGATCTGGGGGTGGATCTGACTCAGCCCCAGATGCTGTGCAAGGGAAGAGGAAGTTCTGTCCTCCCCAGGCCTAGCAGCTGAGCCCAGTGCAGAGTAGGAGCCACCAGCCAGGTCTTCCTCCATCCCTTCTCTTGCTCCACAGTGATTTACCTCTCTGCCGGCTGCCTTGGGCCTCTGAAACATGCCTTGGGCCTCTGAAACATACTGCTGGGGAGGGTCACATGACTGCTCTTGTGGCTTTCCTGTCAGAAAGTCATTTTTCTGCTCAGAAGCAAAGTAATCTGCGGTAGAACATAATTCTGTGGATGCACAGTGGTGCAGAATTCCCCCAGGAGTAATTCAGTGTATAATACCTATGCCAAAGGGAGGGATTCTCCTACTGGTGTAGATAATCCTCTTCCCTAAGAAGGTATGGGAAAAATCCACACCCAGATTGACACAGTTAAGCCAATTTAATTTTCTAGCGTAGGCCTCTATCTGTATTTGAGAGTCTTTTCCTCTTTGTATTTCACTGTCTATTTTCATTTATTCTGCAACAGTAATTCCATCTCTCCATTCCACTCCCTTTTCCTGTGTTGCGTGCACTTTGCCTTTCAAGCTCTCCCTCTAGTTTTCCCCCAAAAATCTCCTTTCTTTTCTCATAACCTCAATCTCTTCATTTTCTAAGAGTGTACTGACTTAAATAATGATTAAAATCAGTGATATAAATTGCTTTTTTTTTTAAATAATCAATCTTAATTCATTTTTGTGCTTGTATGTTCTTTCTTTAGGAAAATAATTATTTATTCTCACAGGCTGGTAACTAGTAAGCCATGTTGATTAAAAACTAAATATAGCCTTTGCACTAAACTTGGTGCTTCTTAATGTTAACCAGGATACGCTGTATTTATACACATTTTAAGTTATTTAACATAACTTACATTTATTCATATTCTTTTATACATCATTTTCTAACAAAATAGTGTATGACATTTTACTTGATTAAATTCTCTAAGAGAAATTCAAATACATTAATTTTTTTAAATGCTGATACATAAGAAAAAAGCATTTAAAACTAACATTTACTAAACAAAGGAATTATAAGATGCCGTTGGTGAACTGAATTGATTGTTTCTGATCATCATGTCCTCCAAGATTTTAGAACTATTAGATCTCATCCTTAGACACAATTTTTATTCATAGTCTGGAAAACAAGTTTTCTTGCTTCTTCAATTCACAATTGGTTTCTTAATAAACTAGTCATTGAACTAGTTGAATGAACTGAAGAAGATACTGTACCAGCAGAAGAGGCTACTGCTGTCAAAAAACTGGCAAGTGACTTTTGTCAGTTCTGTGGTTTGACTTTCTTTATTACAGCAGCAAACACATACCGCTTAATATTTTTTGTATTTCATTTAAATTTCAATAGATTGTAACAAAGTTTAGGCCTTAACATAGGTTGTCAATTTCAAATTTAACTTTAAATTAAATAGAATTTAGATTTAATTAAAAGCAATTTTTTTGAAGGAGCGACGCTACTGAGTTATCCAGCCTCTCCATTCTAACAGGTCATTTTGACTGGAATGAAATCTGCAAAGCTCAAGCAAATGACACCACAGCACAAAAGGAGGAAGAGGTGTGAAAGTTGTTACTGCACAGCCTGTGAGACAGATCCTTCCTTACCTCAGTGTCAAAACCACAGAGACATGAAAACATAAGCTACCAAAAGCAATGACACACACTTGACTGGAGAAGGAGGCTACTCACTGCACCAAGGCGGTGGGTAATGACCACAGGTGGGCAACAGAGCCATGCCCCACTCAGACCATCCTCCATCTCTTGTGTGTCTCCTTTCACCGCTAGAGCTCAATGCACTTCGCAAGGGAGATCGCTATCACGACCCTTACTTCCCAGATGGAGAAACTGAGGCACGGGCGGGTGAAGTGAGGTGCACAAGGTCACCCACCCAGGCTAGTGGCCGAGCCAGGGACAGATCCCAGGTCTCCCTTGCCCAATCAAGGGCTTGGTCCACCGGGCCCACACTGCCCCCCCCCGTAACTCTCCTTCGCACAGCCCCCCCCTCCCGCCCGGCTCTCGGGTGCAGCCCCAGCCGCGCGCTATCCACGGCCCCCTAGGAAGCTCCCTCTGTCCCTGACGGCAACGGCCGCAACGTCCCCCTCAACCCCTGCGAGGGGGTGGGGGAACGGTGGAGTCGCCCCAGTTATCCGCCCGCCCAGCCCTCAGCCTCACCTGCGCAGCCGCACTCCCCTCAGGCGCGCGATAGAACCACCACACACTGTACGTACAAACAAGCCACGCTCGCCGCCGCTCTCTCAGGCAAATCCCCTCGCGCATGCGCCTCCGCACCCCCTCCCCCCCGCGGCCCCGTCTGTCTCGCTGGCGCCCCCGCGCCGCTAGCCAGGGCGCGCGGGCTCCCCCACCTGCTGCACGCGCAGGCGCGCGAGGCGGAGAGAGACGCCACTCCGTGTAGGGGAGCGTGGTGCTGTTGGCGCTGCCCCGTGGCAATATACGTGTACGGAGAGGGCTGTGGCTGCAAGGTCATAGGGGAGGTTATTGTTTAGCACTGATTTCTGCAACCCCTCAGCTTTTGATCCCTGCATACCATAAAAAACATGTTAGCTCATAATTCATTAAAAAGAACGGGTACTTTTCACTTGCCTCCTGGATTGTGGCTTTAGGGGTCAGGTCACATTTTCAAGCTTTTCTGTCTATGCCTTTTTCTTTTTTAAAAATGAAAATCCCAGGTAATTCCATGTGCAGCACCTCACAGAGCAGTTTGTTTTAGGTCTTTATGCCCTACACTGACACAAATACAAGAACAAAGTCAATACCAAGCATTCAAAACTCATAATGGCCTTAAAAACAATTTTTTATTTGATGTATCCGTTTTGACCTATGAAGATTAAGGACTCCAAGCATCCATAACCATGAAGGATAGACACTTTCAAGTATCAGATGATAGTCCCTTGTAATTCCATAACTCCGGCAGCTGAATCTGTAAAAAACAAAAACAAAAAATGCACACCAAATATTACAAGAGTTGGCAACAGGGAAAACCGGACAACTCACCACCCTATTTGGCAACACTGTGTTGCACTCCCTAGCCTGAATATTTTACAGTCACTGTAACCAGACAAGACAAACAGTCCAGTTTTACAAATGAGACACAGAGTGGTTACAGCTTTACTGCTGAAAACTGCCCAGGAGTCTGGACATATAGTAAAAACAAGAGGAGTCCTTGTGACACCTTAGAGACTAACAAATTTATTTGGGCATAAGCTTTCATGAGCTAGAACCTACTTCATCGGATGTATGCAGTGAAAAATATAGGAGCAGGTATAAATACATGAAAGGATGAGGGTTGCTTTACCAAGTGTGAGGTCAGAATAATGAGATAAAAATCAATCAATCAACAGCAGGGTACCAAGGGATGAAAAATGACTTTTGAAGTGGTAAGAGACTGGCCCATTACAGATAGTTGACAAGAAGGTGTGAGTAACAGTAGGGTGAAATTAGTATTGGGGAAATTAAGTTTAGGTTAATTAGATTTTGTAATGAACCAATCACTCTCAGTCTTTATTCAGGCCTAAGCTGATGGTATCCAGTTTGCAAATTAATTCTAGTTCTACAGCTTCACAGAGTCTGTTTTTGAAGTTTTTTTGTTGAAGAATTGCCACTTTTAGATCTGTTATTGAGTGACCAGAGAGACTGAAGTTCTCTCCTACTGGTTTTTGAATGTTATGGTTCCTGATGTCAGATTTCATCCATTAATTTTTTTGCATAGAGACTGTCCACTTTGGCCAATGTACATGGCAGAGGGGCACTGCTGGCACATGATGGCATATATCACATTCGTAGATGTGCAGGTGAATGAGCCCCTTATGGTGTGGCTTAGTGAAATTCTTTGTGGGGTCCTGGCTTAAGTGACTTGCCAATGTGCACAAAGGAAATTTAAAGCAAAAGCACAGAACTGAATTTCATTCTCCTACTGCAAGCACAAAATCATCCTTCCTCTCAAAATTCCTTTAAAATTAAAGAATAAAATGTTAGTTTCATAAAGACTGAATACACTACGGTGTTATGCAACTTTGCCATGGCAAGAAGCAAATCTCTAAACATACTCTTACACCATGTCTGTGCTTTTGTTACACTATAACCCTATTTTAGTTTGTTTTTAGTAGTTGACATGGTTTTTATTTTTTTATAAAATATTACTTATAAAAGTCTATATACATTTTTATTTTATATCAATTATGTACATTTATTGGATTATGCTATTGTTTTGTAAACAGTAAAATTTCAATTTAAAAAAATCACTCAAATGCATACAACTGTTCTTCGAACAGAGGAACAAGTCGCAAAACTAGCTTGTAGTGATAAAAGCTGTTGACATTTAAATTGTCAGGCTAAAAACCAGGCATCAAACTCAAAGCTAACAAACAGGCTCAGCAATTATGACTACAGTGCACTTGCGATGCTTACATCAGGACTAAATTTGACCTTATATATATTTTTAAAATTCGTTATGCTAGTTGCTAACATCCTAAATTATTAAAATTGAAAGGATGATATATTTATTTGTTCATTATTTATGCAGTTTACTGTTTACATTTCTCTCCTTTTGGACAGCAAAAGTAGATTGGGTAAACCCTACCTCTGATCTGTGAGCCAAACAGTAAGCTCTATAGGTTGAGTTGCTATGTGACCTTGGACAAGTAATTTAACAGCTCTGTGCCTCAGTTTTCCCATCAGTAAAAGGGGAGCCTGCTTTGAAAGCTATGAATGAAAATTATATGTGTTAAGCATTAGTATTAAAATAAGTAGACATATTTTCTCTTAATATATAGTGCTGTTTGGTTGTCATGTTGAGGTATCTGCAAGGGCGATTCATTTCTGTGGCAGCAACTTTGCCCTTTGCCTTTTTGTTTTTCTGTCAATTCTTTGGGTTTTCTTCATGCAGCTAACAAAATAGGAATCCCATTTTACATGATCTTAAAAGACTAAAAATATGCATGCAGGTGCATTTTGCAGAGACAGTAGAGAAGTGGTGAGTGACAGATTGCTATGTAAGCAGATATTTTTTCAAGCCGAAAATACAGCTGCTGGCAAAGCTTAACCCTGCATTTCTATGTCAAAGTTAATTATAATGAGTATAAAACAAAGCAAAAAGGAGGAGGTGGTTCTGTTCAGGCTATGGGCCAGGGCTTAAGCAAACAACCAAATGAAACGCCCTTTTTAAAACATTTGCAATGTCTCTTCTCCTGAATAATGTCATTTTTAAATAAAGGGAGATTTGGGGAAATGGAAAAGAGACTGAATAATATTTACTAGAACTTCGCTGTGAGGACTGGTGGAAAAGCAGGCATTTTCATTATCTTGTTTTTCCATTTATGGTGTGAGATAGGGGTGAATATACTAAGTGATTTGTCCTGGAAAAATAAAAATGGATTTCTCCTTTTTTCCCCTCAGGTTCCATACCCTGGGCCATATTCATCCCACATGTAATTCTATTGAAGTCAGTAATGAAAATGGATATGAATTCAGGGATGAATTTGCCCCAATATGCTCACTATCACAGCAGTGGAGATAGAATTCTATATTGTTAATAGGCTCAATAAAGAAAGAAAACTTCTGCTTGAAGTTTAAGATTAAGATTTTGGAAATTAAAAGGAAATTAAAAGCAGTACACTATGACCTACAGCAATATGTTGTGGGGTAAACTGTTTACCCAGCACGAATGTGAAGTGGTCAGATTGTCTATGGTGACATGAAAGATTACTAGTAAAGCATTAATTCCACACCCCCAAATTTTGCCCTTAGTTTCTTATTATGCACATCTATGTTCTCAAAGATTGTGCCACAGTGATTTTCTTTGGTTTCCAAAACTGCCTTACACACAGACCACTCTCCAACTCCTCTCAGTGGCACAATTACTGGAGCTGATTGACAAAATTGCCATTACCAGAGTAATAAGCCAACAAGTCTATCAACCCTGTATTTCAGTGGTTCTCAAACTTTTGTACTGGTGACCCCTTTCACATAGCAAGCCTCTGTGTGCGACCCTCCCTTTTAAATTAAAAACACTTTACATATTTAACACCATTATAAATGCTGGAGGCAAAGTGGGGTTTGGGGTGGAGGCAGCTCGCGATCCCCCTGTGTAATAATCTTGTGACCCCCTGAGGGGTCATGACCCCCAGTTTGAGAACCCCTGCTGTATTTGCCACTTTTAATTGAGAGATGAGATACACTAGTTGAAGAACCCTGGAAATTGAATCCCTCTATTTCCCAAAAAGATACCACAGGCAGCAACAGCATATGTTTCCCACAGTGCCCTCACAAGTGGGGTTTAGACTGAGAGCAGTTTAGAGTTACGCACGTATGACAATTTGGAAAAGCAGTGCCTCTATTACTGTTGCCAGTCATCAATCACAATGGTATTGTCACAAATGGAAAGATGAAGATAAAACAAAGAAACTGGAAGGGTGTTAAAGTTGCTGAATATATATTTATTATTTTTAAGGAGGAAAGAGCAAAGGCGAGGTGAACAGAGTGCTCATTGTAGGTCTCAGAGGTGTGATTTCTCAGATCTCAGCAAGACAGTAACTGCTAAGATAAGCACCAAAGTAATCCTAACAGCTAACTAAGCAAACTTCAATAGCAAGGATGCAGAATCAGCATCACTTATTTCTATAGTATTCATCATCACTTTGAAAGAGCTTTAAAGAGTTACAAACCTATATATGTTGATGAATCATTCCTCCTACAACTGAAAGGAACCACCTTTGGTGTTTTTAAACATCACCTAGGGCATGGCTACGCTGGAGAGTTGCAGCACTGGTGGTGGGTTTACAGCTCTGCAACTTACTCTGTGTCCACACTTGCAGGGCACAGGCAGCGCTGCAACTCCCTGGCTGCAGCGCTAGCTGTACACCTGGTCTGCTTGGGGTGTAACGATTGCAGCGCTGGTGATGCAGCACTGCTTGTGAAGTGTGGCCATCAAAAGTGCTTTTATTGGCCTCCAGGGTACTAGGAGGTATCCCAGAATACCTTTTCAGCCAGTCTGCTCATCAGTTCACACTCTACTGCCCTGGGCTCAGGTGACCTGCCCTTTAAATGCCCCGGGAATTTTAAAAATCCCCTTCCTGTTTGCTCAGCCAAGTGTGGAGTGCAATCAATCAATCAATCAGTAACCATGCCTCCACGCGCCAAATGAGCCCCAGCATAGAGCACTGGCGAGTTGCTGAACCTTATCAGTGTTTTTGGTGAGGAAGTTGTGCAGTCACAGCTGCGCTCCAGCCGTAGGAATTATGATACCTATGAGCAGATATCAAAGTCCATGCTGGAAGGGGGATGCGGTGCAGTGCAGGGTTAAAGTAAAGGAGCTGCGGAGTGCTTGTTGCAAAGCCCATGAGGGAAACTGCAGCTCAGGTGCTGCCCCCACGACCTGCCATTTTTACAACGAGCTGGACGCGATACTTGGGGGTGACCCCACTGCCAATCCGAGGACCACGATGGACAGTTCAGAGCAGGGAAAGGGGAGAGAGGTGGGGGTGGGGAGGAAACCAAGAGTGAGGGTACTGGGGTAGGGGGAGACACCCCGGAGTCCCAGGAGGCATGCAGCCAGGAGCTCTTCTCAAGCCAGGAGGAAGGTAGCCAGTCGCAGCAGCTGGAACTTGTTGGTGAAGAAGAGGCAGAGGAGCATGTTCCCGGTAAGCAGCTTTTATTTTCAGGATGGAAATGTTTCGGGAGAGGAGGGGGGGTTATGGCTGCATGCATGCATGCCTAGATGTGGAATAGCCCATTGATGTGGTGTATCACATCTCAGTAATCAGTGTCTGTAATCTCTTCAAAAGTTTCTGCCAGAGCGTGGGCAATGTGCTTACACAAGTTTATAGGGAGAGCCACTGTGGTCCTTGTCCCAGTCAGGCTAATGCGTCCGCGCCACTGTGCCGCGAGGGGTGGGGGGACCACAATAACTGCGAACACTTTTCACACCCGTGCAAGGCATGATACATACTGTTTGCTTCAGCCCTAAAAATTGCTCTCCTTATAAAGCATCCCTAATTTCACCCTTTCGTAGCCCTGTGCTGGGCCTCTCCCCATCCTATTTGCTATCACTGGGGGCCTCAAGGAGTAGCCCCTCGCTCGTCCAGCACTCAAAGATTGGCAAGGGGAATCTTATTATTAGTCAGCGGTGTTGGGCCTGCAGCCAGTGGCCATCCCGCTTTGCTTCTTTGGTCCTAGGTGCCAAATTCAGGCATTGAGCCAGATCCCGAGCCGTGATTGAACCTCGGACGAGGCTTGCCCCCATACTCCTAGCTGACTGAATGTTTCAGCAACCCCTCCTGTGGCTCCCATTGTGCCCTTAGCAATCCCAGCTGGAAGACCGCACACCAAATCCATCGGCAGGGTACACTCATGGCACACGATATAACGTGCCAAGGGATGCTAGCTATTCACCTCCCCCAACCAAGTCTAGCTTCCGCCATCAAGAGATGCCAGCACACCCACCTTTAAATGGCCGAATGACACACTCCACAGATTCATATCCTGCCCACCTGCTGCAGCTGTAGTATGCGAAACCGGTCAAGCTCCTGAGTCAACTTCCTGGTATAACTCCGGTTCATGGAAGACCAAGGGCAGTAAGGCGGGGTCTCCCAAGGAAGGTGGCTCATGCTCTCTTGCTGCTGACTGTTGCACACATCCGTCCTCCCTCCGATATCAGGCCTTCCTATCACTGCTCTTACTTATTATACACCCAAGTGAATGAAAAGCGATAAAGTATAGATTAGGACCGATGCGCATGATACTATCATATATCCTAAAATGACCTATCTTTGAGAAGTCGTGTCGAAATTTTTTTTGTTTATTCTGATCCTTTTTTTATTTTAGTCACTGGAAACGTTCCTTCTCTTATCAGAACTCTTATTTTTTTATTTTTTTTCTTCCCTATCTTCTTCCTGTTGGGGGCCAGAGGGGCCGGAGTGGATAAGTTTGGGTCGGGCTCCGCAAGCCTTGCGGGAGAAGGCGGGAAGCAGCCTGGCAATGCACTGCTCTGTTGCAGAACCCCCACACCGGAAATCTTACTAGTAGGTGATCAGGCTCCAAATGGCAGCCTTGGAATGGGAGCCAGGCGCTGATTCTGTGCGAGCGCCGGCCAATTGCAAACTGGGCGGGGGAGCTAATTGGCATAAATGTCCTGGTGGGGATATAAAAAAATTGCCGCGAGTTTCTCCCACCACCGCAGAGGGTGTGTCAGGGAGCCAACCGCCAGTAGCAGCATCCCTGGGGATGGTCTCCCGTAGAGCAAAGGGGAAGTCGCGTGGTGCCCCAGGCCCATAGGTGGGCCGTTGCTCACTTCGCTCCAGTGGCATTGCCTTATAAGCGACATTCTTTGAATGCCATAGGTGACAGGATGGCATGGGCAGGCTGACGTGGGGTTCCTTCTCTCCGGAATGGGAGTGAATCAACGATGGCCGATCTGTTACACGCTCAATCAAAAGGGGCCGAGACAAGAGCAAGTGCTGAGAGGAGGTGAGCGCACCCCACCTTGCTCCAGGTGCCCCCCCTCCCCCCCAGTGGTGCGAACCATGACGCCTCAATCAGGGTGGGGAATTGGGGTTCTGGTTTGCTGCATTATAGAGATATATGGGGTCTCCTGATCCCAAGTTCGATTGGACAGCCCCCTACTATCAGGAGGAGTGCAGGCCCCATGGTGGGGAAGGGGAAGAAATTTTTTTTTTTGTTTTATTTTTTTTCTTTTTTCCCAAAAGAGCGTCAGCACATGTGGCAGGATTCGCTCCCTCGCTGCTGAACATTTCGGTCACCAGATCCTAAGCAGGTAACGACAGCCCTTGGGGCGCAAGCCCCTAGCAGCAGGCGTTGGCAGGAGAATAAATTCCCGGCTCTGGCTGGCAGGCTGTACTCTGCCGATCTGGAGTTTCGGCGAGTGCATGGCTGTCAACGGATGATTCTTTTTTCCCACGACGTCCCTCAGCAACAGGCGCTGCAGAGATAGCTGCACGTGTACCAACATGTCCAGGCTGATAGCGCCTGTGCCTGGCCTCTGAGGTCCTGTTCGCGAGCCGCGAGGAGGGCCCTGAAAAATGCAGGACATCTGCGAGTGGTGCAGCGTGGCCTCCCAGGTGATTTGGCCATCCTGGCCATCACAATCATTCTCAGGGATGTGCCAAAGAGCAGTGGGCAAGAGCCAGATATTGGTACTCATCCCGTCAGTAGCAGTGGCAGCTTAGATCTGGCCGAGCAGTGATCATGCCCAAACACTGGCATCCTGCCTCTTCCTCTGACTGCAGCCGCAAGAGCTACCCCCCGGGTAGCTGGAATCGGGCCACCGCAGGCTGCAACGGAGGGGGAGTTTGATGGGAGGGAACAGAAGCAAATCGCAAAGGGTTCGGCTCTTCTCCCCATTGGTGAGGTGTGTGCCAGTGTGACCTCCCTGATGGGACTACCACTCCGAGGTGGGTCGCAATTTCCCGACAGGTTGAAGGCTCTGGAATTTTTTCTTCTTTAAATCGCCCACAACGCCTGGCTGCAGGTGGAATCCCCACTCCTCCATCCCATAGAATGCAACGGGGATGGTTGGGGGCGGGGGAGGGGTCATGGGAAGAAGCTGTCCGAGCCCCTTCCTTCCAGAGCGCAGCAGGAATTGCTCTGGCCAGGATGACTTGCCAGATGGTGGAGAAATCGAATGGCGATACAAAGAAGCCCTGAGCGCTTTCGGCTGGCTGATGCACAAGGAAACGGGATAGGCAAGGATAGTGCAGATTGCCAGCGTTCACTTCCAGATACCCACAGATCCTGCCCCCAGCACGGCAGGCAGTGAGGCTGCGACAGGCTGGGTCCAGTGCGGGGGCACCTGCCGTGGGGAGAGGACTAGGAACCCACCAGACACCCAGCAGCGGGTCCACCATCCCGGGCTGGTTGAACATAGTCATGAGAGTGAAAGGCCCGCCCCTTTCCCCCTGCTCGAGTGGTCAGGTCCTGTTTCAATGGGACCTTTCGACGTGCCCTAACTTGTGATCTTCCGGTCCTGGAAAAAAGTCCGGCCTGGCAGCTTTCCTGAGACAGGCGCACTCGTTTCTGAAAGATGCCGTGCGCTCATGCACCCTTTCCAGGCCAGCGCGCGTATATCATGCATCCAAGTGAATTAATCGTGCCCACGGTGCATACACATACAGCGCCTGAAGAAGCATAAGAGAAAAACCCCTTGTTCCGATTAAATGGTACTCAGTAATGCCCATGGGGGGTAGTGCCAGAATAGGAATATGTGCGCCCATCTATCTCAGCCTCCACTGTTAGTGAACCCATTCGTGTGCACAAGCCATCAGAATGCCAGCATGTTCCCAAGAGGTCAAACAGGTTCTTCTTAGGCAGGATGCGAATTTTTTTTTTTTTTTTTTTTAATAGCCTGCTGCAAACTTGCGATCAAACCACATCGTATTCGCTGAGCATCCGCACCTCCAAACTAAGTCGCGTCACCATACATGGTCTCGGACTGGCGGTAGCTGTCTGGAGTTTGCGAGCTTCCAGATTGAAAATACACCCCGCTTCTTCCGCTGACAGGGCAGCTTCAATCTAGTTGTGCTTGCGCCGCAGAGGGTGGGGGAGAGCTCCTGCACAACATCCCATGAAAAGTGCGGTTTCTCAATCCGAACAGTTCTTCAGCCACTGCTCGTCATCCGACTTGCAGGACAATGTATCCCACCACGTCAGTGCTTGTTCCTGAGCCCAAAGGCGGCGTTCCACGGTGCTGAGGTCATTCTCTCCAGTTATTGCCAGGCAACAGCTAAGTTAGTGTCACACGGCATGCAGCAGAGGCGAGTGCTGCGATAATCATGCGTCAGAATCTCACTGTCACTTTGGAGCTCGAGAGTACATAGTCACTAACCAAACGTGGATGGTCCTGGGACATCATCAGCAAAAGTTCTCAGGACTCGGGCCTCCAAAATCTTCCACATACGTCTGCGTTAGCAATGCACAGAGACCTCAACAATGCCGCCAAACTGTGGATGTGACAAGGCAATGCCCATGGGGACATGGGACAGGCAAGCGGAATGACCCGCACGCCTTCCGTCCCCATTCCCACGACCCAGCGGCGCCAAAATGGGACGAGATGCTCTGGGATAGCTTGCCCATAATCAGCACTCCCACAGGGCAACTGGCAAAATGCTGCAAATGTGGCCACACTGCAGCGCTGGTAGCTGTCAGTGTGGCCACACTGCAGCGCTGTCCCTACACAGCTGTACGAACACAGCTGTAACTCCCAGTGCTGCACACCTCCAAGTGTAGCCATACCCCTAGTAACCCTTTATGGTCATTTAGGACAGCAAGTGAAGGAGGAAAGCTTACTTAAGCAGTGAAGGAAGATTAGGAAAGCAGAATGTAATTGCCTCAAAGACAAATTGGCTAGGAAATGTAGAGAGATACATCACACTAATTTAAAAACAAAACAACAGCAACAAACACCATGGGATTTTTTTAAGTACACAAGGGATCTTAAATCAAGGTTCTGATATCAATAGTTTGAATAGAATTTGGCCCATTTTATACAGAGATCACTTCACTCATTATTGAAATGCAGTCACCTCCAGCATGGAGGCATTTAACAGCACTCAGCAATACTACACAACAACAGCTTAGGATAAGAATTAAAGATAAAAGACAGGTACTGTATCCAATTGAAAATGAAAGCAGGGGTGAATTTGGGTCAGCAGAACGTAAGGACCCAACTTGTAAACTGGAATAAAGATCATGTTATTAAAAGAGATGCAGAATGCTTATTGGCCACCATGGTCAGGAACTCTATTGTATATCTTGGGAAAGCCACCATCCCCATCAGAAAACTGGCTCACAAAAGAAGCAAGATACTAGCAAAATTCAATTATATATGTAACATATGTAATAGCATGTTGTGGCTCACTGGATGTATGCACAAAACTGATGCTCTTCAGCAGAGATTGCCAAACATATAGCAATAACTTGGACTAGATCTTGTGTCCATCAGCCATGCCACTATTTTGGGGTTTCTCCGTATTTGGGGTTTCTCAAATTCAAAAAATATCAGTTAGAATCACATGACTTATTTGATTTACAAAAGCAAGCAAACAAAAATGACCATTGCAACCTAGTGTAACATTTCTAACTAGAGCACATGTGGATAACATTTTCAAATTGAAAGACTCTGAAACACCACTCTCAATGAAATCAAGAATTTTAACCTTCATTATAAATTAAGACTGATGGGAAACAGTGCATGTTTCTGCTTAAGTGATAGCAGAACTTCCTCTTTGTTGGTAATTTCATATAAGACCTTGTTTGTTTCTTGTTCAGACTCACTTCCTCTATTGAGTTTTACTTCTCTTAACGAGGGAGGACCTAGTGATTCACTGGTGACTGATGATGTGTTGGGAAACATGTTAGTTTGGTTAGCTGTAGATGGTAGGATTGCACAGTTTCATATTTTTTCCATGTGTTGTATGTATGTTCATTACATACAGCACCATGCAGAGAAAAAAACATTTTCAAGAGGCAGCTAGTTTCCAGCAGTATTTACCTATCTCACAATGCAAGGATTCAGATTTTACCATTCCGACGTTTTCCACTATGCATCCACTGCAAGCAGTGACATTGGCTCCAAGGAGTTAATTACATGGAGGAACCCTGTTCCTTCCTCCATGGCGATGAGACCCTTGCCTGCTGTGCAGAAGGCTCATTACTACTACATGGGAGAGGTGGGATTTGAAAGCCCAATCAGGGAATCTCCACCCCTTCAAACTGCAGAATCCAGGTCTGATGAGACTCCTTCTGCAACCTCATGTAACTGGGCTTGAGGCTGTTCCATTTGCTGTGATCTCAAAGAACAAAAAGCCCAGCCTCACAGCTGCCATGAAGTGGCTTCACTGACACTGGAGCTTGGGAGAGGCACTTTTGACAATGTTGGTCTCAATGTTTACTTACCATTACTTGCATGTGTATCACTGGCAATGCTAGAAAAGAATATTTGGATTTGATGAAGGTGGGATAGGAAAGCCAATAAAAACATTCACAATGATATTTAAAAATCTGAGACTGCCTCATGTCAATACTAGCAAGGTGTGATTCTCATAGTGTTTTGAGGTTTTGAGTTTTTTGGTGTCAACAGCCCAAAGTTCATACATGCTTATTTAAACTGTATCCAAGCTTTCGAAATTTCCAAATTGCGCTTGTAATCTCTTTGCACAATTATAGTTATATTCAGATGTCTAAAGCATATGGTGCTCCAGCATTTCCAGTTCTTTCTTCTTCCAATTCGACAAATAATTGAGATACCTTTCTCAAAAAACCCTTCCTCTTCAGTATTTCCAGTTTAGTGTCATAACTTTCATCATACCATTTACTGCTGAACAGATTACGGTTTTGGTTTTTAAAACTCTTTGTCCCTTTGTTGATTGGCCCCTTCTTAACATTTTTAGCTGCTGTGTGTATTTGGTATTGCTGAAGGAAATAAACACTTTCTTGCAGAACTGTTCTCACAACTTGCAAAACTCTTTCAAATCGTATGTTGACAAAGAGGCTAAAATCACTGGTGATGTGAATGACTGATTAAGTTACATATTACATAAGATAGTCAGAAAATGGGTGTAAGTGGTAAAGCAGCATAACTTGCATTGATCTGGGGTTGGCAGCTATGCAAAAGAGGTGTAGCAGGAAAAACATTTAAGGGTGCAAGATAAGGAAGGTACAAGATAAGAGCCTCTCCCCTCCCCCAACACATTAACTGAGGGTATGGCTACACTTGAAATTGGCAGCACTTTGAAGTGTGAGTGTGGTGGAAGTGCTGCATGTAAACCACATCCTCTATGGGTGTAGCTGCCGCACTGCTTACACTGAGGCTTTACAGCACTGTATCTTGCAGCGCTCGGGGGGGGGGTGTGTGTTTTTTCACACCTCTGAGCGTGAAAGTTGCAGTGCTGTAAAGTGCCAGTGTAGCCATACCCTGACACTATTTTCAACATTGCTGGGGTCAGATTCAACACCAGTTGATGTAGGAGCATTTTTCAGTCTTTACCAATGGAAACAAATCATAGAATATCAGGGTTGGAAGGGACCTCAGGACGTTATCTTGTCCAACCCCCCAAATCTAAGAGCTTGGCGATTTTTCTTAAAGATCACAGGTTATTCATATTTCCCCATGAACACAGCTGTCCAGGGCTGAGCTTTGGAGCCAGAACAGTGGCTATAGGCTCCTTGATTTTTATGAGGACTTCAGATCGCTTTGCAGCTGGAGTTGGAGGAATGGAATCGAGACCACCCTAGAAAGAAAACTAGGTTGCCCAAAGCTCTCTCCCAAACTACTGCCTGCACCTTAGTTGGTTCTAATACAGAATAACTAGGATTATCTCTGGGCAGGAGAAGCAACTCAGTGCGAAAGGCAGCAGCGGCTAGTGGACTAAACATGGGGCGGGGGAGAAAACCAAGGTGGCACCAGTTTCTCTGCCATAGTTTCCCCATCTGTAAGACTAGGGTAATATTACTGATCTACAAGACGACGACTGTTGTGATGAGGAAGCAGTGAATGATTTTAGCATTCTATGCCTCCCCACGGCAGAAGGCCTAATGGGCCAAAAGCTTACTTGGAAAATTTTCAAATGCAGAACATTTTTGAAAAGGTTGGCAATGATGCACAAATCCCAGCTCAAGGAACTCAGCTCTACTTCTTCATCAGGAAAGTTGTGGAGTATGGGGGGAAAAGGATGGGAACCTAAACTTCCTCCACTCAGCACATACACTTTTTATTTAAAATAACTGTTAGTTTAGGGCATATCCTAAAGAATCACCTGGCTAGCCCCTCGTGCTCAAGCCAACTCCGAGCACAGTAGTATAGTCACAGTGAATGGAAAATCCAGTTACATTTATCAGGGGAGTGGCAGACAGCCTTAAAATACAAGGACTGTGGCTGCTCAAGACTTCTGCTTTGTTGCTTTAACCCTTTACATTATTTTAAGATATGAAAAAGGAGGAAAAAAGTCAAAGGTGAGTTCCCAGAGAAGCACATTTTAACCACAGATGATGAAAAAATAGACTGTGGCATTTCAGGTTGATTATCATCTCAAACTAAATTCCCTTTGCCCTGTGCTTTGTCCAATGCATTTATAAGTTAAACAGGCTCATCGTTATTAGGAACCCCCATAGCATAGAGAGATTTTGCTATTCATATATTTTCCCTTTTCACATGGCTGAGGCTTTCATCTCTGATTCCATGTCATTTGTATACCCCTGTTGAATTCTTTTACTGAAATGTGAAACTTTTTGCAAGCAGATACCTTACTTTGGCATACATTAGATTTTATTATTTCCACAAGTAGATCCCATTTGCTAGTCATCTATAATCTTGACTGTATCAACATGTTCTCATTATTACAGTCAATGTAATTAGTGTACAAGGTAATGTGGTCAGTGCACACTTTGCACAGGAGGAATGTATGTATGAATTAATGGTTTGCGATGAATAGATCCATTTCCTGAGTACAATGTCCAGAATTAAGATATTATGAGGTTGTTGTACATGAGACTCTTACACACATGCAGTACAGAGCAAGCTTGCTAGAAGGTTAAAATACCAGAATGGCAATATATTTTAGCCTCACTGAAAGGCTACCACATAAGAAAATGGGATATTCCACTTTCCTTCAAAAAGAGAGTTGAAAGTTTCACAGAGATCCACAGATCAATCAAAATAAGAATTATTGTGTTACAGGAAAATCACAGCATAATAATCATCTCCTTTGACATTGAATTACATGTAAATGTAACGTACTGCAGGGAATTATTGTCTGGTCTTTGGCTGCCCTGTTAACACAGCATGAATGATATTACAGTCTTAACTCTTAATTTGCTAATTGTTGTGGGTTTAAAGATGTTAGTGTTAAATTCTGACCTAATTTGCAACCCACTGGACTTGAGTATTGTTGCGAGGGACCAATCTGAGGATAGACTTGTGCTCTTCATTGTTAGGGTGACCAGACAGCAAGTGTGAAAAATCGGGACATCTGGTCACCCTATTCATTGTTGTATTTGAACAGAGACCCCTGTGCTGGTGATAAGGGCCACATAAGTATATAGATATCAGTAAGATAACGTTAACTTTGCTCTTGACATCAGTGGGAGCAGGATTAGACTATTAGGAGTGAAAACCTGGCCACATTGTCAATGGTAAAACTCCCATTGACTTCAATGGGGCTAAGATTTCAATTGTAGGAACTGGGGTTTTCATTCCCTGTTTGTCTGGGAGGTTTTTTGTATATAAGGACTAGACGACAATAAAATAGTCATGATGAATGCAATACAACAAGATGCTGAGCACTTCGTACAAGGTGATTAGACCCTTCAGCTCCCATTGACTACACCACTCACAGGACTGAGTCCTCAAAACTGTTGACAAGAATGAGTGCAACAGTCTATAAATTAACTCTGGTATAAATACTGTCTAGAGTTGGACAGGCTTTTTAAAGCATTTTATTTACTTGGCTTTGGTATTGATAGTCAATTTATTATAGGCAGCAGATATAGTGACACCTATAATTAAGATTGCCTGATACTTTCCATGATAAGATCCTGTTTTCAGGTGCTTATAATTTTGCCATTTGATCTGAAGTTTTCTATGCCAGGTGTCTGCATTTTTTGTGGACAGTGGAGCAAAAATGATTTAGCCTGTTCTAAGCATGAGTTTCAGAAAAAAAGTTTTGCTGATATTGGAAAAATTCTTATACCTGTTTCATTGAGAAGCTCTAGCACCTCCTTGCTTTGGAGCAGGCACTTGAAATTTGAGAAAGAATTTGCTCTGGCATCAGGGATATGTGTTTTTTACATCCCTGTGAATATCTGCCCGTCAGGAGCCCCTAAAAATCTGAGTTTGCACATGCTCAGCAGAGATTTGTTAGAGTTGGGCAACTAAATTCTCAGATTACTGAATGAGGCAGGGGTCCGGTGGAAAAAGATAATATGTGACCATGTAATTAAAGATAATACATATTCACAGCAAGCCTAATTAGCATTGTATAGACAACTTTGAGTTCTTGACTATGTGAACTTAATGTTCTTGCAACATTTGTGTGTGTGTGTAGGCAGTGCTAACAGCAGATGGAATTTATTGTAAAGCTGGGTTAGTTATAAAGCTAAATAAATTAAAAACTTAAGAGTTACAGGGAACCAAAGCCTAAAAACCAAAACATGGAGTCTTATTACCAAGTAAGGCACATATTAACAAAATATTTGTTGGTAGTCATTTTGATTTTCGGATAAAAACTTAGTATGAGGGCAGTAAGGATGCATAAGCTGCTCTTGGTTAGGTATACAACAAGACATTTTAAAACAAATCTTCAGTTCGATTGCATTGAAGCCAGTGCAACACCCCCAGCTGAAGATTTGTCCTTTTGCCTCTCATTTAAGATCTCATAACTAGGAAAAGGCAACGGCTTACTCTTCCATCTCACAAGTATTTAAAGCAATTCCCAGATCAGTTATCATAGTGCCTTTGGTGCTGCTATACTTGCAGCACATAATCTGTCACAATACAATACTTTTAAGGAACCTTAATGGGAGCCAGTGTTCTCTGTCTGAATTTGCACTGGCTGGACCATGATCAAAGTCATGGAGTTAATGAACACTGAATGCTCCAGCTCAGCAGATGGATTTTCTTTCTTGTCGCATAGTCCCCAGCCATTCAGTGCTCCATATAAGGATTTCTTTGTGCTCATTAAGCAACTTCTAGACAGCGTTTGAGTCATGCCCTGATGCTGCTTAATGTCATTTTGGCTGTTTTTTTGGGAAGCTGGAATGGTACTTCCAGTATTTGCATTCCAGCACTACTGTTTTTAGGATTAGAGCACTGTTTGTGGATACTAGCGATGTATGTTATTTTACTTTGCCAAAAGTACTGTGGTATCCCAGACACAATGTGCTGAAGGGGTAGCATGCAAGTCTCTTAATTGCTTCTCTGTTTTCATGAGCTTCCAGATTTGGATCAGTGGCAGAATAAAGAGTTGAAATTTATTGATAGTTTGAAAAACATTTTCAAATACTGTAGATCCTCAAGTACTAAAATTTCCTTGCCCCTCTCCTATTGTGCCCCCAAAATTATTATGGTTATTTCACTATGACTCTAATTCTAGCTGCACTTGGTCACACCAAGCAATTATAGAGCAAGAAGAATGATAGTTGCTCAGTACCACTACAGTTGCCAAGAATCATATCCTTTGTGTATGGAAAAGTGCTAGAACTCTGGATACAACTCAACTATATAATGGTCTTTTGGAAACAGCCAAATGTGAGAGCATGTCTTTCATTAGAGTGAATAAACTCCACCTATAAACACATCTAACAAGATCTTTAAGTTATAGGTGGACTACTCATACTGCACTGTAACCTTTTATTAAGAACAGTGCAGCTTGCCTTTAAACAATTACAGATACTGGCTTCTATCCTAGATGTACTAGAGCCAACTGCTGCAGTGCTACTCAGGCAAAACTTCCACTGAAGTTTGAGCCTAAAGTGAAAGCTAAACCTAAAGCTCCAGTCATTTTGCTGTAGCTGTTTGTTCTCCATGTGATCAGTCTTGTTCCCATAGAAGTCTATAGCAAAAGCTCCCCTTGATTTGAATGAGAGCAGTATTGGGTCCCACATGCAATGAGAAATTTCCCACTATAGCTGTCAGGAGTGAGTTTTCCTTTGAATGAAATCTTGAGCCTGATTCTCCATTGCCCTGTAACTTGTACAGTCATTTACCCCACTACAAAAAGTGTGTAAAGTGCTACCACGTTGATTGGGTAGCATTTCACACCCATTTGTCTTGATCTAAATAACTGCACAAGGTGCATGGTAACAGAGAATCCTGGCCCTTGTCTATGACATGCTGCCTTGCTTTCATATTTATTGTTTGTCTAGGTCTGTCAGATACTATTCCTTCTTTGTGCTTCAATTCCATGTGTCCATATATCAGAGGAGGTCTGTGTGGCTAGAAAAATAAGGGAAAAAATTAATTGAAATTGTGTTTCTGACTAACTAACTGTGGAGACACCACAAAGAGTAGGTTTACGTCTGATGGAAGCTACTGTTTTATATATTTTGGCTTGTGCATTTTCTGTTAAGGAGTCCATAAAGGTAGAAATAACATTCCTGTGTTATATCAAGGTTTATTCTGCATCCCTTGACTGTATAATTCACTTATAATAATATCATCATTGTCATATGGTTGTAAACAATACCTTGTTTATGTTCAGTGTTCTGCATAACTATACATGCTACTCTGTTTCTACCAGTGACTCAGTTAAAATGTATCAAACATTTAAAAATTAAAAATGAATACATCTCTGTACAGATGTGATGCTCATGTGACTTTATGATATCGTCTCACTTATAATATCACATCATTGCTGAATGCAGGGCTGAATTTGATATGTGGAGAATTTTCCTTAACTTTCTTAGATAGAAATTTAGAGTATTATCTGGATACCAATTCTAGAATTTTTTTTGGTGAAAAATATACAAACCGAGACGTGCTTAGATATAGATACTATAGAGAAAATATATACTGCATTGGCATTTGCTGTCAAAAACAAGATAAACGGAAACTAGGAACTAGGTTTTTCCATTTTGTTTTCTATACACAAGGGAGAAGAATTAAGACTGAAAAATAGGGTCTTTAACACTCTTCATTCAGGCAAAAATCCTCTTGAATTCTAAAGGAGCTTTTTCTGAGCAAGGTGTGTTAAATAATGCCCAAAATATGCGCATAAATTTAAACCAGACATGCATCAACAACAAAACTGGTAATTAGACAGAATGGATCCCTGAGTAATCTTCTTTTGCCCTGGAGGACAGTGATATGTCTGTTTCTCTACAGTAAATGTCACAGGGAGTTATTAAATATTTTGTCTCTCCAGTTTCAAGTAAATCCAAGTAGAATTCCATATATCCTTGCTGATTAGAGTTTAATTTATAGTTTCCTAAGTAGCTGGCAGACTGTACAGAGCAGAGGAGTAGAAGTGTGTAGTATTATAAAAATAGTTTTCATAGGAGGAACACAAGAAATCTAGGTTCTGATGATGGGTGTGGATGGGTTTCAGTCACTCATTAAAAAGCCTAAAATACTAGATGGGACTTTGAATTCTAGTCCAACTGATTTTCTTTGTAAACACAATATCACTATTGTCAGGAAATCCAAGGAATTTGTTAATACCACTGCACAAGCAGCAGACTTATTGGAAGCAAGGATTAAAAGGGTATGACTGTCATCTGTTATTCTAAACCAAATTCAGACATCAGACAAGATCAGAAACTGCTCTTCAAAGATTTTTTTGGGGGGGGAGGTGAGGTAAAAACATAAAACCTATTTATCTGTTCTCATACAGAGATGTACATAACCTGTCAGTCAACATGGACTAAACAAACAGTGGACTTCCCCCTTGTCCCTTGGCCTATTCTTACAATGCCCTCTGAAGAAAGATTAAACAACATAAGGCTAAATCCTGCAGTCCTCACTCAATCTAAGGTCTCACTTAAACTACTGGTGCTCTATAAATAAACATAGCAACAGTGTTAGAGATTAAACCTCTCTCTCTGTTGAAATCAGTGTTGGAGATGGGAAGCCACAGCAGGGGATACATTTCTCTTGCTAATGATTTCACAATAGCTCATTGCTGAGAAGTACCTAAGGGACAAGGATAAGTGATAGCTGATCATGAGCAGTTAGCAGCTGACATTTGAGCTCTGGTGTTTAAGAGAGGTTCACTGAATTCAGGTGGGGTACCTTGTGTGCTGCAGTGCAACTAGAAAAGGGGAACAATCCATTTGCCCCCATGGCCACAGCACGTACAGCATCTAGAACCAAGCAAGGCAACATGGTAGATCATCTCTACGCCATCAAATGCATGAGCACTTCCAGTAGTTCAAATCTTCCCCAGCTGCTTGGAGGCTCTATTTTCTGATATGTTTTGCCTACGTAACCTGTGAAGCACTACCACCACCACCAGCTTGGATCTTGGTTAATACTTGCTAATGTTTTTGTTTGTCGGTCAGATGCCACATGAATTTACATGCTGGAGTACTTAATACAGTAAAGACTTCAATATCTCTGACAGTAGTTCACAGTTGAGCCTACTCCTTGAAACCCTCCAATGTCATTACAGAAAGTGCACGTACATTTTAACAGCTGCCGTTCATTTGAAATTTCTAACAGGAATAAGGCTTTTTTGGAAGAAATGTAGCTGGTTTAGTTTAATATCCTCTTTACTGCACAGTGGGCAGGTGCCATGATCTCAGGACATGAGCCACTGCGGTGCATTGTGAAGCGATTCTTATAATCTACCATATAATAGGTGAAATTCTACTGCCATTTGACTTGAGATAAACTACAGAGCCATCAGCAAAATGGGTTCAGAAGGCTCACTCAATTTTCCTGTGGAGTGGTGCTGATTTCTTTAAACATTAATGTTGGTATGTATTGGCATAGTTGTCTGCAGAACCAGCAGAAAGTCCACAGATGCAATGATCATGGAAGCTAACTACTCTCTGACCCCAAGAGATGATTCTTCCTGACCTGGTCCAGGTCAGGGTTGAGGCACTCTAGCGCCACACTATGTGGGAGCCTGTCCTGCTGGTGCTCATGCTGAGCCTCTTTTGTGAGTAAATAGAAGTGATTGACTTCCAGGGTTATCAGTCGAGTACCTTTCATCAGCTATAAAAATCAAACAAAGCAAACAAACCACTCCCACCATATTGGTTGGTTTCATATGTCTGAAATGGAATATATTCTTACAGAGATTTAAATTAGTTGATCCAGAGAATCCAACAATTTCTGCAGCGTAGACAATTTAGAAAGCTTCATCAATGAAGATGTTAAATTATTCTTCCCCCCTTTTTAATTTATAGGGTGGACATAGCCAGACAAAATGTTACTTGTCCAGAAACCTTTTTCCTTAAAACTCAAAGAAAACCCCCTAACTATTCAGTTATTCCAACAAGAATGCTAAATACACCACCACCAGTGGATTTCGTGTGGTGGATACTAGTCGTCTGTCTAAACTGAGCTCACCAGCTCATTTTACACAGGCTAGTAAACAGCCGTTTGCTGTTGCGGACTTCTGCATTCTACTAATCTAGATCAGATTCATAACTGAGAAATGAAAGACCCATTACCAATCTCCTTGGCTATCCATTCTCTCTATATGATCTTTTTATAAACACTTTATACAAAAATTTCAACAGGTACATCGTTAGTACCTAAAGTATGAAGCCAGTCTTTGTCCTTTTCAGTGGTAATGCAAGACTTGTCTGGGGATGTGTGTGAGAGAGGTGAGGACAACATTTTGTTGGTAAAGCAGCCAGTAGGAAAATGCTGAAGATGCAAACACCATATTGCATCATCTAAGCACAGATATTTTGTAGCTACTTCAGTTCCCTCTTTCCTCAGAGCTGCATTAAATGTGAGGGGTGGGAAGCAGAAAGTTTTGGCTCATAAGGTGTGGTCCTGAGAGCCTTCACTCCCATTGGTATTCAGCACCTCACTTCGCATCTCAGAGTATCAGGCCACAGTCTACAAAAGCATGGCAATTCTTAGCAAAATAACCATTCACTTGTGTTCGCAATAGCTAATTTCCTAGCAGTACTTTATCTACCAGTGCACATGAGCGATGGGATTTTCAAAGAGCATTAAGGAAATTCCCCCCAAAATTTTATGGGAGTTGAGGACTGAAAAAAGTTTTCTTAATTTCCTTTTACCCATTAATTTTTTTAAAGGCTGTAAATCCAGTGTTACTAATCTCCGACCTCCATTGTATGTCCTCTCTAAAGAACATTCCCTTTATCTTCTGCCCATAGAGATAGCATGTAAATAAATAGATGGTTGTTGTAATTGAACCATCATCTAATCAGGGTGGGACAAATTCCACCCATATATCTGTCTACAGCAGGGTAAACAACCTATGGCACATGTGCCAAAGGTGGCACACGAGCTGATTTTCAGTGGCACTCACACTGCCCAGGTCCTGGCCACTGGTCCTGGGGGCTCTGCATTTTAGTTTAATTTTAAATGAAGCTTCTTAAATATTTAAAAAACCTTATTTACTTTACATACAACAATAGTTTATTTATATATTATAGACTTATAGAAAGAGACCTTCTAAAAACATTAAAATGTATTACCGGCACGTGAAACCTTAAATTAGAGTGAATAAATGAAGACTCGACACACCACTTCTGAAAGGTTGCCAACCCCTAGTCTAGAGCATCTGGCTCACATCTCCATCACTCTGATGTCAGCAGGATATAACCTTTTACAGAACCATTCCAATCCCACAACTGATTCTGTAACAGTGAGCCTTCTCTGTTTTGGTTCCTGTGCTTTACAGTTTTAAAATATGTTCATCCTAAACAGTGTTCAAGGATGCATTCAGGCCTCCATGTGATCTAGTCATTAGAGCGAGACAAAGTGCCTTCTTTTATAAGCCTTGGTTATATGTGTATGGAGAGAAGTGCCAGATTAGTAACACTGGATTCACAGCCTTTAAGAAAATGAATGGGTAAAAGGAAATTAAGATAAAACTTTTTCCCCTCAAAAAGTGAATGAGAGCTGGGCACTGAATTTCCTTAGTGCCCTTTGAAAATCCCATCACTCATGTACAAATAGCCTTTGAGGCCAAAGTCACTCAATTAACATGCAATTGTAGTTAGTGTGTGCACAAGTTAGACAACATCTGCAGTTTTTTGTTTTTTTTAAAAATCAGTCCTTCAATATCCAAAGCCAAACTCCAATATACAGTTTTTTACATTGCAGACATGCTGGTGACTCAGATGTTTATATAATGTCAAAAACATTTTTCCTTCCTACTTCAAACCTAAAAAAATAATCAGTACCCGAGCATCTGGAAACTTCCTATCATGAAGCCTACAATTCACTATTTAAATTACTTGGAATAATTTAGGCTTTAATTGTAGTTAGTTTTAAAATATGAATGTTACTGTCCTGGTGCCATCTGAAAGATCTATAATTAAGTACCCTGGGTAACTAATTATGCAAGACACACTCAGAATTAGTAACATCTGAAGCTAAAACATCACCTTAAGTGAAATAGGTAACTTTAATCTACTTGCATATTAGTATTATGCAAAAACACATAGATGCATTCCCCAGGTGCAGAATGTGAGCAGTTCTAGACAAACTTTGAGAAGTACATTGTCAGGAGCCAGCCAGTGCTCTGAACGTGGTCTGCCTAGTAGTTTCAGTGGGAGGCACAGTTAAGGCTAGGTGAAATCCTGGTCCCAGTAACGTCAATGTGAGTTTTGCCTGCATGAGTTCTACAGGAGGTTTAATCTGATATTAATCTAGGCTGAAAATTGTGTATTGGGTTAGAAAAAAAAATCTAGCAAATGTATGTGTGGGGGAAGAGGGTAGGGAAGGCTGTGGAGAAGGCTGTCATAAGTTATTGAAAATAGAGGAACCCAAAGAAAAAGGAGTTTGAAAGAGCTATGAAGAAATTTGCAACCTCAATATTTGGTTGGTTTCTTTTAAAAAGAATCAGTGTTCTGCAATTTCTAGTATCTGGTTTTTGGTTTCTTTTCCTATCTTCAGCTTGGCTCATTCTGCTACAGTGTTTTGTAACCACAACATTAGGCAACTGTAAAAGGAAAACACCTTAATAAGATTTAATGAAGGAGGGCGCTCATTGAAAAGAGAAGCTTTGAAACATAATTTAATGCAGGTAACCTTTCCTGTCAGGTTAGAGAAATTAAGAAAATACACAGCAGTAAACAACATATTTCTCCAAGGAACTTTCCCCCTGCACCTTCCCAGCTGAACTGTCAGATGTAGTTTTTTAAATTAAATTCTCCAGGCCAAAGTAGGCCTTGGTATAAGTGGATGCAATGCCATTTGTTTGAAAGAGGACACACTGTTGCAGAGTTTTCAGTGTGATTAGCAATCTGGCTATTTGTGAATGTTTTGAAACTGGTTTGAGATGGCCAAAAGGCTGGGCTGGCTTCTTCCAGTGTGTTTTTTCCAAGTAATATACTGAAAATTTTATGGATGTCTTATGATAGAAAGTTTTAGAGCACATTTATTCCTAATGAGATTCTAATGCCACTATGGTGGTAGCACTGTGGGTTTTACTTAAAAACACACACATAGACACACTTTGCTTACTTGAAAGGGATGGCTTATGACTTTTGAAGTCCACTGTTGTCAGAGATGTGGTAGCAGTCTTTAGGTACCCCTAGATACATGTATATAGTTCAGTCAGTTTCCATCTGTCTGATTTACCCTCCTACTCAGGGCTGACACCCTACTCAAAAAAGCACTGTGTTTGTTAAGATGATAATTAACAAGCAGCAAGCAGAATATACTGGAAATTGAACCAGCCTTTTTGGTCCTTTCAGAGTAAAAATTAATACTCATACTACTAATACTCACTTTACATTATCAAAGCTCTGTACAAATATTAACCAATGAAAGAAGCCAAGAAAGTGCTCTCACTTGGAGCAAGGTCTTCTCTCACGGCTTCATTTACATTATAAATGTAACCATGTTTGAACATCTCAGTTGTGAGTAGGGCAGGAGCCTGTATGGTTGTGGCCAAACTATTATAACCATAAATAACCCGGCTGTAGCCCTGACAATTAAGTGGTTCCATCCTTAAAAGGACCATACATGCAGCAAGTCCACACAAGCAAGACCAAATCTTGTTATAAAACTCCGGGGCACACCGCTTTAACAGGATAAACTGCATAGTGTAGTTGAGGACTTAATAAGGCAGCAGCACATACTCTCTGCAGCAGAAATTAACTCTTCTTATTACTGTTTTACCATAGTGCCTAGGAGCCCTAGTCATGGACCCCACTGCGCTAGGTGCTGTGTACACACAGAACAAAAAGACAGTCCGTGGACCATTGTCTCCTTGCCCTGCCCTGTGACTGCCACACTCCTGCCAGTACTCCTGAGTTCTGACCAGCTAAAATTCAGGCTAGTCCATGACTTCGCTTGAGCAGATTGCTAATCATTCCAAACTCAGTATGGGAGTTGTGAATGGGACAAAATGAGGCCAAAAAACAAAACAAACAAACAAAAAAAACTCCAAACAAACCAGATTTCCAAAGGTAGAAAGCAAATGCACTGCCCCACTGTGCCACTAGTCCTCAAACATTTTACTCATTGGTGCCTGGGCCCATTAGTTTTTATATACAAGTATAATATATTTCTGTTTGATTAAGCCCTAGCACAATGACATTTTCCAAATGCTGCAAGTAAAAACCACCATCTTGATCTCAGTAGACAGAGTTTTAATTTACCTTCATGAAGATTACTTAAGATTTCCCTGCAATGATTGTAAGCATAAAACATCATGATGGTACTCAGTCACTGAGAATAAATTCTTGATATTATTACCCTGATATAACTAAAATACTCCAATCTAATGGCTGTTAATTAGCCATTGTTCTTTGAATCTGTTGATTAACTGCTGGGTATTTCAATCAACGCTTTGTAGTAAAAACTTCTAAGTCTGTGTTAGTGTTTTACAGATCTTTGTCTTGGTTTGGAGGATAGATTCTATTATATGTTTAAGCAAGCACCCAAATACAACAGTTCCACTGGTAGTTTGCATTAGGGGGTCAATGTGAATAAGCTCCACCTATAATTTGCCTTTTTTGTTTTAAATCAAGAGTTGTTGCTATCAAAGGGTTGGTTTTGAAGTAGGGGTGTGTGTGTGTAAAATACTACACCCCCTGGTTGGGTTGTTGGCAGCAGGGACTGAACCTGGGACCTGTGATCTAAAAGCACGAGCCTCTACTGTCTGCTTGTTGAGGTGCTCCTCCTGCAGCAGCCTACCCCCAGAACTCTGGATCTCCCTTACCTTCCATTTCCACATCAGCCCCTTCTTGGTTGTCACATAGGAGTTGAGCTCACTCCGATCACAGTTCATCTTCTCCTCCTGGTTCAGCCACGTGACCTCTTCGGTAGTGGCACTGAAGATGACATGCAGGCCCTCCAACTGTCATACACTTGGATGAGTTCAGCAGTTTGGCATACTGCTCACTCAGGCATTCTTATTAGGCATCCTGCAGGGTGGACCATAGCTGGGCCTCATCAGCACATGCTCATTCAGTTTTGACTGGAACTCTCTGATGAACCAGTGGAGGGCCCAATGGCTGCCCAGATGAGACTTCATATTCCCATCTGACTTAACACCATTGATCTGCCTATGTTTTTCCTTGACCCAGGCAGCTGGTCCTGGAGGTTTTGCAAGGTGACACTGTCCAGCTCCTGCTAGGGCTGCTGGATGCCTGACAGAGTCAACTGGATGAGCTGTGGAGACCCTGACTTCAGGACTGGTTATACTCTGTCCTGATGGTGACCAAGCACTCATGCAGATGGTAAACATTGCAGGGAGACAGGGGAGTGCAGACTGCCTGGCTCACACAGATGTGCTGTGGGGCCAGGGTGGGGTCTCTGAAGGATGGGAGGGGAGTGCGGCACAGCCTGAGTGCACGCAGGCCAAGAGACAGATGAGAGAGGACTCATCTGGCACTACTTGGAGTGCACACATGCTGTCAAACCAAAAGGGAGACCAGATCCAGGGAGTGCTGCACGGTTTCCATTACATATCCCACTCTGACCTGCACTGGGGGAGAGGCAGGAAGAGCCTACCCTCCCCATGGAAGATTTCTAGTTTATATTATTAATCATTCATGACAGAGGCTTGTCTTTCTATAAGTCTTTAAAGAACTCTGCATACCCATAGCTCTGTATCAATAGGTAATAGCCACGACTTAGTCCTTCTGAGTTCTAGGACCTCAGAACACCTGCAGCCAGCATCTCTATGGCTCTGAGATGCAACCGGTTTTGCAGAGGGGAGGGGAGGTATGCTGCCGTTGCTGCTTCTCCTCCACTCCCTGCTGTGATCCTCCTTCGGTCACTCCATGGGTCCTGCAGATTCCAAAGTGGCTGCACTTAAGGCTTAGTCCTTAAGTGCAACCACTTTGGAATCTGCAGGACTTCCCCCCTCACAAACTTCATTTGTTCCTGGTGATATGCTATCTCACAGTATTTCCTCTCCCTCCTTATTGGTGGTTCAAGCTATGCCACTGCAAGTAGAAGGCTAAGTGAGCGTGAACTGCGGGCCTGCTGACCTGTGGCCTAATCAAGTGACTTCACAGAAGGTTCCAGGTTTGCTTAAATGGCCACATATATAGGGATCAGAAGACCTGATATTTCTTTCTTAACAGGGAATCTGTCAAGGTAAATTAGACCTAGATATTTACCAATCTTTCACCCACTCTTTATCAGAAGTCTTAGCTGAGGATTCTACTGATACATCTTGTCTTACCACAGTATGTAAGATTTTTATCTTGGCAGTGTTTCTTTTAAATAGCCTAATATCTTCTACTGGTTCTAACTGCGAGAGGGGTTGTATTTCATGAGAGTATCACATGTCAAGTGCAGCACTGTCTCTACAGGCACACAGCAAGTGTTGGCATGCTATACGATCAGTCAGGCAAACCCCCGCTGCTGGTGTTTTGTTCTTTTGAATCTTACAAGCATACATCTCCTCCTCCAAGGATAATTAAAACTACGCTAAACCTACTACACAAAGGGACAAACTCAGACCTGGGGAAAGCAGGTGCTACTCCACTGACTCTCAGTGGAATTGCATTTATTTACACCAAGATTGAATTTATATCATGCTCTTACGGACTGATATTTTGTGGTGATTTAAAAAAAGTTACCTATGTTTATTAAATCTCTGAAATAACTACAAAGACCAGGAGTCAAATATTTCTTATGTAGAATTCTATATAAAAAACCCAACAACCCCAGATGTTGAGTCTGCAAAAATAATGGTCTCTCTCCTAGGAGCCTAAATGGAAAATAGGCCATTTGAAAAACTTACGTCCAGGGGAGTTCAATGAAATCACTTATTTGCAAATGCTCATAGCTGCTGTCATGGAAACATGAGCTCATTCCAGTGAGCAGATCAAGAAAAACTGCTCCAAAACATTACGCTCTATGTAACATTTTCATTGGAATCTTGTTTACTCAGGTCAGGCCTCCACAAAGTAAAAACAAAACGCTGGTTTCTATTGATACTCCAATAAACAAAAGCTCTTATATGGAGTAGGTTGTTACATTGCACAAAGAACATGACAAGGTATTTCGCACAGCTGTTCTAAGAGTAAAAACAATTCTTGTCTAATGTGGCTCAGCAGTCAGTCCCTAAAAGATATATCAAGAGAAACTAAATGATGACATGCCTAAGACAAATGTTAACCAAGTCTGCAAAGATCAACATTATATTTTGTTCTTTACTATAGTTTCAATGAGTTTGTTCAGTACTGAAGTCAGGCTTACCAGCCTGTAATTGCCAGGATCACCTGGAGCTCTTTTTAAAAATTAGTGTCACATTAGCTCTCAACCAGTCATTTGGTACAGAAGCTGATTTAAATGATAGGTTACAGACTACAGTTAGTAGTTCTGCAATTTCACATTCGAGTTCTTCCTATTACTCTGAGAGATACTTCTTTAGTTTATACAATTGTACAGTAAAACCCCCTTGACTAGGACACCCAATCATTCTGATCAAGAGTTTTTTAAAAAGAAATCTGAAAACACTTTGAAACATTAAATAAAAATCCACACAAACAGAAATTTAGTTCATTCCTCTCCTGCCTCCCCCGTATTTGGCAACAATTTTAAATGAAACATTGTAAATACTGAGAAGTAACACTTTCAATGTAGTTATTACAAAAAAGGATATATCTGACAATCCATTCACAGCATAAAGGGGTCACTGCTGAAAGTGAATAATCCTTGTAAAGTTGTCTTGAATAAGCACAAATTTCTGAACCTACACACAGAGATTTATAGATTCCCAGGCCCGAAGAGACCATTGTGATCATCTAGTCTGACCTCTTGTAAAATTTCCCATAAAACACGCCATTATTCCCCAAAATAACTCCTGGAATATATCTTTTAGAAAAACAGCCAATCTTGATTTAAAAATCAGTCAGTGATGGACAATCCACCACAACCCTAGGTAAGTTATTACAATGGTTATTTACTCATGCTTAAAAATGAACATCTTATTTCCAGTCTGAATTTGTTTACCTTCCAGTCATTGGATTATGTTTTACTTTTCTTTGCTAGACTGAAGAGCCCATTAAGTAGTATATGGCCCCATGTCTATATGTATAGACTGTAACAAAATCTCCCCTTAATCTTCTCTGTGCTAGACTTAAATAGCTATTTAGTTTATCCTTATGAGGCATATTTTATAATCCTTTAATCATTCTCATGGCTCTTCACTTCTATAGTTTATCAACAGCCTTGTTGAATTGTGGGCACCAGAACTGGTATTCTAGCAGTGGTTGCATCAGTGCCAAATACAGAGGTAAAATAGCCTCTTTACTTCTGCTCGAGAGAATATGTAGTAATTAAAAATCCTATTAACTGCTCTTCTCCATCTTGCAATGTATAATAATGTTTTTCCTCCAGTCCTGAAGTAGCTCTGAAATGTCCAGTCTTAACTAAAACCTACACTTATTCCCTCTAGGTCTATAGCAGCTGTAAAAAGAACAAAAAAAAAGGTTCCTTCTTGGTGGTGGGTTTTTTTTTTTAATTGTGTTGTGAGGACTGATTGATTAATGTTTGTTCTGTACTTTAAAATGATAGAGTGCTGTATAAATCCTAAGTAGTATTACTGCAAGACATCAAATATGCACAAAAAAATCCCTTTAGCTTCATGTATAATCTCTCCTCCCTCCACCCTCCACAAAAAAAACATCTGAACTGAAGAACAGCTTGACAATCTTTAGGAGACTATTCATGTATCCTGCACAAGTGGAGCAATGTATTCACTAACATGACCCTCTCACTATGCTAGGAGATACACTTCCATTATATGCTGGAAGGATTTCTGCAACAGTCTGAAAAGAAGTGGAGAGGAGGATCCTTCAAAGGGTGATCATAGTTAAATGGAAAACTTAGAACCACTTATTTTTGAAAGGAAACATATGCACAAGATAAAGTCATCACAGGCATTTTACAGCCCAATGAGCCTAAGGTCTTACTGACCTTGGCAGCAACCCAGGTTTATGCATTATATGATTAATGGTTTTTAAAAATATCCCTCCAATGAATATTATGCAGAATTTTATATTATTATTTTTATATAATGCAGACATACCCATCTCCTAGAACTGGAAGGGACCTTGAAAGGTCATTGAGTCCAGCCCCCTTGCCTTTGCTAGCAGGACCACGTACTGATTTTGCCCCTGATCCCTAAGTGTCCCATTCAAGGATTGAACTCACAACCCCTGGGTTTAGCAGGCCAATGCTCAAACCACTGAGCTACCTCTCCTTCTACAAATATCCTGCAATCAAACAGGCTTTTCTTTTTCAGCTTGAGGATACATATTGATTATAGCAAATGCAAAGGGGGGAGGGGGGAGAAATCCTATTTTTGTTTATAGAGTGAAGCATGCTTTATGCAGCCAGCCCAGGGGGTCAGCAAAAATTGCTTCTTAGCAGAGCCAGTCTTTAGTCAAAGTTCAAAACAAAATTGTGTAAAAAACCAAACAAGCACACAATTTGGGAATACTTCATAAAATTAATAGATTATTAGGCCAGAAGGGACCATTGTGATCATCTAGTCTGACCTCTCACAGAATACAGATCATAACTTCACTGAATTGATTCCTGTTTGAATTAGAGCTTATGTTTCAGAGAATCTTCCTATTTTATTAACTAATTTCCAGCAATGGTAAATCCACCACAAAATAGATCTCGTTAAGTTGTTCCAATGGTTAATTACCCTCATCGTTAAAGTAGAATGTAAGGTATATATTTTTAAAAATTATCTAGCTTCAGGATCCAGCCATTGGAATGTATACTTTTTGTTTATTAGATTGAAGAGCCCTTGAACATCAAATTTCTACTCCTCCTTAATCTTCTCTTTGATAAGAAAATAAATTGAGCTCATGGAATATCTCACTGTCAGACATGTTTTCCAATCCTTTAATCATTCTTGTGGCTCTTCTCTGAGCCCTCTCCAATCTATTAACATCCTTCTTGAATTGTTGACACCAAAACTGGACACAGTATTCCAGCAGTGATCATACAAGTGCCAAATAGTAAAATAACCTCTCTACTCTTATTTGAGTTAAATTATTATACGTCAAAGGATTACAATTAGCCCTTTTGGCCACAACATCACACTGAGTTCATGTTCAGTTGATTAGACACCATGACCACTCAATCCTTTTCAGAGTCATTGTTTCCCAGGATAGAGTCCCCAATCTCGTAAGCATGGCCTACAACCTTTGTTCCTAGATGTACACACTTAGCTATATTGCAACATATTGTTTGATTGCACCCAGCTTACCAAGAGATCCAGATCACTCTGTATCAGTGACCTATCCTCTTCCTTATTTACCAGTCCCCAGATCTTTGTCTCACCTGCAAACTTCAGCGATGATTTTATGTTTTTTTCCAGGTCATTGACAAAATGTTAAATTAAATAAAGCCAAAAACCGATCTCTGTGGGATCCCACTAGAAATACACTCAGTTGATAATAATTTCCTGTTTGCAATTACATTTTGAGACCTATTAGTTAGCAAGGTTTTAGTTCATTTAATATGCCACGTTGATTTGCATGATTCTAGTTTCTTAATCAAAAGGTTATCCAGAACCAAGTCAAATGCCTATTGAAGCCAAAGTGTCCATGTTATTACCTTTATCAACCAAACTTGTAATCACATAAAAGAGAAAACAGATGAGTTAGACAAGATCTATTTTCCATAAACCCAGTTTGATTAGCATTAATTGTATTACACTCCTTTAATGCTTTATTAATCAAGTTGCATATCACCTGTTCCATTATTTTGTCCAGGATTGATAGGCCTGTCAACCTGACATAATTACCTAGGTCATCCCCTTTACCTTCCTAAATATTGGCACAACAAGAGATTTCTTCAAGTCTTCTGAATCTTCTCCAGTGTTCCAAGACTTAGTGTAAGCCTCTGACTGCCAGATGCTGCGACTAGAAGACACAGGATGGCTCACATGACAATTTCCCTGTTCTGTTCATTTCCTTTGAAGCATCTGGCATTTGCTGTGGTTGGAAGACAGGATACAAGGCCAGATGGACCACTGATCTGACCAACTATGGCCATTCTTATATTTTTTGACAGCTCTTTTAAAACTATGACCCATAAAAGAGGTCAGACTACATGATGACGATGGTCCCTTCTGGCCTTAGAATTATGAATCTAAGTTATGCGGACCTACTGATTTTAAAATGTCAATCTTTAGTAGCTGCTGTTTCACATCTTCTTGAATTATGTTGGAATGAAAAGTATTTATCATCAGAGGTGAACACATCATCTGCTTTCTTCTCCCAAATACAGAACAGAAATATTTATTAACTCTTCTACCTTGTCTGCATCATTGTTGATAAGTCAACCGTCCAATAATGGGCCATTGTTAGGATTCTTTTTTGTCTCTGATCTATTTCACTTCTACTTTAAAGGGACTAAGGTAATATCTTTTATTGGACCAGCTTCTGTTGGTGAAAGAGACAAGCTTTCAAGCTTACACAGAAGTTTTCTTGAGATTTGGGAAAATTACTGCAAGCTTGTCTTTCATGAACTGAAGATGGTCCAGTACAAGATATTACTTATCCACCTTGTCTTTCTAATATCCAGGGATCAACATGGCTACAGTACTACTTTAAGGTGGCCACTTAAGAGTTTTTGAATTTGCTCCTTACTTCCCTTTTCAGTGTAATTTACACTACAGTGTCTCTTTCTTACTCTAGTGTAAGGTAATAATGAAGTATACCAGAGCCAGCAATGCTTTATTTTTAAATATAGGATTCCTATTCGTGAAGCCTTTGATACCCACGCACAGAACCGGCTCCTTTATTTTGGCACATTAAATATCCAAATCATCGTGTGCTGCTTGCATTATTACATAGGCATGATAAACACAGTGTTAACGCACGTAGCTACTATTAGGAACTTGGAAGTGACAGCACAGCTGCATCTTGTGAACAGTCTGTGTTTCACTAAGGGTACGTCTACACTGCACGATTATTTCGAAGTAGTTTAAACCGATGTTACAAAACCGATGTTATAAAATCGGTTTTGCGCGTTGATGGCCCCAATGAGCCTCCTTTGGGTTCAGACCATTTGTCACAGGCTACTGATGCATTGGACACAACTGTGATGCACTGGCGTAAACAGGAAAAGCCTGAATCCCCGACTTTTGAATCCCATTCCTATGTCCACGTGAAGCGATCACACACAGGTGACCCACACAGCCATGGTTGCATTACGCCAATGCCGTCCTAAAATGAGAAGAGCGACGCTGACACAAGGAGGTTCTGGATCGATCGCATCTTGGGGTGAGGATCAGTCTCCAGCCTGCGTCAAAGAACGGAACTGAAAAAGTTTTTGAAGAGATTCAAAGTCTAGAGCTGATAAAGGTGACACAGACAGATCTTCGCTCATGGAAAGTGAAGGAACTTAGACAGGGTTACCGGGCAAAAAGCAAGAAGCAACGAATCGGCCTGAACGAAAACAGCGCTTCTAGCTGAACTCAAGCAATTTTGGTGTTCAGCCTACCATGCCTCACACCCTGTCCCGGGATTTCAGACTCAGGGAATTGAAAATATAAGTGTTTTGAGGATTGCGAGGGAGATGAGAGAATTGAGGATCAAGTGAACGGGGTGATAGCAACAGCATCCGAAACCAACGCCAGATCTTTTTGAGACCAGAATTACAGTCCCTGCGCTCCCAACCGAAGGCCCAACAGTGAACCATGGAAGCGACCTCCTAAGTGCCTCATCTGACAAACAGGATTAAACAAAAAACGTTTTTTAGTCGCATTGACACCTAGCTTTTGTTGCATCGCAGCCATTACTCGTTAGGAAAATTTCGTTAAATCTGGGATGGAGGAAAATCTCCTCCAAATTAAACTCACTTGAATCGATGATTTGGAAGGACTCCAAAACCCTTATGCTATAAGAGACATTTCTGGCCAAGACACCTCTCCGTCCCATAGGTAACTCAACGCCATTCATTTTGCAAGAATCTTGCGGTATAGCATGATTGCACTGAGCATTGCATAACAACATCTGCTCCTGCGTGTATGGTCAGGGAGAGATCATCCATTGTTACTCTTGTAGAACAGCATATGAAAGGGGAGACGATTGTTGCTTACTGCCGAGCCGGGGGATGGGAGGAGGGATAGGACGAAGTTTCAGTCTGAGCAGAGTAGTACTTCTGTACCAAACGCGCTGGGGGGTGAGTGGGTGATCCTACAGACGATCGTATAGCGACAGGACATGCCTGTGGGGATTAAAGGGGGTTTGGGCTTTGGCAGGTTCTCTTCAATAGGGAGCATTCATATAGTACTAGTGATATGAACGTGCGGAGAATCCAAATGTAAAGCCTCATTCCATCGTTGCAATGATAGGTTGGCCGTACCTGCGTGTGTGTTCCACACCAGCACACAGAAACTGAATATTTAAACGATACAAAATGGCAACCTTGTAATAGGATCAACATGGCTCTGTAAGGGGTGATAGGTTCTATGTGAAATAGTATCTGTAGCTCTGTAAAGTATCTTCAATACTTATCACCCTGGTTGCTCTCCCCATGCACGTGAATTTGCTTAAGTCCCTAAAATCAATCCGAGGCGTGCTGTGATCACGGCGGAGGAGAAGAAGACAGAATGAATGTTACGAGAATGTATTGAAGTAAAGCAATGAAGGGATAAACAAATGAATGAAGGATGTGGTAGCAAGTCAGGAAAGAGCCCAGTGAACGATCTGAGAGGGCTAGGAGGAAGACCAGCGTTGGAGAGAAGCAACGCTGGATCTGCTGCGTTCCAAACTGAAATCCTCCAACGCATGTGGAGCTTCAGGAAGAGCAGCCACGTAGCAGAGTGCCACTGCAGCCCTGTATAACTCCCTGCAAGCCCAGTCCATATCTCCTACCCAGACGTGTAAGACCGGCGTGGTGGAAGGCTTTCTGCACCGCCTACTCCTCACCCCTGCGAGTTCAGGAAAAGGCTGTATTACGCTAATGTGTTAGTAGCCTTTCCCTTCCCTCCTTCCAAGCACAGCAGTCGGGACACCTTCTTTCTCTGCCTTTTGTATAGTTCCTTTGTATACAGAATACATCGAAAGGGAGGGTGGTTGCTTACAGGAATCTAGTAGGAAATCATGATTTTTGAGATGCTTAATTACTTTTAATGAATAATAAATGATTTTAGATACAGAATTTATTTCTCTTCGCCAACCTGTATGAAGGAGAGGGTGGGTTGCTTAACTGCATAAGTCATCAGTGCGGGGGTTCATCAAGGGAAGCAAACAGAGTCACACCGTACCCTGGGCGTGCTGAAAATCGTTTCAAGGTTCTCTGATGCGCAGCGCCTCCAGGGTGCTCTTTCTAATCGCCCTGGTCTCTGACTGCTCGTACTCAGCGGCCAGTGATTTGCCTCAGCCTCCCACCAGCCATAATGTCTCCTTAGCTCACAAAGATTGTGGAGACACGCAAGCGACAATAGCAGGGACATGTTTGGTGAGGTGAGCGAGTAGTAATGATCGCCAGCGACCCTTAACGGCCAAATGCACATTCTACCACCATCAGGCACTTGTCAGCCTGTAGTTGAAAGCTCATGACTGTCCAGGCTGCCGTGTATGTACTTCATGAGCCATGATGAAGGGTAGGTAGGTCCCCGGATAACTATAGGCAGTTGAACAATTCCCAATGGTTATTTTCTGGTCTGAAGTAAATTCCTTGCTGCAGCGTTTAACACAGACTGGGGTCCTTGAGAACGCGGGTCATGAACCCTTCCTGGCCATCGCCACGTGGTGTGGTGAAACGCCCTTTGTGGTCCACAGTGCTTGCAGCACCACTTGAAAAGTACCCCTTTGCGGTTTACGTACTGGTGCCTGGTTTCAGGGGCCAAATAGGATATGGGTCCATCTATGGCCACCACAGTTCGGAAAACCCATTGCAGCAAGCCATCACTATCACCTGCACGTTTCCCAGATCACAACCTTTCGTAGCAGCAGCTTAAACGATTCTTTGGCTACTTGCATCACTGCAGCCCCACAGTAGATTTCACTCCAATTGATTTCCGACTGACGGTAGCTGTCTGCGTTGCAAGCTTCCAGAGGGTATTGCCACTCGCTTCTCCACTGTGAGGCTGCTTCTGTTTTGATTACGGGTCAGGGCAGGGAAAGCATGTCACAAAGTTCTAGAAAGTGCTTCTTAGCAGATGCGAAAGTTTCGCAGCCATGCAATCGTCCACACGTCAACATGCGTCCACCAGTCTGTGCTTGTTCCGTGCCCAAATTCGGCGTTCAATGGGTTAGTAGAGATTCCCCGTTAATAGCAGTACTCCAAAACGCTGGGGGCCGGGTGTTTGGAGGATCTGCCTCATCTCGTATCGCTGTCCTCAGGCGCTCGCAATAGCTGCCTTCCTCCTCTTCCTCCTGCCTTTGCAGTATTGTTCAGTATAGTCGCCGAGAGTACGCGAGGTGTGACAACGGTCAGAATACGTTTGTGATCTCAGGTCCATGATGCTGTGCTATGGCGTTTGTCATGCACTCCGCGAAAAGGCGCCAAATGGGTTGTTGCTGCTTCACAAAGGGAGGGGTGAGGCTGTACCCAGCACCCACGCTGGCAATGTTTTCTCCATCAGCATGTGCTCTCAACACGGAAGTAGGGAATATGGATAACTGAGTAACAGCTACCGACAATGCAACCGCTCTTGAAATCGATGTCGTATGGACCTGGGACATAAGCAAGTCGATTTTTATGCACTGTGG
>NC_133774.1:118479171-118501304 GCF_003597395.2 Chelonoidis abingdonii
CGCGCAAACGATTTTATAACATCGGTTTTGTAAGCATCGGTTTTACTCTTCGAAATAATCGTGCAGTGTAACGTACCTATGGAAACCAGACGTTACAGATGCATAGCGGTGCGTCACTCTCAGTTCCTATAGTAGTAGCTCGTTACCTACGTATCTGCCTTTAATAATGCAAGCGCACGATGATTTGGATATTTAATGTCCAAAATAAAGGAGCCGGTTCTGTGCGTGGTAATCGAAGCTCACGAATAGTGATCCTATAATTTTAAAATAGCATTTGCGCTCTGATATTCATTATTACCTTAACTAGTAAGAAGAGACCTGTAGGAAATACACGAAAGGAAGGTAAGGAGCAAATCAAAACCTTAGATGGCCACCTTAAAGTAGTACGTGTAGCATGTATCTGGAATAGCAAGAAAGGTGGATAAGTAATCTGACTGGACCATCTCAGTTCATAAAAAAAGCTCAGTAATTTCCCAATCTCAAGAAACTTCTGTTAAGCTTGAAAGCTTTCTCTTCACACACAAAGCTGGTCATACAAAAGATACTTATCCCTTAAAGTAAAGTGAATAGATCAAGAGACGAAAAAGAATCCTAATCGGCCATATTGAGGTTGAGCTTATCACATGATGCAGACAAGGTAAAGTGTATACTATTCTGTTCTGTATTTGGGAGAAAGCAGATGATGTGTTCACTCTGAGATAAATACTTTTATTCCACTTATTAATCAAGCAAAGATTGAACGCAGTACTAAAGATGAATTTTAATTCAGTAGTCCGCATATTTAGATTATATTCAAGGCCGAAGAGCCATCGTCAATTATTACTCTCTTTATGGGTCTGTTTTAAAAGAGCTGTCGCAAAAATAAGATGCCAGTTGTCAGATCCATGTCCATCTGGCTTGTACCTGTCTTTCCCAACAGCAAGAATTGCTAATCTTCAAAGGAAATGACAAAAGGAATTGTCAAATGTGCCATCCTTGTCTTGTTGTCGCGCATCTGGCGTCAGAGGCTTACATAAGTCTTGAGAACTGAAAATTCAGAAGACGTTGAAGAATCTCTGTGTGTCACAATATTTAGGAAGGTAGAAAGGGATGACCTGTATTAGTCAGGTTGACAGGCCTATCAATCTGAGCAAAAATGAGAAGGTGAATGCAATGATTAATAAAGGCATTAAAGAGGTAATACATATAATGCTAATCAACTGGGTTATGAAATGATACTGTTCTAACTCATGCTGTTTTCTCTTTTATGTATTACAATTTGGTTGATAAGGTAATAACATGACATTGCTTCAATAGCATGACTGTTGGATAGACTTCGTATTATTGAGAAATAGAATATCAAAATCAAAGTGATATTAAATGACTAACATGCTAACTAATAGTTTCAAAATGTAATTGCAAAAAGGAATTATTATTCAATGAGTGTATTTGAGGGATCCACAGAGATCAGTTTTTGGTTTATTTAATTACATTTGTCATGACCTGGAAAAAAATAATCATCCCATGAAGTTTCAGTGAGACACAGATCTGGTATGTAATAGAAGGAGATAAGGTCATGATACAGTGACGATCTCTTGGTACTGGGTGCAATCAACAATATGTTGCATTTAGCTAAGTGTGTACATTAGTAACAAAGGTTGAGGCCATCGTCAGAGATTGGGCTCTTATCGGGAAACAGCTCTGAAAAGGATTGAGTGGTCATGCGTGCTAACACACTGAACAGAACTGCATGGATTTTTGGCCAAAAGGGCTAATGTATCTTTGACGTTATAATTTAACTCACTAGAGTAAGAGTTGTTACTATTGGCGTATGATCACTGCGAATACTGTCAGTTTTGGTGTACACAATTCAGAAGGATGTTAATAGTGAGAGGGCTCAGAGAATCCACAAGAATGTTAGAGATGGAAATGTCTACAGTGAGATTCATGAGCTCATATTATTTGTCTTATCAAAGGATTAAGGAGACTAGAAATTGTATGTCAAAGGTCTCAATCTAATAACAAAAGTAAACATTCCAGGCGATTCCTGACCTAGATAATTTAAAATATTATCTTACATTCTACTTTAACGATGAGGGTAATACCATTGTGAACAACTGTAACGAGATCTTATTGTGGTGGATTTACTGCTGAATTAGTTAATAAATAGAGAGTTCTGAACATAAGCTCTATTCAACAGGAATCAATATCGTGAATTTGATAAGAACGTATTCTGTGGAGGTCAGACAATATTCACAATGTCCCTTCGGCCTAATAATCAGTATTATTAATGAGTATTCCCAAATTGTGGTCTTTTGGTTTTTACACATTTGTTTGAACTGTTGATTAAAGACTTGCTCTTGCTAGAAAAGCAATTTTCTTTAGACCGGCGCTGGCTGCATAAAGGCTGCTCACTCTAACAAAATAGAATTTCTCCCCTCCCCCTTGCTTGCTATAATCATATTGCTCACTGATAAAAGAAAGCCTGATTGTGCAGGATGATTTTGTAGAAGGGAGGTGTCATGGTTGAATGCATGGCCTGCTAACGAGGTTGTGGTTCAATTGTGGCCACTTAGGCGGGGCAAATCAGTACGCGGTCCTGCTAGCAAAAGCAGGGTCGGACTCAGGTCCCTCCAGTCTAGAGATGGTATTCTGCTTATTAAATATAATAACTTCTGCAATATTATTGGGGGAATTTAAAAACCATTAGACATTAATGCATAACCTGGTTCTGCAAAGTCAGTAACCTTAGCTCATGGGCTCTAGAGCCTGTGATGATTATCTGGCATAAGTTTTCCTTCAAATAAGTGGTTCTAGTTTTCATTTAACTATGGATCACTTTGAAGATCCTCCTCCATTCTTTTCAGATCTGTGCAAAATCTTCAGATATAATGGAAGTGTATCCTAGCTAGTAGAGGTAATCTGTAGTGAATACTGCTCACTTGTCAGGCTACATGAAATGTTCCTAAAATTGTCAAGCTTTCGTCAGTTCAATGTTTTTTTTGGAGGAAAGGGGAGAGAATTATGACATGAAGCTAAGGGTTGTTTGTGCTAATTTGATCCTGCAGTAATACTATTGGTTCATATACAGCACTCTATACATTTTAAAGTACGTAACAAACATAATCAATATCTCACAAACAATTACAAAAAAAACCCACACAGAGGAACCTTTTTTTTTTTTGGTTCTTTTTTAAACAGCTGCTATAGAACCTAGGAGGGGACTAAAGTGGGTAGGTTTTAGTTAAGATGGCATCAGACTACTTCAGGACATGGGAAAACCATATTATACATGCAAGATGAGAAGAGCAATTAATAGATTTTATTTACACATATTCTCTCGAGCAGAGTAAGGGATTTACCTGCGTCATTTGCATCTGACAACTCTGAGCTAATACAGGCTTGGTGCCACAATTCAACAAGAGCTGTTGATAACTATAGAAGTGAAAGAGCATGAGAAGATTATAAGGATTAACAAATATGCTCATCGGATAACTAAATGCTATTTAGTCTACAAGAGAAGATAGGGGATTTGTTAACGTTATACATATAGGACATGGGGCCATATCACTTAGGCTTCAGTCGAGCAAAGGAAACATAAAAATACCATACCTGGAGTAACAATTTAGACTGGAATAAATGTCATTTTAAGCATAGTAAATAACCATTGTAATAACTTACCTGAGGTTTGTGGATTGCATTCACTGGACGTTTTTAATCAAGATTGGCGTTTTTCTAAAGATAAATTGATCAGTTTGGGATAATGGTCGTTGTTTATGGAAAATTTACAAGAGTGTCAGCCTAGACTCACAATGCTCTTCGGCTGGATCTATAATCTCTGTGTGTAGGTTCAGAAATTTGTGCTTATTCCAAAAAAAAAAAAAAAAAAAAAAAAAAAAAAAAAAAAAAAAAAAAAAAAAAAAAAAAAAAAAAAAAAAAAAAAAAAAAAAAAAAAAAAAAAAAAAAAAAAACAAAAAAAAACAAAAAAAAAAAAAAAAAAAAAAAAAAAAAAAAAAAAAAAAAGAAAAAAAAAAAAAAAAAAAAATAAAAAAAAAAAAAAAAAAAAAAAAAAAAAAACAAAAAAAAAAAAAAAAAAAAAAAAAAAAAAAAAAAAAAAAAAAAAAGAAAGACAAAAAATTCAGGATTATTCACTTTTCAAGCAGTGCACTCTGTGCAATGTGAATGCAATTGTAAGAAAATCATATCCTATTGTATGTACAATAAATAATTAAGAGTGTATACTTTCAGTAATTTACCATGTTTCATTTAATTTACAATACGAGGGCAAGGAGAAGCAGAGAGGAATGAACGAAATTTCTGTTTAGTGTAGGATTTTTATTTTAATGTTTCAAAAGTGTTTTTCAGAAATTAACTTTTAAAAAACTCTATGATCAGAAATTATGGGATGTCAATGTAGGGGTATTTAACCTGTAAACATAGTATAAACAAGAGTATTCTCGATAAAATAGGAAAGAACATCGATTGTGAAATTGCGAACATAAATGTAAGTCATAGTAACTATCATTTAAATCAGACTTCTATACCTAAATACTGGTTGAAGAAGTCAATGTGCACTAATTATTTAAAAAGAGATCCGCCGTCGCATCCTAGGCCCATTCAGGTGGCTAGCCTGACTTCGAGGTTACTGCAACAACCACTCATTGACACATATAGCAAACGACAACCAACCTATAATCTGCTGATCTTGCCCTTGGGTAACCTTCTTGTCTTACGGATGTCTTCGGACTTCGTATTCTACTGAACTCTATCCTCTTTCGGCACTGCTTGCTGAGCACATTTACGACGGATTGTTTTCTACTCTCTACCCCGCCTCGTCGCGACACATCCCTTTCATAGCTTCTATTGTGACCCCTTGCATACACCTAACTCCATATACGCAGCTTTATGACTTTAGCTGCCACAGTTAACTACCCAGAACCAGCCGTTTGTTTTTCTCTTCGATGTGAGGCCCTGCCTGCAGCCTAACAGATTCCCCAAGCGAAACACTGTTCAGCGCGTACTGTCTGGCAGCACGTGTTCCTATCTGCTCTATGGAATGCCCCTCAATGATCTTCCTGACCGCACCTCTGCGCTTGCACCAGTGCTTTCATGACTCCCTCGGACGTAGTTTTTCAAATGGCACCTTTTCCATATTAGCGCTCCCCTAGAGACGCGACCTTATTTTTTGCAGACCTCCACTCCTGGGCGTTGTTGGTTTTATCCTATATAGGAACTATCTACTAGAACATCATTTGACTCCTGTCCTTTAGTCAGCTCTCACTTCTTCAGAGACTTATTACCCTCGGTCACTTTTTAATATCACACAAATACTCCTGTCGTAACGCCATGACTAATTAACTTCATCTTCGTGTAATAATGCCAATCACTGCCGTCAGTGGCAGTCGACATGCTTCCAGGTCTTAGCTTTGTCCTTCTGTGATAGTAGGTTTAGCCGTAGTCTTTCTTTAATCCGAGTTATCACTATCGAATTTAGCGCTACTCCTCTCGTTTGGGAGGAGTTCCGAAATCGATTTAAGGAGGCGGTTAACTTGATATTAATGACGACGTCGTGTGAACGGATACAGCGTTAAATCGGTATATCGGCCATTAAACCGATTTAAAGTCGCAGTGTAAGTCTCATTCAATGTCTTTAGTAAGTCAATCTTGTATGGACCCTGCAGTTCTAGAGATTTATTGCTGTCGAGTGTTCAGTTGGTGTTAAAATATGTCAAGTTCCCTTATTCAAAGGAGAATCCAGTTGCACACTTCAAGTTCTGCTCAGGACTGAATTCAGCCAAAACCCTCTATGAAGTTGATTCTACATCACTTGCAGTCTTTACATCAAGTCTGAATATCTTTCTAAAAGTGATGCTATGGGCCTGATGCAGAAATCATAGGGTGAGGTTGTGTGTGTCATGCAGAAGGTTAAATGAGATTGTCATAATGATCCCTTCTGACCTTAAAAATCTATTCATCTGAATTACAGTTGTCTCCCACAGAGTTCAAAACTCAACCCTAACACGAAATTGATGGTTTAGTTTTAGAGGGAAAACTAAATCCTTCATGTTGACAGCAAAGTAACTACTGTTTTGTTGGTATAGAGTGTTCTAGGTTAAGGGTGGTCCCCTTCTCCTCTGGGGTGTCAGAGTACCACATATCAAATGCAGTAACAGTAGGCTGCTTCCCTTTGTCCTCAGATCACTATGCTCCATTAACTATGAACAGCAGGCAGAGGTGGAGGATAAAACAAAAAACCCACAGGCTTATTCATACATCTAAGCTTGTGGCAAAGTGACTCATCTGCTGGTGCACTGAATTGTGGTAAGGTGCAGTACTACAGCGTTCTCTCTCTAGTCTTGCCAACCAGGTCCACTGATGGTTCCCTTTTACCTTCTGAATCTCCCCCCACCCCTTGTCCTGGGTGATCTTTGCTCTCCAATCTTTCAGGGTAAAACCAGGTTTTCACCCAATAGACCCAGGACCTCACACCAACTCCACAGCCTTGGTCCCCACCCAGTAGTCATTCTGGCCCCTTCGGTTTAGGGTCTTCCCACTAGTCTTCCTGGTGAGGCTGCCTCTCCCCTGGGTTCCAGCCCAAGGATCCTTACAGCAAGAGCTTAAGGTCTGTCTGGCTAGAGCTCTTGCTTCTTCCTTGGGGTATTTTCTGCACTGGCCCACTTTCTCTTCAGAGGGCTCATTTTCTCAGCAGAGCTCTGCCCCAAGGTCAACCCTCTATTCCCAGTTCTTAAGGCAACAAAGGAAAATAAAAGGCAGCATGAGTGCCTCTGTCCTACCAGATTCCTCCAGCCCTCTATCTTACCAGTCTGGTGGAGGAGGATACTGAAGCTAGGTTGGCCCTCTTGCTGTGCACCTTTCTGGGAGCAGAGGATGAGAGCTCCATCTTCTGAATGGAACTTCTGCTTTTTTTAAGTTTCCTCCTTCAAGACTGCCAGGCTTTGCAAGTGCAGTGGGACAGGACTGATAGAGCCCAAAGCTCCTCTTTAACACCTTCTTGCCTGGTGCGATGTCTGTACTCTCTGTCACAAACCTATAAAAAGCGATTGGCTAAATAGTCACAAAAATGGTGTTAGGAAATAGAAGCAGAACACAGTGCTCCACCCTACACACTAAATAAGTGGAAAAACAATTCAAAATTAGGCATGTCTTAATACCACATAAAACTGCGTGTGCAACTTCTGTGATTGTACGTTTAAATCAGGTACTTGTGCATACAGATGGCCAGTTGCACCTCTAGTGGGTCACTTTTGCATCGTTACTTGATTTACATTTGCATTTGCAATAGTATGTCTGCTGAGGCAGAGTAGGCACAGGTACATGCGTAATTGATCCTGTTCAATTTTGAAAAATTAAGCCTTTAATTAGCTATATACTCCTGCACTCATGTATATTATATTGCTGTACATAACAGATTTTATTTAGGTATGAGGATATATTGAGATATAACAAAGTTGGTTTTCTAACCCCATTATTAATAATGTGTAGATTACCACCAGATTCACAAAACACTTTCCATTTTCTTTCCCCACAGAACCAGGAAGTGTCTGGGGAGCTACAGGTCAGATGACAAAGAGGAAGCATTTTAAGAGGTTATTTAAAGCTTATTTTGTGCTATACCCTCCACAAAATGGCTTGTGCGGGGCATCGAGTGGAATTAACACAGGGGGCTTAAATAAGGGGATAATGGAGTAGGGTAACTCCCCTTCTCTGCTAAAGGCAAGCACCAGTTCTCCCTTTTCTGGGCTAGGGGAAGCTTTAATCTAGGGTGGGGGTCAGCAACCTTTCAGAAGTGGTGTGCTGAGTCTTCATTTAGTCACCTTAATTTAAGGTTTTGCATGCCAGTCATACATTTTAACGTTTTTAGATGTTTTTGCTAAGTCTATAATATATAACTATACTATTGTTGTATGTAAAGTAAATAGGTTTTTAAAATACTTAAGAAGCTTCACTTAAATTAAATTAAAATGCAGAGTCCCCCAGACCGATGGCCAGGACCCGGGCAATGTGAGTGCCACTGAAAGTCAGCTCGCGTGCCGCCTTCGGCACACATGCCATATGTTGCCTACCCCTGATCTAGTGTGAAAAATTGGGATGGAGTAGGGGGCAACAGGTGCGTGTATAAGACAAAGTCCCAAATATTGGGACTCTCTCTATAAAATCGAGACATCTAGTCACCTTACTTTAATCCCACCCAAACTTCTCCCTCCAGCTGCCTCTTCACGGGCTTGTGAAATCAGGGCTCAGTCAAGAGTATGTGAAGTGGAAGTGCCTGGGTGGGAAGTTTATGGGGCTTCCCACTTTGTGGAGCAGCAGTGGCACTGTCCACCTGGGAATCTTGTCTGGCTCCTTTCTTCCATAGGGTGCCAGCTTTTGTGATTTTATTGTAAGCCTTACAATATTTAGGGTTTTGTTGTTTTTTCTAGAAAAGCCCCAGATCCTAGAATTATGCGATTATGTGAGAATCTCAGCTTTCATTTTAACAAAAAAAAAGATTGCCCTAATGGTTGGAGAAAATAGCTTGAAAATGTGACCCAACTGCTCAAAAATCAGAAGGTAAATAAAGTTTATTTGTAAATCTCATGATTTTTAAGCCACTCTATCTTTTTGCATATCTGCGGTAGTGTGACAGGGTCCACTCACCACTGGTGTTGCCTCCTCCTGGACATTCTGGGGATTAGCTCTGCGAGGTGGTGCGTTCTCCTCAGCAGTCTCTCTACACATCTTCTCTCAGGCTGTAGTCTCTCGCTCTTGAAGCAGTAGCTTCCAGTCACTAAGTTCCTCTCTTTCTGGGCAGTCAGTGTCCTTCTGGACTAGCTGTCTGGCAGATGTCTGCAACGCCATGTGCCACTATCCAGTGTCTGGTAGAGGAACCCAGTTCTGTCCTCTACACTGGGATCCAGCCCAGGACCCTATAATATGCAGCCAAGGCCTGTACAGCCCTAGCCCTTGCTGCTTTTCCCCCCTGGGCTTCTTCCTACATAACTGGCTCCCCTCTCTTTGGGTTTGCCAGTCCACTCTCCATTCTCCCAGAGAGTGACTGCAGACTCCTACCCTGCAGCCCCCTTTTCTGCTTGCAGCTCCTGGGCTTTATAACAGGCCCCTCCTGTTCCTGCCCAACTGAGCCTGCTTCTAATTAGGTTTCTCCCTTTATCTCCCCAGGGCAAACAAATGTTAAGCAGACACACCGTACACACACTTTTAGGAAGAAACTTGATTGTGAAAGGAATGCAGGGTTGTTTAATCAGAGCAATAAATCTGCAAATAAAGTGGGCTTATACTAACCCTCTCCCATCTTTTCAAAGTTTAAACCCACACAAAACCATAGAAATAGCCTTACTGAAATTAATTTCTTTTGGATACACACTACTATCTTTATTCTTTAAACTTTGAAAACATTTATGGTGGAGAGTGTTTTACAGAAGATATTGGTTACTTTCAACTTATGTTTTCACTTGAAGGTGAAAACTTGTGTAGTTTCTCAAATGCTTAAGATGGCATAAGCATCTTTTAATACATATATTTGCAAGCTAAATGCGAGCTTTCATATGCTAGCTGCCTGACATGGTTATACAAATATAGAAAGGTAATTAAATGTTAGACTAATTACTAATGTAAGAAGCCACTTAAGTATAGAACATATTAATGGAGAGCTAATTAATTAATTACAGACAGTGAAGCCAGCCTTCACCCAATGCAGGAAGACAAGAAAATCATCCTTCTTAAAATTGTCATGTAAAGTTAAGACTGCTTTTAGAACTGAGATCCTCTTAAATAAAGAACAGGAGCATTTGGACTTTTTGAAAAGAGAATTTCATTTACTTTCAAACTAATAAAAGTAAAAATAAATCTCAGAAAATGGACTGAATGAAACAAAAGTCATCTAAATCTTTTCTGCCACAAGAACAAAGGCAATTAAAAAACGTTGCATATTCATTGGACAGACTGCATATCCAGGAGTTCAACGAGTCACCTAAGCGAACCCCAAAGGCCTGGAGCCAATGAAAGAGCAATAGCAACCAACTTGAAGGCAAACAAGAAAAGAAGTATGTTTTCCTATCATTTAATACAAATAAGAAGGTATATAAAAAATCCTTTGAAGTGAGCACCCTACACTCACACCCCCCTGATACTCTGCTTAGACCACAACCTCTCCACAACGTATCCTGTCCATGTCTACAAGCAAGTTGCCACGGACAGATAAGAAAAACAGAAGACTCAATGCAAAACCATCCAAGGAAACCACTCCAAAACCTCAACATGGATTGATGAGAAGAAGGTAAGACATTGACAAGAGATTAGCTTTAACACATTTAATATTCCAACAAACTCATTGGAAAATACTGATGTAATTTAAGACTAACTGTTAATCACCAAGTGGTTAACCCATGTATGTCTGGACAGGAGATGGGTTAATCCCTGTTAAACAGAAAAAGTGGGATTTAATTGAATTTAAAATTCTTAATATTGATTAATTGTCCTGTTTCAAGACAGTTCCTTAAATGGCTTCTTCTAAGTAACTGATTTAAATGTTTCCTTTGGTTGCAAAGGATGGAGTTAAAAAAGCTGACTTTACTCACTCTAAACTGGATGGTTATTTATAAATAGCTCCAAAACAAAGTCCCCCTCCCCACCCCCCAATCTATAAACATTCTTAGTTATCCAAGGCTACACTAAAGAACAGATTCACAATAATTTTGGAAAACAGTGTATTTTGGTTTTCACCAATACCAAGACAAAAACAAACTAAGATATACAGAAGAAATTGTAACAGAAGCAACCAGTTAATCATCTGTGTTCTGTTGTTTGTGTTGAATGTTCTCTTTTCCTTTAAGAATAAAACAGCCATGGTTAATAACTGTACTTATTTAGCATGGTCTTGATCATGCTGTCACTGTCACCTATGCTATGTAAAAAACTCCCGTGACTAAATAGTGGAAGCCACATGCCTGAGATGGCAGCGAGAGAAACAATTACTAAAACCTGGCCCACCATTTCTTGTTTCTTTAAACTAAATATTAATTTTTAAAACAAAAATACTTTGTGGCCAACAATTTAAAACTGCTCCTTCCAACCCCACAGTGCCAACATCAAAGTGGGAAAGGAAACATTGGGAAAGATGCAGGGAAATGTAACTTGCCATTACAGTAAGAAATTGCTTAAAGGAATAAAGAAGAACCCCCCTCAAGACTGTGGAATGAACTGCTGAAGTCAGTTGTGCAAGGTCTATCACTACAAATATTTAGAAGTATTCTAGATCACGAAATAGTCAGTGTCCTGCTTGTTTACACAGGTCTTATCCAAAGTCTATTGAAGTGACTACAGAGATTCCCATGAACTTTAATAGGCTTTAGATCAGGTTCACATTATACTAGAGTAGGTTTGGATCCTGATTCAGGAAAACAGCCTTACTCAGAAAAACACTTAACCACTCTTAAAAATTAAACATGTGGTTAAGTGCTGTCCTAAATCAGGGCCTAGATGAGCTATTTTTCTGTCACTAAATCCCAACTTTCTAGGATTTTAACAAAAGATGCCACTTTCCTGCAAAAGACCTTTTACGATTGAAATATACAAGATGTTCCTCTGCCTATTATTGCCCACAGTGCACAAAAGTGTGTCAGCTGCTTTACTGTACAGATTAAAAACAAACCATTATTGCTGCCCAAGACATTAACAGGAGACATAATGAACAAGGATAAAAAAACAAGACCGTAGACGATTGCTGGGGAAAATATGATGGGGTCATGTAAGACTATGCAGTTACTCTGTGAGGATTAGACACTGATACCAGGATGACATGAGCAGTGTATGAACCTGTATAGACTGGACTAGAGAGTTGGTACACAAAAATAAAGGAATAAGGACTTACTTTCTCGTCAATGAAAGCACAAAGCAAATGTATAGCATTAGAGAAACAACACCTCCCCCACAAATACACGTGAGATTTTTTTGGTTTTAATTTGCATTTTAATGCCAAGACATTGTTGACGAAGTGCAGTGGAATGTGACGTCCGAGAGCATTGCTAATCATCAGAGAGTTCACCTAACTCATTTGCATACTTGCAGTCCCTGTTTGTTTAAAATGCTGCAAAAAAAGTTGTCTTGGACTTTCTTTCCCTAGGTAAGAAAAGAAGTTTCACAGTTTTATTTCCATAGTCATGAAATGCAGCCTCCTGAGGATGACATTGCTATCAGATATGGTTTTTATTTTGTTAGCCAGCAGTGGGATTTCTGCCATTACTATCAACATACATATACACACACAGAGACATTTTCTTATCTACCTCATTAGTTACAGTGGTTACAGTATATTAAACACCTGAAGATGCATCATAATCATAGTCCATAATTGGTTTCAAGGGTTCTCAGCATTACATTTCATCCATCTTGAAGTTACAGCACTGTTTCCTGACTGAGAAAAGACAGGCCAATTATTTATTTACTAATTTCATTATGACTGGTGCATTCTAAATAACTCAGTAAAAATGGCATTTATCAGGTGCAATCTATTTCCAAGTACGTGACTGTAAAAACCTTGATTACATGCTGAATAGGCAATACCAAATTTGTTTTAAATATCTGGACCCAAAACTGTGCATAAGAGACATGCTCTGGTAAGGAAGCCAAGTGACATTTATGAGTTAGGTTCTCACTTTTCTCAGTGGATAAACTGAGCGCAACAGATGTAATAGAGCTATTTTTAGTCATATTTGATACATCATCTCCTGAAAGCTTACTTGAACAAATCAAACTTGTCCTCCATTCTCTGCACTGCTTTCCCCGGAGAGTCAAGTTCAAGGGCTCAGTGACCTTGGCTCAGCACATCTAAAATATCTCTTAAAGGTTTGCGATGAGGCCCATGGTTAAGAACTCTGCTCCTAAGGAACAATGGAACACTGTACCACAAGGGTCAAGCTCATCTCTGCAGAAGACAGAGCTCTGGGACCAGACTAGAGAACTCCCACAGGGAGCCATTGCAAACCGCACCTACCACTCCAAATGTATTTCTTTGACCTACCTTCTCTAATATAGACACACAGCAGCATGTACACATTTGTTACAATCCCCGCCTCCCCCCGCAAAAAAAACCCCAAAACCAAAAACCCACCCACCCCAGCCAGAACACACCGTTGCCTTGCAGAGAAAGAGAAAAGATACCACACTTGACAGACATTAGTCACCCACTTCACATACTACTGACAGGCATCAGATACTACAGTGATTGGTACAATATAAGAACCTACATAAAATAGAATATGAGCACTGTTACATGGATGGAAAACTAGTTGCAGGAAAACAAAGAGAGTGTAATTATAATTGGTAGCATATTGACTCCAGGGTGGAATCAGGGAGAGGTGCAGTACTGCAAGGATCTTAGGTTACGTCTTCACTAACCGCCGTATCGGCGGCTAGCAATTAATTTCTCGGGGATCGATATATCGCATCTCATCTAGACGCGATATATCAATCCCTGAACGTGCTCCTGTCGACTCCAGAACTCCACCGGAGCGAGCGGTGGTAGCAGAGTCGACAGGGGGAGCCGTGGATGTCGATCCCGCGCCGTGAGGACGGTAGGTAATTTGATCTAAGATACTTACGCAACTTCAGCTACGTTATTCACGCAGCTGAAGTTGCATATCTTAGATCAATCCCCTCTCCTAGTGTAGACCAGCCCTTAGCGTTAGCCAACATCTTCATTATGATCTGGAAAAGGAGGGAAATTGCAAGTCAATGGAATTCACAGGCTATGAATTCCAATCATCAATAAGGGCAGAATTGAGAAAGGAAAAATGTAGACTGAATATCATCAGGAAAAGCATTTGGATAGTGAGCTCTACTAGTCTGTAAAATGTTCTTCTGAGGGAAGTGATGGAATCCACACCACTGCAGCGATACATACAAGTGTGTTGGAGAAATCCCTAGACAGTGATGATCTTGTATGTCTGCTATCTCTAATTTCCATGATTTTATGCCACTGGTGAAAACAGAGGAAGGAATAGGTAAGATATCTAAACAAAAGGACATCCAGCAGAGAGAAGCTTAGCATATGAATTGCCTGGGCTATCAGGTTGCTATCTTTTGAGTCACAAGTGCATGCGTATTTGCAGTTACACACTTTCACAATATACGAAAGAACTAATTCAAGAACAGGCTTCAAAAGAGCACTTTTAGTTTTACACTTCCTTATTGATTGTAAAGTCTGGGAAAAGGCAGAAGAAAAAACAAACAAACAAACAACCCAAACACATTCTCAGTCCCTTTCTATGTAGTTAAGTTGACAAGGTCGCTAAAGGTATAGCAGGTATTAGAAAAGTAACTGGAGTGTCAGCATCTGAAAGACTGCCAGCTCCATTCACTGACAACATAAAATGAAACACATTGCTCAAGGTGTAACAACCAATGCATTTTTATTATCATAGATCAAATTGCATCAGCTTCAGCAAGAAGAAAAATATTACACATCCTCAGGATGTATGATCCATTTTGTGTTCTGCTCAAATATCTGGAAACAAATGTTTTACATTTTCAAGAGGCCACAGCAAGTGAAGAAAATAACACGTATTCCACCTCAGTTGCTGTGCCACATACAAAATGGGGACAGGTTGCTCTATTCCCTGCAGACAAAATAGAATCACCACATATAGAGATGGTAAAGACCCACTGTGCCACAGTTTCAAAAGGGCAGCTTCAATTTTGCCAGTGCAATTTGTCTTAGGTTCATATAAACAATGTATGATTGCAACATAGCCAAGCCTTCTCTGATGTGTTCAGTCTTTGTAGCTCTTCCCAGTAACTCAGTCACACACTACCCAGTGAACTAGAAAGGAATCACAGTGTATTTGCCAGTGTCCATGCTAGACAATAAAATGGAATGCTAAAGGACTAACAAAAGTTTCTCCTCACAGGCCTCTCAGTTCTACAGCAAATTCTTGTGGTGCAAAAAAGCAACATGTTTAGGTTTGCAAGAAAAAAATTCGTCCACAGCATTAACAAAACAAAAAGCTACATCGCATGCACAACTCATGTCTCGTGGTGGGAATACAGCAGAAAAGTCATCCACGCAACAAACATTTCACAACATGCATGCTCTACACTGTATGCACGTGGATGGCAAGTTTCACAATTCGCACACCAGCAAAACAAATTACATGGGGCTGGAATGAATTGGACTACTGTCCACCTCTACTTATAATAGACCTTGGGTCCTGGCACACAGGAATAAGCAGAACAAGTGAGCAGACAGGGGTGGGGAATGGGCCTTGCTTCACCCTGTTCATCACTGGCTAGTTTGCTATAGGTCAGCAGCACACTGTGAGGCCCTCTCCATCTCGGGAAGGAAAAAATAAAAGGGAAGCAGAGGAGAAACTGTGATTTTGAGGTCTGGTCTACACTACAGACCTATATCGGTATAAATACATCGTTTAAGGGTGTGACAAATCCACACCCTTGACCGATATAGTTATACCAATCTACCCCCTCCCCTTCCCTCATGTAGACAGCGCTATATCAATGGGAGATCACCTGCCAACATAGCTATTGCCTCTCAGGGAGATGGGTTAATGACGCTGATGGGAGAGATCTCTCTTGTAGGCTTAGAGTGTCTTCATGAAAGCACTGCAGTGGTGCAGATGTGCCAATGAAGCATTTCAGTGTAGACTTGCCCTCAGGCACAATGCTTCTGGGCAATGTCAGGCATGGTGTCATTCAGGCAAGAACCATTGCTCTATTCCTGTACTGAATATCATAATCTAGACCCAGGGGCGGCTCTAGACACTTTGCCGCCCCAAGCACGGCAGCATGCCGCGGGGGGCGCTCTGTCAGTTGCTGGTCCTGCGGACCTCCCGCAGGCTGGTCCCACAGCTTCACCGAAGCAGGAGGACTGGCAGAGCGCCCCCCCCAGCATGCTGCCCCAAGCATGCGCTTGGCATGCTGGGGCCTGGAGCCGCCCCTGCCTAGACCAGTGGTTCTCAACCGGGGGTATGTGCACCTCTGGGGCTCCGCAGAGGTCTTCCTGGGAGGAACAACAAATCATCTAGATATTTGCCTAGTTTTACAACAGGCTACAAAAAAAGCACTAGTGAAGTCAGTACAAACTAAAATTTCACATATGCAATGACTTGTTTACTGCTCTGTATACTATACACTGAAATGTGAGTACAATATCTATATTCCAATTGATTTATTTTATAATTATATGGTAAAAATGAGAGTAATTATTTTCAGTAATAGTGGGCTGTGACACTTCTGTATTTTTATGTCTGATTTTGTAAGCAAGTAGTTTGTAAGTGAGGTGTAACTTGGGGGTACGCAAGACACAGACGACTCTGGAAAGGGACACAGTAGTGTGGAAAGACTAAGAGCCACTGACCTAGACCATAATTTATAACTCCTGTTGCATTTTCTGCAGGTCTTTTGCACCGCTTAGGATCCACAACAATGCACCAGGCAGTGTCAGCTCTAAAAGCACAAAAATCAAAACTGAAGATCCGTTTGGCTTCCCAACTTTGAATCTCTTTCCCATCCTTGGCTCTGCCAAGCCGTCAGATTTGAGAGAAGCCCGTCAGCCTTTTTAAAGATCTTTTTTTTAAACAAAGTGTAAATCTCATGCACCATCTCTTGAGAGTGCCTTACAGTTTATATAGGGATTTTTAAAACACCCCACCACACTAAAACAGTTTGTGATTTCAATGACCTAAACTTAGCATGTGGAATATGGTCATGTTATCATAAAAATACCCATGAACATGTATGTATGAGCATAGCCATGCTAGCACAACCATTTTTCTGTCTGTCTGTATTGTACCTGGTGGCTGGGGTAGGGGAGAGGAAGGAGGGAAGACAGACAAATTAGATTCTCCAAGAATATCCAAGTACATATAAAATCCCAGGCCAGGAAGCAAGTCCATCTGTTGGTCCCTTAAACTGCTTGTCCACCTGCCATTCTAATATTTTATAAAATAGAGAAATTTGTGATGAGCATTTTGATAATAAATGCATACTTAATAGGAGACCCTTTTGGTTTGAATAATCATATAAACGACTCTCCTGTTCACTAAAATACAGTATGTTATGTCTCACTGGCCCTTCCAGCTTTGACCTTCTGTGTTAACTAGTTTCCTCAAATCTACCTTCTTGTCATACAGCACTTGCAGATCCCATTCATTTTTCTCTATACTTGCTGACAGATTCTGGGCTCCTCATTTCAGTATCACTTTCCAGAAATGTAATTGACTCCAACTACGACTCCATTCTTCACGTAATTTAATTACGGCAAAGCCAATCTCGAAGGTGAAAACTCTGCAGATTCATGGAAATCTGATCAGTTCAAGACTTACTTTTCAATGCAGCAGCATCTATTTTCCTTAAAACCTATTCTATTTCCCAAGTACCAATTTGTCATTGATCACAGATTTCCTTGTGTGTTGTGGTAAGTTTCTGAGTTCCAAATCTTTTTCACTGTCACTTTCACTGCAAATTTCTTACTTTCAGAAATTTTTTAACTCCTTAATAACATGGCCCTCCCTCCCCCCCGCCCGCCCCACCCAATCAAAAGTTACAAGCAGTGTTTGATCATATAGTGCAGAGTCTTGGCACCAGAATTGGCCATCCTTACTCAGATAGTGTTGCATCTTGCTCATGTTGATAGTGTCATAGCAGTCAATGGGCTACGTGTGGAATAAGGTCCCACCTAACATCAGTAAGGATGACAAAGTCAGGCTCTTAGAAAACATGTAGGGTTTGATCCTGCATAGGATCAGGTCAGAGCAGCATAAAAGTGGAGAGTAAAAAGCTATGAGCAGGAAAAAAGTGCAGGAGATGCTACATTAAGAGTGTTGCGTGGCAACCAATTTATGCCCTTGTAGTAGCATCAAAGACGGGAGCAAGTAGCTGATCACCTCAGTAGCATGAGGATGAGAGTGTAACCCACACATCTCCTGGGTATGGTGTTTTGTCCCATCTAGTGGCACCCATACCACTTAGAGTTAAATGAGTCTGCTCTACAGCCTTAGCTAAGAGCCAGTTGGCTTTTAGCTCATGGGTAGAGGCTGATGCACTAACCTCCAGAAGCCCCAGGTTCAATCCCACCTGCCAATGACCTTTGTAACACCAACAGACCATAGCACTTAAGCTCATATCTCTTTAGTCACACCTGTTGCCCATCCAGACCAGAGCACTCAACTGCACCACATTAAGCAGTCCATTCTGCTTTGCAGCCAGTTGTGTTTCCCTATCTTTCTGCATTGCCTAGTCAGGCAGGGGTGGTCATGGGACAGGAGAGGCTGTTAGAGGAAGGAAGAGATCTACTTCCTCCTAGTCTCTGGGCTTCCTGCTTCTGTGTTCCTCCCCTTCAAGGAATGGAGGAGGGTTTGCAAGGGAAGGAGGGGAGCAGCACAGAAGCAGATAGTAGATTTCTGGTAGGAAAGAGACAGAGCAGATACTATTTACACAGGAAGGCAGGGAGGGTCCTGAGCTCCTAGGCTGCCTCCTTCTCCCCTCCTGTGCAAGATAGAGCGGAGCCAATTCTACTCCCTCCAAATCTGAAATGTATTGTCAGCTTCTCAATAATTCACCTTTTCCCCCACGGACCTCTTGTTGGAGTGGAAGAGACGGGGACACACGAGCAAGGAGCCCAGAGCTGCAGCAGCAGATGGGAGCTTCTGAGCCCCTAAATGGCAATATGTAGAGTACACAGTATGAAATACATGTGCTACATATACACAATATAGACTATATAATTGGGTGCAGCTGCTGCTGCCCTAAGGTAGAAAGGATTAACATCTTAGAAGATGCATTTTTCTTTTGTTAGTCTGACCCATTTCAATATTTATAGCTATTTAGGACAATTTTGAAATTGCAGCCTCCGATTTTGCTGCCATATTTTTACACTTGTATGCATATATCAGAATTTTGATGGCAGATAAACTTGCTAGGAGCGTGAAGGACACGGGAAATGCCGCTATTATTTTATCATCACATATCTATCCATTTGTCATTTTGCTATAGGCTTACAAGGGGGTTAACTTCAAGCAGGGGCTTACTGCACCTATGCGAGAAGGGAGGCAGTGACCAAACAGATGCCCTACAAATACCTGAGACAATGAAGAAAAGTGACTGCTGTGAAGTGTGCCTTAAACCAGTTTAACCAGGTACAAGAGACACAAGGCAGACAAAGGACTTTGGTTACACTTCCTAACAGAAGGAGGCAGAGATAACTGGAGAGCAGTCTGAACCTCATCCCCAGAAGCGCATGTATTTGGGCCAAATTTGGGTGAGTCGCATTGCAACCTAGTACGTGGGGTCACAGCACAATGAGACTTCATGTGTTACATCCCAATATCTAGAGAAGGGATCTGGGCCCAGCCACCTAGGACAGGAGCCACTGCTGGGTGAGTGGAGAGTAGACTCAATCTCCAGCCCTGTGTTAAAGTTTGTTATACACCTTTTGTCAATTGCTGAATAGTCTTGAAAAGGCTCCACACATACACCTAAAGATGGAAGGGGCTGTCGCCCTGTCCGCTCCCCATTAGCTCTGCCACCATACTGTAACCCAAGACACAGTTTGAGAATGGGAGAATCATGGGATTTCACCCCAGGACAAGGGAAGGCAAAGGCAGGGCCGGTGCAAGGATGTTTCACACCCTAGGCAAAACTTCCACCTTGCGCCCTCCCCCGTTTCCAAGGCGCCCTCCCCTCTGCCCTGAGGCACCCCTCCTGCAGCAGCTCCCCACCCCTCACCCTCCGCCCTGAGGCACCACCCCGCCCCAGCTCACCCTTGCTCCGTCTCCACCCCGAGCATGCCGTGGCTGCTTCACTTCTCCCACCTCCCAGGTTTGCGGCACCAATCAGCTTACGTGCTGCAAGCCTGGGAGGCGGGAGAAGTGAAGCAGCCACGGTGTGCACAGGGAGGCGGGGGGGGGGAGCTGGGGTGGGGAGTTCCCCTGAGTGACAGACCCTCCTTACTTGCCGCAGGCAGCCCTCCCCGCGCTCCCCTGCCCCAGCTCTCTCAGCCTAAATGCCATCGGTAACCGGGGCAGCCGAAGATCCGGCCACTGCAGTTGCTGCCGAAGAAAATGCCATCCCCCAAATCCTAGCATCCTAGGCAACCGCCTAGGTTGCCTAAATGGTTGCACCAACCCTGGGCAAAGGGCCTGTCAGTGGAACAGAGTGCACTTGGAAAGACTCGAGATGGCTCAAAGGGGTACTTTGCATGAATATATATGTCACAATTCAGGCTCAGGGCACGTGAACATCCAAATAGTAATTATTTGCCTAGAAAACCAGTATGCATGCACATATCTGAAGCTTTTACTTCTGTGCATGCAAAATTGCAGGAGAATACAGTGGCACCCAAGAGCAGGGCCGCCCGGAGGGGATGGGGCGGACAAGTGGGGCAATTTGCCCTGGGCCCTGGAGGAGCCCCACAAGAATATATATAGTATTGCAACTTTTTTTTTAAATGGAAGGGCCCCCCAAAATTGCTTTGTCCCAGCCCCCCTGAATCCTCTGAGCAGCCCTTTCCAAGAGCCCATAATTCAGATGCTACCAATGAGGGGACATATGTAAAGCAGATGGTTTGGGTTCCTGTTATGGGGTCTGCTCACCACTAGAAGTGCCTCCTCCTGGCCTCTCTGAGGGTTAGCTATTTGCAGGTCTGATTCCCCCTTCTCTCACTCTCTGTGACTCAGGGTACTCTGTCTCCATGGCTTGGGCCTCTGGTCAGGTCACTAAAGTCTTCTGTTCTGGGGTATCCAAGTCTTTCCATACCAACAGTCTTAGGCAGTCTTCTCATGTACTACCCTGATGGTGCCACTTCCCCAGGGGCTGATAGGGAACCCAGGCCCACTCACAACTCCGGGTTGCAATTCAGGGACCCTATAGCTGGCAATTGTGGCTGTACCTCAGACCCTGTTGTACTTTCCCTGGATTCCTCCCTACAGCTTCTGGCTCCTCACCTCTCTGGGTGTACCAGTTCAAACTCTGTACTCCCAGAGAGGGACTGCAGACCACTGAACTCTGTAGTCTCCCTATTCCCAGGGAGTGACTGTAGACTACTTCCCTGTAGACAGTTTCCTGGCTTTTTAGCCTAGCCCCACCTGTTCCTTCTCAGCTGGACTCCAGTTATCATTCAAGGGATTACTTAGGCTACATCTGAGGGGAATTACATGGCTTATCTCAGACTCATTAACCCCTTGCAGCCTGGAAGGGGTTAAACACCCCATCATAGTCCCCTTATTGCAAACGGCCTCCTCTTAGAAGGGTCTACCTGAAGGCTATGTTGTTTTTCCACATCACACCGCATATATTAAATCTCTGATAGCCAGAGATTATTCTCTGCACCCGTCCTTTCTCTCTTCCCCATCAATTCTGTTCTTGTAGCTCCTGACCTACTCAATGAGGCCAAAACTAGTGAACAGAGATTTAAACCAGTCTAAAATAGGACAGGTAGCAAAAGCCCACAGGTAAACAAAACAAAAAAAAAAGGGACCTTAACAAGAGCTAGATATTCGGGGGGCGGGGGTGACATGGAAAATTACAATAGGGTTACAGAAGCAACAAAAATGAAATCTGCTCAAAATCTTAGATACATAGTTTGGGTAATAAACAGGAAGAACTTGAAGTATTAGTACATAAACTAAATTATAACTTAACTAGTGTCACAGTCTTGGTGGGATAAGTCTCACAGCTGGACTACTGGTATATAGAGGAATATAGCTTGTCCAGGAAGGAGAGGCAGCATAAAAAAGGAAGAAGGTGTTGCATTATATGTCAAGAATATACACACTGGTTCTGGGGTCCAGAAGCAGATGAGTTGGAAGTCTCTGGGTAAACATAAAGAGTAAAATATAGCGGAGGTGTCCTGGTAGGGATCTACTATGGAGCACCAAATCGGCTTTGGGACCGATCTTATTTAACCTTTTTATTACTGACCTTGGCACAAAGAGTGGGAATGTGCTAATAAAGTTTGCGGATGACACAAAGCTGGGGGGTATTGCTAACACGGAGAAGGACCGGGATACTATACAGGAAGATCTGGACCACCTTGTAAACTGGAGTAATAGTAATAGGATGAAATATAATAGTGAAAAGTGCAAGGTCATGCACTTAGGGATTAATAATAAGAATTTTAGATATAC
>NC_133774.1:118502317-118507244 GCF_003597395.2 Chelonoidis abingdonii
TTAGGGGTTGTTATAAAAGTGGATGGGTAGGGTTCTGTGGCCTGCCTTGTGCAGGAGGTCAGACTAGATGATCATATTGGTCCCTTCTGACCTATGAGTCTATGAGTCTATGAGAAGGTGGTGACTGATGAGATATTTCTAAAACAAGTAACAAAAATAACCAAAAAAGACAAGATCTGGTAGTTGATGAGGAGCTTTAACTACCCAGACCTCTTTTGGAAAAGTAATACAGCAAAAGAGAAAATGTCTAACTAGTTTTTGGAAGATATTGGGCTCAACTTTCTGTTTTAGAAAGTGGAGGAAGCAACCCAGGGACAGCCATCTTAGACTTGATTCTGACCAACAGGGAGGAACTGTTAGCAAATCTGAAGGTGGAAGGCAATTTGGGTGACAGCGATCATGAAATGACAATTTAATGATCCTAAGGAAAGGAAGAAGTGAGAGCAGCAGAATAAGGACAATGGACTTAAAAAACCCCTCAGACTTTAACAAACACAGGACTAGTAAGTAGGGTCCCATGGGAAGAAAATCTAAGGGTTAAAGGAGTGTAGGAGAACTGGCAGTTTCTTAAGGAGACAATATTAAATACTCAACTGCCAACAATGCTGATGCGAAGGAAAGACAGGAAGAACAGTAAGAGGACAATATGGCTCCATTAGGGGCTTTTAGTGACCTGAAAAAAATAAAAAAGAATCCTACAAAAAGTGGAAACATGAATTGCTATGGAGGAGTACAACAGAACAGCACAAGCATGTAGAGACAAAATTCAGGAAGCCGAAGGCATAACATGGATTACACCTAGCAAGGGACATAAAAGGCAATAAGAAGTTCGTGAGATATATATTCGGAACAAGAGAAAGATGAAGGTAAAAGTGTAGGTCTTTTACTTAGTGAGTGTGATGGTGCGAGACTCACCCCGGGGCACCTCCCACTGGTCACTCGAGGAATTAACTCAGTCCATGGGGAACATCCTTGCCTGGTGGTGTCCCATCTGTCTCTCACCCTTCATTGGTGCCTGGATCCACATTGCTCCCTTCTGCTCACAGCATCCTCTTCAGGACACTGCTCTCTGGCAGTGCCCCCTAGCCTGTTCTCGCCCCCTTCCACAGGTGGGAGCCGGTTTAACAGCAGTCCTCCACCTGCCGCAATGGCCATCCACATCCCAAAGTCTAACCCCTTCCATCATGGGTATGGTGTAGTCCAATATGGCCACTTCCCATGTCCAGGTGCAATATAAAGGGGAAGGGGGGGACCCAGGCCCACCCACTACTATGGGTCCTGACCCAGGGACCTTCTAGCAGCAGCCTCCCTGCCCTCCTTCTCTCCCCTTGCTTGCTGTCCGCTCTCCCTGGGTCACTTCCCCTCTGACCCTTTGCACCCTTTAGGCCCTTCCCTCAGGGCCTGCAGCCTGGCAAATAGCAGGCTGGAATTCCCTTTGGCTCCCCAAGCCTGTCCAACACTGCACTGTCCCAGGTGCTGGTCTCCTAGCTCAGGAGACAGACCTTCCCTGTTAGAGGTCTGGGAGAGACTCCCTGCTCCTCTCCTAGGCAGCCTTTATATAGGTCTGAGCCTGGCCCTGATTGGCCGCCACTTGCTCAGCCCACATTGACTCTCCCACAGGCCTTCCCTGATTGGCTGCCTCTTGGTGCAGCCGTTCTGACCTGCCCTAGCCCAATCTCTCATATGGGTGGGGCAGCTGCCCCACCACAGTGAGGAAGGAGAGCTAATATTTGGTGTCAAGAAGGCTGAAGAGTTTTGCTTCAGCCTTCAATAAAGAAGTTAATGGTGACCAGACACTCAACCCAATTTAATATTAAACAACAAGGGGGAAGGTACACACACTAAAATGGGGAAAGAACAGCTTAAAGAACATTTAAATAAGTTTAAGGTATTCAGGTTAGCAGGACTGATGAAATTCATCTTAGGATATGTAAGGAAATAGCTGAAGCAATCTTGGAACCATTAGCCACTATCTTAGAGAATTCATGGAAGATGGGTGAGGTGCCAGAGACCTGAAGAAGGGCAAGCATAGTCCCTATCCTTCAAAAAGGAGAACTAAGGGTACGTCTACATAGGGATAAAAGCCCTGTGGCATAGCTACGGTTCACCTAGGGCAGCTGACTTGGCCTCTGGCTGCAGGGTTAAAAATTACTGTGTAAAATGTTCAGGCTCAGGCTCCAGCCTGAGTCTTGGACTCTCCACCCTTGAAGGGTCCAAGAGCTCAGACTCCCACCCAATTCCAAATATCTATACAGCACTTTATCAGCCCTGAAGCCTGAACTGTGCAAGCCTAAGTCAGCTGAACCAGGCAAGCCACAGGTATTTTTTATCCTGGTGTAGATATACCCAAAGAAGACCAGGGAATTATGGACCAATCCACTTAACTTCGATACTTGAAAAGATACTGGAATGCATTATTAAACAATCTATTTGTAAGCACCAATAGGGTTATAAGGAATAGCTAGCATAGATGGCAAGAATAAATCATGCCAAATCGGCCCCATTCCTTCTTTGATGGGGTTATTGGCCTGTGGATGGGGGTGGGGAGTAGAAGAAGTGATACGTTTTGATTTTTAGTAAAGCTTTTCGCATAGCTCCACATGACATTCTCACAAGCCAACTAGGGAAATATGGTCTAGATGTGAAGTGGGTGTGCAACAACCGGCTGAAAGACCATATGCAAAAGAGTAGTTATCAATGATTTTCTGCCAGACTGGGAGGGTGGATCTGGTAAGGTCCTGCTGGGGTCAGTTCTGGGTCTAGTACTCTTCAATATTTTCATTAATGACTTGAATAATGGATGGAGAGTAAGCTTATAAATTTTTTGGATAACATCAAACTGGGAGGGGTTGCAAGCACAGGATTAGAATTCCAAGTGACCTTGACAAATTAGAGAACTGATCTGAAATCAACATGGTGAAATTCAATAAAGACAAATGCAAAGCACTACAATTGGGAAGGAAAAAAATCAAATGCACAATCACAAAATGAGGGATTCTGTCTAGGGGGTAGTATTCCTGAAAAGAATGTGGGGGTGGGGGATCACAAATTGAATGAGAGTCAATAATGTGATGCAGTTGCAAAAAAGGCGAATATCTTTACATCTTCGGGTGTATTAACAGGAGTGTCGTATGTAAGACACAGGAGTCCTGTGCTACTTGGCATTGGTGAGGCCTCAGCTGGAGTACAAACAGAGTCTAAGGACACCATTCCTTACCCATCGTGGCTAATAGCCATTAATGGACTTAACTTCCATGAATTTATCCATTTCTCTTTTAAACCCTATTATAGTCCTAGCCTTCACAACCTCCTCAGGCAAGGAGTTCCACAAGTTGACTGTGTGCTGTGTGAAGAACTACTTCCTTTTATTTGTTTTAAACCTGCTGCCTATTAAGTGTTTTTCCAGCCTGTTCTTTAAAACCTTCAATGATGGGGGTTCTACAACCTCCCTTGGAAGCCAATTCCAGAGCTTAATTACCCTTATAGTTAGAAAGCTTTTCCTAGTATCTAGCCTAAATCTCCTTTACTGCAGATTATGCCCATTACTTCTTGTAATATCCTGCCTCACAAACAGCATGCAGGTCACATACTGAGTGTCTATGGGTACTGCCGCCTGCCAGCACAGTCCAGTCCCACTCTGGCTTCCATCAGCTTTGGTTACCACTTAAAGGGTGATCCCAACACACTCCCAGTTCCAGATGTGCCCCCTCCCCCGCCCCCCAAAAATGAGTTCTGCATTATTCAGTCCTTTCCTGGATAGTCCAGATATTGCAGGTCTGTTGGCCCTGTAAGGGGTCAATGTACAATGGTTTGCTAATTTCACTGGAGTTACCCACATGGTTAAGTTTAATCAAAACTAATCCATTGTTGTCTTTAAAGAATAAAACAAGCTTATTTAACCACAAAGAGATTTTTAAGTGAGTACAAGTATAAGGCTTTAAAGTCAGAAATGGTTACAAGAAAAATAAAAATAAAAAGCTTTTTAGTAACTAAAACTTAAACTAGATTCGGTTCCAGGTAAAATTCTTACCACAGGTTCCCAGCAACATTGCTGATCAAATTTTCAAGTCAGGATCTCTCTGCAAAGTCCAAAGACTGGTTCCTTTGTCTTTCCAGGTGAAAAAGTGAGTGAGAAAGAGAATGTCCCTGGGGTGGGTTTGCCCCTCCCTTTTATAGTCCTGTCACTCTTTGAAATGCATTTCATGACGGATACCCTTAGATAAAGTTCCTTCCAGCTGTGAGGATGGAGACATGGAGTCCCAAAGTGATGTTTGCTAAAATGCAAATCGATCTGTTCCTGCCCTCTCCTGCTGCCAAAAAATGGCCACTTGACCAGTGACTGCCATTTAATGTTGACACCTGGCTAGATGCATCAGCTTGTCCTTTGTCTTCAAGAAACTGCTTTACTCACTCACCAGACTTGTCTGGTAAATGTATTTCAGTCATGATTTCAGCTTATGTTATAACTTTACATTTAATGCTGCTATACACATCTCAGCATGATTATATTGACCAGCAAATTATTAGTTTTTAAATGCTACCTCACAAGGCATATTTTGTAGGAATATTACAGTAGTGTATAGGTATGAATATGGGGTGCATTAGGTCACAGTGGATGGCAGGAGAGAGATCACTTGATCATTACCTGTTAGGGTCACTCCCTCTGGGGCACCTGGCATTGACCACTGTCGGTAGATAGGATATTGGGCTAGATGGACCTTTGGTCTAACCCAGTATGGCCGTTCTTATGTTAGGGATGGTCTGGGTTTACTTGGTTCTGCCTCAGCACAGGAAGCTGGACTTGACTTATAGACTCATAGACTCGTAGGTCAGAAGGGACCAATATGATCATCTAGTCTGACCTCCTGCACAAAGCAGGCCACAGAACCCTACCCATCCACTTTTATAACAACCCCTAACCCATGAC
>NC_133774.1:118513041-118521004 GCF_003597395.2 Chelonoidis abingdonii
AACTCCCACTGAAACTCCCCTGTTAGCAGCTCTGTTTGCTGGCTCCTCTGCCGCTGCAGCTGTCTGTGCCGCTGCCTGAGTGCCTGGCTACTTATATAGGACCCCTAATCAGGTAAGCCCCGCCCCCAACTCAGGGCTCAGCCTCTCTCCCAGCACACAGCCCCTAGCAGCCTTACACACACTCACTCGCACACAAACTCCACAATACAATCCACAAACTACAAAAACCTGCTCCTCAACAGAACTCCCACTGAAACTCCCCTGTTAGCAGCTCTGTTTGCTGGCTCCTGTGCCGCTGCAGCTGTCTGAGGTCCCTTCCAGCCCTACATTTTTATGAATGTCATGAATGTCATCCTATCCTTCAGCGCCCATAAATAACTGACATACCACTACACACCAGCTAGTTAGGGCTGCAAATTTTTTGTTATTGTACATTAAGCCAAGGATGGCATAGATAACGGAACAATGCATCTAAAGGGTTACTGAATTTAACATATTTAAAAGCACTGAAAGAAAACAAAGAACCCAACACATAACACCACAGACCAATTAGCAAAGGTGCTACGTCAGCTTGTTAAGCAATCTGTGATATCAGTCATGCAATCAACATGGGAGGCAATAGAAAGGAACTAATCAGTAATTAGGAAGGGCCACAGAGATACTCAGCTCTGGAGGGTCCCTCATTAACTGAGTTTGAGAGACCAGATCTTTTTGTTACAATGTTTATTTTGAAATCTAATATTTCCTCTGATATGATTAAATCCAGCAAAGGTTGCTCTCTATTGTACTTGTGCTTTAAAATTTGAGAGAAAATAGAGGAGTTATTTTTATGATGGTATCCAGCAGCAGAGGACCCCTGAACATGCTCAATAGCAACACCACCCCTTTTTTGGCTGATTCTCTAAGAGTGCTGAGCACACTCCGCTCCAGTTGACTTAACCAGGATTTATGGGAGCTCAGCCGCTCTGAAAAACCATGCTATTGATGTAGAGCCTTTCATAGCCCGGGGTCACAATGTTTGACAGATTTAATGTTGCTCCATTAAATAAAATGAATAATAGCTACAGAATATAGAAAAAAATGCAGGAACAACGTAACGGGGATTCAGAAATTAAGTATAGTTAATGGCTGAGTGAGTTTTTAGAAGAGACTTAAGAGGAAATGCAAAGTCAGTGAGGCAGAAAGATACAAAAGGGTTCTGCAGGGCCAAAGGATGCAGAGAAGAGCACCGACCAGGGTACCTCTTTACACATCCACGTACCAGATTTGTATTTGCAGTCTTGCTAATTTATGTGCAATGGTGCATGTAATTTTCAAAAATCAGACCTTTTATAGAAACGCTACATATAATTAAATGCACAGATACGATGACCTGCTCTTCTGGACTTACTCCAGTGTGGCTCCTTTGACTTCAGTGAAGTTATTCCTCACTTACCCTATGGTAGATACACCACAGAGAGCATCCAGGTTCAATCATTCTAGCAATAAAAGGCAGTGCACTGAGTTCATGGGATGCAACTCAGTATAGAAAGTACATCAAAACTGGCTCCTGAACTATGCTACATTTTTATACAAGCTTTGAAGGGAAGCTAGGCCCACAGTTGGTGGTGCCTCCCTATTCGAAGCAGAGAGTTAAACCCAGATCTCCAAAGTCCCCTAGCCACAGCACCATACTTCCAGACTGAGTCAGAATAATGATCAAGTTTATTATCTGGAGTATCAGATTCTATTAGCCTTGTTATCTTAGCATGCACTAAACAACAGGTGGGGTTTGCTGCCTGATAACATTTAGTAATTTCAGGCTTTTATTCCAACCTGTTATAAAGATTTGGTTTTATGAAGGTAAATGTAACGTTCCCTCTCCTATGTAGATGACTGCTGCTGCTGCTGATTTTGTTTGTTTGCATATCAATGACTCATGATGTTGCACAGTAAATTCATGTTAACAATCAGAACTGCTTTTGTATTCTGATGATTCTAGAATATAGTCCTGAGAGAGGCCATATTACAAAAAGTGTCATACAAAGAAATGATCAGCATAAATCCCCAGTTGGCCAATAAGGATCAACCTTCTGAACTTACAACTAAGGCATAGGACAAACTCATCCTGGAAAAAGTCCTTGGAAGCTAATAATTATATCAGGGATGAATCTGGTATCAAATGAGGTGTCTCACTTCACAGAGAAGGTTACCTAACTGAATGCTAATGGCAAAAAGATTACTAATGCTGTAAAATTATGTAGAGAACAATGGAGACAAGGTCATGCAGAAAATCTCATTCTTTACCCCATTGGTAAAACAGCAGTCAACTTGGTCATTTTCTATAGGTGTCTAGGTGCCATTCCAGACAAAGCTCTTTTTCCAAATGCTAGTCTCGTGAAATTTAGCAGATGGACCATCTGTTAACTTTTCACTGCTTACAGCAGTTGTGATAGGTAGCTGAGCATTTTTGAACAAGAGTTTATCATGACAGATTTGAGCTAAAATTAGCATTTCTGTCCCACATGAAATTCTGACTTTTCAACATCTGTTTTTGTCCTGAACCAGGACAAAAAGTGGAAGTAGCAAAGTTTTTAAATAGAATGAAAAGTTCCCAAAAAAATTCAGATTAGAAAGGGGAAAAACATTTTGTTTCATCATTTTCACTGGAAATAAAACACTGATAACTCCTGAAAAAAACTGTTTAATATCCGTTTGTTCAACTGATTCAAAACATCAGTACAATATTGAAATGCATTTACCTGTGGTGCCTCAGAGGAGTTGTAATTCAGTAGCCTCATACACTAACTATCCCCTATAAGTGGAGCTCCCTGACCAGACTACCACTCAGTCATGTGATTCCCCCTCCTCTAAAGATGCGCCATGAAGCTTGGTCAGAGGCAAGCAGGTTGCATCATGGGAGATGTCAGGGGGCCCAGTTCAGTGACTAGATTAAAATTACAGAATTCTCAGCTCCGTGAAAACCAACTTCCTCCAATGACCCACTCAGCTAGGTGCTCTGCTACTCACAAGAACTTTCCTCAGAACAGGGTGTCTCCGATTGCCTTGCACACAGTGTGTGTAAACTAATACTACTATGCATTTATATAGCACTTTACATAATCTCAGTGCAGTGCTTTGAAAATCTAAAAATTGAGTGAGGAGACACCAGGATCTGACAGAAAGCCTGTCACAGCTCCTCAGTTCTATAGCTTTATCAACAGAGCAAAAGGACTTTTGGGAAGGGCACGGAGGAATGTACTTACCTGTGATCTGAATTAATATATGTTCTATTTGGATTAAACCATGCTCATCAAAAGCTTTAAACTGGCTTCAAAGTAAAGGTGAGGTAGAGGTTCAGTCTTGTTCTTATTCTACCCCCAAATAGTTTTCCCATTCCTGGTAATTATGTTTTGTATTCCTATATAGCACAGTTTTTTCTATTAGAACAAACTTTTCAAACAATTCAATAATTGCTAGTACGTTTCACATCTCTCATGTTAGCAGTTGCTTGCCAGGCTTCCTATAAATATGATTGATTATGGAATAACATTCATTATCTGGAGCCTTTATAACTTAATGCATTGAGCTTTCTCACATCCTCGGCAGGTGTAGTCCCAGGCAGATGCAGCAACACAGGTTACCGTTAGGAACAACAGGAAAATGAAGAATCTTAAATTAGAAGACCAGCCAGTCCAGAGAAAGCAAGTATTAGCTGTGGCTAATTAAGAAGTGTAGAGGAATATGGTTGTTTACCACCACCCACTAAGTGGAAGGACTTTACTGGGCCTACACCATCCTGGTTAGATCCACAGATCAATCACCATTGCAGAAGGGGAACTTGGATTCCTCTGTATCATCACATATCACACCACCACCACAGATCTCTATTTAACACGAACTTCCTGAACGTTTTTACTATGGCCAATCCTTCTACAGGGCTATTAGAGATTACGAATTGGGGCAGAATTGCCATTTATATTTTCTCCCTACAAAACAGCAGTGATTGAGCAAACACTTGACTAGCTCATCTACTGGTACAGCAGTTTTGGCCTGCCCTTGAAGAAAATATATCCTTTACAAAAGCATCTCTTTCTCTATTCCTCTCCCACAGTGTAAGTCAAACATGCAGATTGTTAGAAGAGATGGAAAGGCAATGTTTTGTTGAGGTAACAGGAAAACCATAATGGGTTTTCACTCCCAGCAAACTAAGATGTAGATGGGTGTAGTTTCTTTGATGTGTAAAGGGGCTCGGCCGGGACTCGACCTTCCCTGGGGAGGAGGGGAGCCACACTGGCCTCACTGCATGTCATTGGAGTCTGCCCTTTCTTCAGGGCTGAGCGACGCTGCACAGTCGCTCGGGGCTCCGGCCTTCTGCTACAGGGCGGAACAACAAGAAAGTCAGCTCGGGGCCTCAGGCCCGCAGTCTCGGGGCTGAGGGCCCCCAGTGTTAGGGCAGCTCGAGCCCTTTGGTGCAGGACCGAGCAGTGGTACAGTTTAAAGGGGCCCAGCCCTTGGTTCGGGCAGGGCACCAAACACATAGTTACACAGGCTCAGACCCTCTTGGCTCAGGGCTGAGCAACCAACCATGAGATTTACTGGCCTCCTCAGGCCAGGGAGAGGGGGATTCTGCCACCCGAGGACGGGTGGCAGGGGGAACGCAGGCCCATCCACTCCACTGCGTTCCAGCCCGGGGCCCTAGTAGCAGCTATCACCGCTAAGGGTCAGTGGGGTTCCTGACCGCAACACACTGACATGGGTTCAGGTATATTTGCAGCCTGACTGGAGTCGGCTGCCCCCGGGCTACTTCCAATCTCCCCCTCTGGGTCTACCTGATCTGTGGCGTCAGCCCCTGGGAAGTCCAGTAGCATGGGCCCCTCCCGGCCAGGACTGGGCGGTAGGTCCGGCAGTACCTCTGGGAAGTCCGGCCAGGCCTGCTCCGGGGGTTCCTCAGGGTAACAGCAGGGATGGGACGACTCCGGCAGTTCCTCCTCATAGTGGGCGCGGGGAAGCTCCGGCCAGTCAGGGCAATGGCCCTGGGCCTCAGCAGCTTCCCAGTCACGAGCCCCCTCTGGCAGATCTGCTCCCGATGGCGACTGGGCTTCAACTGAGCGCCGCCGGCCGGCTTTTATACTTCCGGGTCACCTCCTGACCCTCTGAGGGGCGGGTCCACTGCCCTGTAGCCCCGCCCTTTTGGCATCTGGCGGGGCTCGACCCTCACTGGGGAGGAGGGGAGCCACACTGCCTCGCTACAGATGATAAGAAGCTAAGAATGGCCATACTAAGTTAGACCAATGGTTCACCTAGCCCAGGATCTTCCAACAGTGACAAGTGCCAGATGCTTCAGATGGAAACAACAAAAGAGTGCAATTTATTGAGTGATCCATCTGTTGTCATCCAGTCCCAGCTTCCAGCAGTCAGAGGTTTAGGGACATCCTGAGCATAGGGTTGTATCCCTTCCCATCTTGGCTAACAGCCATTGATACACCTAGCTTCCATGAACTCATCTAAATTCTTTTTTGAACCCAGTCATACTTTTGCCCTTCACAACATCTTCTGGAAATGAATTCCACAGGTTGCTTGTGCCCTGTGTGAAGTGCTTCCTTTTCTTTGTTTTAAAACTTGCAGCCTATTAATTTCATGGGCTGAGCCCTGCTTCTTGTGTTATGTGAAGGGGTAAATAACACTTCCCTAGTCACTTTCTCCACACCATTCATGATTTTATAGATCTCTATCATATTTCCCCTTAGTTGTCTCTTTTTTTAAGAAGTCCAGTCCCAGTCTTTTTAATTTCTTCTCATATGGAAACTATGCCACACCTCTAATCATTTTTGTTGCCATTCTCTGTGCCTTTTCCAATTCTAATATATCTTTTTAGAGATGGGGTGATCAGAACTGCGTGCAGTATTCAAGATGTGGGCTTACCAGAGAGTTATACTGTGGCATTATGATATTTTCTGTCTTTTTATCCATCCCTTTCCTAACATTCTGTTAGCTTTTTTGACTGCTGCTGCACACTGAGCAAATGTTTTCAGGAATTATCCACAATGACTCCGATATCTTTGAGTGGTAAGATAATTTAGACTGCATCATTTTGTATGTATAGTTGGGATTATGTTTTCCAGTGTGCTTTACTTTGCATTTATCAACATGGATTCCATTGCCATTTTCTTGGCCAGTCACCCAGTTTAATGAGATTTCTTTGTAACTTTTTACAGTCAGCTTTGGACTTAACTATCTTGAGTAATGTAGTATCATGTGCAAACTTGGCCACTTCACTGTTCACCCCTTTTTCAGATCATTTATGAATGTTCAACAGAACAAATGCCAATGGTGAGCCTCATGGGACTCCGGCTGTTTGCCTCTTCCACTGTGAAAACAGACAAAAAACAGGGTAGGAACAAATGATTACTTAACCAGCTACTGATCCATGAGAGGACTGTCCTCCTTGTCCCATGACAACTTACTTTGCTTAGGAGCATTTGGTGTGGAATTTGTCAAAGGTTTTATGAAAGTCCACGTACACTACATCCATCGGATTAACCTTGTCCATGTGTTAGTTGACCTCCTCAAAGAATTTCAATAGATTGGCAAGGCATGATTTCCCTTTATGAAAGCCATGCTGACTCTTCCCCAACATAGTTTATCTATATATGTGATAGTTTTGTTCTTTACTATAGTTTTTACCAATTTGCTTTGTATGCAATTACGTTTACTGGCCTATATTTGCAAGAATTGACTCTGGAGCCTGTAAAAAAAAAAGTGTTACATTAGCTATCTTCTAGTAATCTGATACAGAGGCTGATTTAAGCGATAGGTTACATACCACAGTTAGTAGTTCTGCAATTTCTGAAGGAACTCTAATGTGAACACTTGGATGAATACCATCTGGTACTGTTTAAACTATCAGTTTGTTCTAAAACCTCCTATATTGACCTTTCAGTCTGGGACAGTTTCTCAGATTTGTCAGGCAAAAAGAATGGCCCAGGTATGGAAATCTCCCTCACATTCTCTGCAGGGAAGACCAAAGCAAATAATTCATTTAACTTAGCCATAACCACCGTGTCTTCCTTGAGAACTCCTTTAGCCTCTCACTCATCCAGTGGCATTCACTGATTGTTTGGCAGGTTTCCTGCTTCTGATGTACTTACAGAAAATTTGCTCATTGTGCTTCAGAGTCATTTTTGGTCTACTTAATTATACTTTTACACTTGACTTGAATTTATGCTCCTTTATTTTCTTTAGTAGGATTTGACTTCCAGTTTTTAAAAAGGATGAGCTTTTGCTTCCAACTGCCTCTTTTCCTCTGTTTAGCCATGGTGGCTTTTTTTGGTCGTTTTTTTATTTGGGCTATACATTTAGTTTGTGCCTTTATTATGGTGTAAATAGTTTTTATGCACTTGTGGTTATTTCACTCGTGACTGTTTCTTTTAATTCCCTTTAATTGGTGTCTCATTTTTGTGCAGTTCCCCTTTTTGAATTTAAATGCAACTGTGGTGGATTTCTTTCCATTTTCAAGGTAAGTGTGGGGGAAGAGGGGAAAAGTGAACTCTAAGCACAAAACCAAAATCCATATTATATATATTAAGAAGTAGGAGAGACAGGGTTTCCATGGGGACCAATCCCCAACTAAGGCATCCCAGCCAGGGCTTTGTCAAGCCTGATCTTAAAAACCTGTAAGGAAGGAGATTCCACCACCTCCTTAGGTAACCCATTCCAGTGTTTCACCACCCTCCTAGTGAAGAAGTTTTCCCTAATATCCAAACTCCCCCCACACTGCAACTTGAGAACATTACTCTTTGTTATGTCATCTGGTACCACTGAGAACAGTCTAGATCCATCCTCTTTGGAACCCCCTTTCAGTTAGTTGAAAACAGCTATCAAATCCCCCCTCATTCTTCTTTTCTGCAGACTAAACAATCCCAGTTCCCTCAGCCTCTCTTCATAAGTCGTGTGCTCCAGCCCCCTCATAATTTTTGTTGCC
>NC_133774.1:118521937-118578413 GCF_003597395.2 Chelonoidis abingdonii
GCATCCGGCCCCATGGACTTGTGCTCATCCAGCTTTTCTAAATAGTCCTGAACCACTTCTTTCTCCACAGAGGGCTGGTCACCTCCTCCCCATGCTGTGCTGCCAGTGCAGCAGTCTGGGAGCTCACCTTGTTCGTGAAGACAGAGGCAAAAAAAAGCATTGAGTATATTCGCTTTTTCCACATCATCTGTCATTAGGTTGCTTCCCTCATTCAGTAAGGGGCCCACACTTTCTTTGACCACCTTCTTATTGCTAACATATCTGAAGAAGCCCTTCTTGGTACTCTTAACATCTCTTGCTAGCTGCAACTCCAAGTGTTATTTGACCTTCCTGATTTCACTCCTGCATGCCTGAGCAATATTTTTATACTCCTCTTTGGTTATTTGTCCAATATTCCACATCCTGTAAGCTTCTTTTTTGTGTTTAAGATCAGCAAGGATTTCACTGTTAAGCCAAGCTGGTTGCCTGCCATATTTACTGTTCTTCCTACACATTGGGATGGTTTGTTCCTGCAACCTCAATGAGGATTCTTTAAAACACAGCTTGCTTTCCTGGAATCCTTTCCCCCTCATGTTATTCTCCCAGGGGATCTTGCCCATAAGTTCCTGAGGGAGTCAAAGTCTGCTTTTCTGAAGTCCAGGATCCGTATTCGGCTGCTCTCCTTTGTTCCTTGTGTCAGGATCCTGAACTCGACCATCTCATGATAACTGCCTCCCAGGTTCCTATCCACTTTTGCTTCCCTTATTAATTCTTCCCTGTTTGTGAGCAGCAGGTCAAGAAGAGCTCTGCCTCTAGTTGGTTCCTTCAGCACTTGCACCAGGAAATTGTCCCCTACACTTTCCTGAAACTTCCTGGATTGCCTGTGCACCGCTGTATTGCTCTCTCAGCAGATATCAGAGTGATTGAAGTCTCCCATGAGAACCAGGGCCTGTGATCTAGTAATTTCTGTTAGTTGCCAAAAGAAAGCCTCGTCCTTCTGGTCTAGTGGTCTACAGCAGACTCCCATGACATCACCCTTCTCAACTAATCCAGAGACTCTCAGGTTTTTCTGCAGTTTCATACTAGAGCTCTGAGTAATGTTACTGCTCTTACATAAAATGCAACTTTCCCACCTTTTCTGCCTCACCTGTCCTTCCTGAACAGTTTATATCCATCCATGACAGTACTCCAGTCATGTGAATTATTCCACCAAGTCTCTGTTATTCCAATCACTTCATAATTCCTTGTCTGTGCCAGGACTTCCAGTTCTCCCTGCTTGTTTCCCAGGCTTCATGCATTTGTGTATAGGCACTGGAGAAGCTCTGTTGTCTCAACCAGTATGTTAGACCACAGCCTTGCCGGAGATACATCTCATGGGAGAAGACTTCTTAAGTCTGTATCCTTTTGACTGGAGACCTCAAGCCTTATTTAGGTCCAGACACCTTTCCTTAACCACCTTTTCTCAGAGGTCGTTTCCTCTCTCTGGAACAGTCTACATAAGGCTCCCAAACCACAGTGTAAGAGGTCCTTTTATTCATTATAAAAGACATTACTCAACCAACATGTTGCTGTAGCAGAAAACTTATGCAGCTCTGCCACATGCTAATGTGCCCTGTAACTAAATTAGTTTTGAGCTCTTTAGCTGTAATTGAACAGAATGTTATTGCTTCTGTCTATATCCAGGAAGGTGATGCTATTTCAGAACACAACAAGACAAGCATAGTTTGAGTTAAATGGTGAAGTACTACTTGGTTGGGGTTTTGAGAAATGAAGAAATACGACACGGCTGAATGCCTTATATGCCCATTTTTGAGGCTTTTTAAATAGGTAGAAAGACTAATTCTATTGAAATTATAATCCAATTCCAGCATGTTAGGGAAATTCCCTTGATATCTACTTTAATCTTGTGAAAACCTTTAGTTTCTGAAGTCCAACAAGAAATGAAAATTACAATTTCAAAGCAAAATGAAAATGTTTCATTTAGAAAATTTTCCATCACAAATTTTGTCAACCTCAGACTGTTTTCATGATATCAATATAGATATGAGACTGCATTTTTTGCTGAAAAAACTTCAATCAAAACATTTCAGTCAGTTCTATTCCTAATTAAGTATACTGTTCACTAAAGCTGGGTTTTTCAAAGTAGCCTAAGGGGAAGTGTCTGGTCTCCAGTTTTTAATTAGTCAGCAAATTCACAGCTTAAAGGCATATTTTAGACTTTTCTCTGGGACAGAAATTAAGAGGGTGGTGTTGGTTGAAGAGTGAAGATTGAAATGGGACCTTACATGAGCATTTCCAAACCTTCTGATGTTTGGGTTCTTTAAACTAATGATTCAACATCCTAGTTTCCCATGTCTCATGTTTTTTTCAGTTTTTTAACTCTTACTCAGAATGTTGCCTTCAAACTTTTGCTGTGTTTTTATAAAGGATGTTTCAAAGGAAGAGATCTACTTACAATCCTAGCTCCCTTAATGACAAAGGGATCCTGTGTGCTGCTGAGAGCATCCCATGAGGTCCTGAGAGTCCTCAGCTTCTAATGTCAGTGACGGATTGACAACACCCAGTACTTTGCAGAATCCAGCCCTTGTTCTGTCTTCCTATGCTCCAAGACCAGAGTGGAAGCATAAGAAATACTTAGGCTGAACCTCAAACACTATTCCATTCCTAAACTAATCTGGCATTTTAAGTCTGTCCTGAGTCCCCTGTAGCAGTTGTGGCTTGCAACTTTGACTCCAGTAGCTTTCTGAGATCAACAGCATTTCCCTTATCTAGCTGTCAGATATAATAGGAGCAGACAGTGTTGATTCTTAGTTGTTCCCTGTGTAATTATCATGCTGCTAAGTGTTGTCCGAGGTAGAATCTCTTGGAAGGCTTATGTGAATGAAACCCACTAACCTTTAAATAGAGAACACGCACCCAGTGGAGCTTTCTGTGAAATCAGATATTTTCTTTGTTGAGGAACATGTATGGACAGGCTAGGAGATCATTCTGATGGAACAGAAAATGATGATTCATTTCCATTATCAGTCAGAATTATACCCAAGGAGTGGTTTATGACACAACTGGCACCTATGTTCACAAGCGTATGCAGCATGGTAACATGCTGAGTGTATCACCCCAGACTGGCCCTAGGTTGAATTATAGTAATGCCTCCAAGAAATGCTCTTGTTACAGTAAGCTTCTGTCAGCATTTCTGTTTCTCCATAAAACCATTTGTTTAGGGGATTATAACAGCTCAAACATAAACATTATTCTGGGCTTGAATTATTATTATTAGCAGTAGTAACAATTCCTTATATTTATTTTGTGCCTTTCCTCCAGAAAGATCCCAAGGCACTTCACTGACTGCATTGACTTCAAGTCCCAAATGCAGATACTTTAAGGTGAAACAAAGCAACTGTTTTGCACCAATAACAATAACTATTTTTTGTGGGGTGGGGGAGGAAAAATGAACATGCTCTTATGGACAAGAAGTTATGTGTAGGTGTGAATTTTTTTTGAGAGGTATTAACTTGAGATCCAGACTGCACACATTAAATTCCCACCCCACCCAGACCTTAATTCCAACTTTTGACATTAACTTTTTAAATTATAAACCATAAAGCACTGCAGCTTATATTCTCAGCAAGACCGGTATTACATACAATTAGCACCCTAGTAAGAGAAATAAAAATCCACTTCTCTGAACAAGAATGAACAGAAGCAGAAATATTCTACGTCCATACAAGTTGATGTTCAGGGGAAAAAACAATAGATATACAGCAGACTAGCAATGGTAGGTTAATCCAACCTATCCTCCTCTAAGAGAATAGGAAGCCAGGTGTAGCCCTTACATGTCTGCTTATAGCTCCCATCAGACTCAGAGGCAGAATTTGGCCCTTAATATATAATGCAACTTCTGAACAGGTTACAAGAAATATTACATACAATTATATATACTTAAAGCCACTGCTTGAAAGAGTCCGAGTATAGAAAGTTTCAGACCAAAAGATAACTGTTTTGGAAAGCAGTGAACATTTGAATATGGAGGGTTTATAAAGGAAACTGGTTAGCTACCTTAAATTTATCATTCACTGCCAATGAAACTAATGGCCCAGCTCTCCCCACCTCACACACGAATTTCTGAGGATTTTCTCATGGAGATTCCCCTAAAGTATACTGTGGGAGGTCCGGGTCCAATTCTTGGAAAAGACATCTCCAATATGGCAGCACCATTGGAATATGCGGGGGGCCAGACAGCCGTCTTGACTGAGGCCCTGAATCACAGAAGCTCTTTCCCTCAATAGCACCTTACCACATTGCCAGAGACTCCTCACTGGCCACAGCAGTTCGTAGGAAGATACAATTCTGTCCTAGCCTGACTCCAGCCTTTTCCCACACATAGACTCCACAAGGTCTGGGGAGGGGAGTGGAGGGGTAGGGCTGTGCCACAGAGGTGTGAGAGCCCTTCTTCTCCGTGGACAAGGGGAGATCCAGTAATGGAGGACCTTCTCCACACCCCAGTTGTGTTTTTTTGGGGGGGAGGGGAATATAATTTCAAACTAGTAGAATATTTTGCACTTTCTGGAGCACCTTCCATTAAGGCAGTGGTCCCCAGCACGGTGCCCGCCGGGGCATTTATGTGCGCCCGCCTAGTGCCCAACAGGGGAGAGAAGCTGTGGTCCTGTGCCTGCCAGGGACAGAGAACTCAGGGCCCACAGGCTGCGGGCACCGGTGTTCCCTGTCCCCGGCAGGCGCAGGGCTGCAGCTTCTCTCTGGCTTCTCCAGGGCTGCAGACAGCGAGTGCAGTTCTCTGTCCCTGGCAGGGGTGGGGCCGTGGCTTCTCTCCAGCTTCGAAGCCAGAGAGAAGCCGCAGACCCACCCCTGCTTGGGACAGAGAACTCTGGGGCTGCAGGCTGCGGGTGCCAGTGTTCTTGGTCCCCAGCAGGCGCGGGACCCGCCTAGTGCCCAGCAGGAGAGAGAACCCAGGGCCTCGCGCCTGCTGGGGACAGAGAGCTTCTCCGGGGCTGCAGGCTGTGGGTGCTGGTGTTCTCTGTCCCCGGCAGGCACCAGGCCATGGTTTCTCTCTGGCTTCGAAGCCGGAGAGAAGCCGCGGCCCCGCACCTGCCAGGCACAGACAACTCCGGGGTTGCAGGCTTCATTCTATGTTAAAGTAAGAATAATAAATATATTTGGACCAGCAGTTCAATAATGTTTTACTTTTTTTAAATAAATAAGATGAAAACTGTTTATGATATTTATTTTGTAAAAACTCCTTAATTTTTCTTTCGGTAGATAAAAAAGAGTAAATTCACATGGTAAAGTGAAAGACAAATTGCTGAATAATTTAATTAATACCTTTTATATGTAAAATTACCCTTTTTCTTTATGGATTCATATATTATGTAATATTAAATATGATTTTTTGTATTATTTAATGTACAAATAAAAAATAAGCCTTGAAAAATTGTTGGTGCCCGCCCCATTCTTCTGAAAACATGAATGTGCTACTGGCTACAAAAAGATTGGGGACCACTGCATTAAGGGATTAACGCACTTTGCAAACATTGATTTATTAATCTTCTCAACAGACAGTCAAATGAAGAAGTATTTTTGTTTCAGTTGTACAGAGGTTAAAGACACCATTTTCAGACATGTTGGCCTAAAATTAGGTCCCTAAATCTTTATTTAGGTGCTGCAATAAAGTGATTCTCAGAAAGTGCTGAGTGTGGATGCTGTCCCACTGGGGGTGAGGAAGGAGCCGGGGAGTGAGAGCACTTTATTTACATGCCTAAATATGGATTCAAATGCTGAACTTGGAGCATCCATATTTGACAGCATCATCCCAACCAACTTTCCCAGAACCTCAGAATGAGTCAACAGATGGGACCTCAAAGAATTCCAAGCTCCTACGCCTATGCTCTGTCAATTATTCGATACTACTGCCTAATTTTCTGTCAGAGTCAAAAACAAAACCTGACATATGGGAAGCCCTTCATGAAAAGTGCTGTTATAGTGATCTGCACAGGTCCAAGACATGCATCCCATCTCGATATGGACCCCCATCCAAACACACCCAAATTTGGGACATAAACAGATCCAGATCTGAGCTTTTCATCTTGGGTCCATTTCTAATTTAATCTTCCTAAAGGGGGGCATTTATTATTGCTTCTACTACAAAATCAATCACCATCAGTCTTAAAATAGACACTAAATAAAGACAGCTGGGATAACATACTTTGTTTGCACTGACAGCAACTTTTACTAATTGTCATCATAGAAGTCCCAGAAACAGTATTTATCATAAAGCACATTGCTAAAGAAAGAATGATTTTTATCTACCACTTGTTCTGCAGCCATTGCAGTGTGGGACAGTGTCTGTGCTTTAACTCACATTTCTTTGCCTTGAAACTTTGTCATAATCTTGCAGTTACTTCAGTATAGCTTATGTGTTTTTGTTGTAATAACCAATATCTCAATGGTGTGGAGAATAAATAGCATTTTATTGCAGAGGACTTTCTGTTCCTGCTACTAGCAGGCAGTCTTTGCATATAGCTTACTATTCTGTACCTTTAGGAAATCCTAAACAGCTAGCCAACACAATTTTGCACAACATCAGTAATCAATAATCATTTCTTCCAATTACCTATTCAGTGTTTTTCATTCCTCTCACTTTGATGGCTGAAATTTAACAAAATAGGTAACATTAAAAAAAACCCTATTTATACTCCATATTTACACTGGTAAGCCTCCCATTTGCAGGTCATGAAAAAAGGACACTAGACCAAACAAACAACATATACACTCGCTTGCAAACAACAGCCAACATTTATATCTTAAGGCATTAAACTATTTAAGGATGTAAACTGTAACAAACTCACACATTGATTCCATATTCTTCTTCTCTTCATGTATAATTTGTCAAGCATCGACAGTGTGTTCAGAGCAATGCAGAAGACACAGCATCCCTGCTCTAAGCAGCACCCATTGAAACTAATGTCAGAACTCCTCGTGAGCTCAATAATGCTGAATAGGAGCTTAAAAATAGATCCTTAAGGGCCAGATTTACTATATCGATCTATCTAAGATGCAGATGGGTTCCAAACTCCCGTTGAAAATCCATGGTGCATTTTAAACTCCCATGAGGTGTCTATCTGCATCTATAGGTGCATGAATACCTTGTAACTGTAAATCTGCACCAAATGGCTAGAAGGGGGAAATCCATCACGGTGGTATTTAACCCCCCTGCAATATTCTTAACACATTCAACAGTAATCATTAATAAATGGCATTAATTACTAAGAAATAAGTGAATTACTATGAAAGCCAGCCTTACAAAATTCCATTTACTGACCCCAGGCAGCGAAACTTTCATTGGGCAAGTAAATGTTTTTTAAAATCTATTATTAAATCAGTTGTTGTGATAAAGAGCAAGTGAGTCAAGTAGAGTTTGTGCCTGTGCTGCCAAGCTTTCATGACAGTTTTGCAAAGCTGTCTCCTGGAGAATTAGACTCACTGAAGTCAGTAGGATGCTAGTTGCCCTTGTTCAGATTCTACCACCCTTTTCCCTGATGAGTAATACCTCACTCTGCGGGAAGTCCCATTAAAGTCAAGAATGGCAGAATCCGGTCCATAGCAATTAGCATCAGAGTCAGGTAATATTAAATATCAATATTTTGACATCTCTCTCTTATGCATTGTTTTAGAACAAAACATGCCCCAGGCATTCATCTCTGTCATACCTCTCTCAGGGCATATTAAAAAGGAAACTGCCACCTCTTTGATCTCAAGTATTAGCCAATCTAAACAGAGCCCTGAGGAGTTTTCAGAAATTTCAATGTTAGCTCACCTGTCTGCTCTGATATAATTTCCCCAGTCTTATGGCAGTCATTACGACTGCTGCACTGCATTCATAGCTGGGAGTACCCCTTTCCTAGGACAGGATACATACATAAATCTTCTTTTAAAGTGACAAGCGTAAGTTGAAAAATTCATATCAAGATTTAAAACACAAACTGACTCCCAAATCAGCAACAAGTTCAGGGGGTTTTGGATGTGTGATTTTAGTGTAGGTTCCATCTACAATTTGAAGTGACCATGCAGGAAAGCAAGGAAATATCATTCACCTAGTAGAGGTGTTATAGAGGAAACAAAATTATACTGGAATCCACACAAGGACGATCTAAAGTTGGTGCTTAGGATAGTCTTAGGTGCCTATTTGGAAGCAGTCCTTAGAGTTTTAATTAAATATCTTCCAACCAACAGAGGGTGAAAAAGCAAAACAACTGCCCTCTCCCAGACTAAGAGCATCACAATTCCTTGAAGTCCACATTAGTGTCCCAAGGTCACAGCCATACCTGTCTTGCCATACATTGCTGTAGCCACTCATCCCCTATAATGAGTCAGTCTTGCTAAGTGTTACAATGCTGTTTCTATCTGATCGCCAGCATATGGTTGGTGGCGAATCACCCTGCTATTATTTGCACATCTGTTGAGTAATATTAACTTAAAGCATTACATGCACAATTATGTTCAATTATATTAAATGAATCTATTTTACCTAATGCCAATTCTCCAAGGCTTGTGCATCTTTAGTTACAGGAAGTTTAGTGCAGGGTAGCAGATGGTACAACAAAAATTTTGTCAGCTAATAAATTTAAATGTCAAGTACACACCAATAATTTCATAGCAGATATGTGCTTTAGTCAAGCTGGTTCTTGTAAGTGTCAGGGAAATTGCACCAGGTTTGGCACATTGGCTTCTAACCATTGGGTAGTGTGTGCTATTAGGCACTCTGCAGACAAGCAAGCAGCATTAGGCAGGAACTTTCATTCCTTTATATTTTCACCTGTCAGTCATTCCCAAGGTCAAAAAGAAACAGAACAGATACATCCCCCCCACCCCTCTTTTGTTTAGAGCTTTCCCTTGTCTCACAGTTATCACTCAACCATTTTCTCTTTGCCAGGATCTGGGTTTAGGTGGCTCTGGAACCACAGAATGCCCATTAGAGCCAATTCAGAGAAGCTTTAGTAATGCATTTTCTTTGTAAAGCCAGAGCTGGGTTGCACTCATTCCTTTTAAGTCATTCCCTCTTTTGGAAGCCTCCTGATTTAGCATTTGTTTAGCCTTCAACCCATCCACAAGGATATAGAAGGGGAAATGTTTTCTATTCAACATTCAGGCCAAAGAAAAGTCTCTCACTTCCATCCCATTCTCAGTAAGAGGAGAGGTTTAGGTGGTGGCAGCTTGGAAGGGGTTGCTGCTCATAACTTACTTGCAGACTGATCCACTCTTTTTTGGGCTCAATCCTACAAAGTACTGAGCACTCCTCCATTAGTTGCCATTAGCTGGAGTTCAAGACACTCACCCCACAGCACAGGATCAAGCCCTTGTTTTAACATTTACTTGAAGGCTCTATTACTACCCCACTCCATAGGATACATTCCTCATTTTTCCTCTTAATTCCTAGAAAGACACTGTATTGTACTTGAATATCCACTACAATGCTGATCCATTCTCGGTTTTCCTTTAAACCCATGTTCCCACACATAGCACTAACAACATAAGAACAGCCACACTGGATCTGACCAATGATCCATCTAGCCCAGTATGCTGTCTTCTGACAGTGGCCAATGCCCAAAGCTTCAGAGGGAAAGAACAGGCAATCATACACTCCCAGCTTCTGGCAGTCAGAAGCTAGGACACCCAGAGCACTGGGTTGCATCCCTAACCATATTGGTCAATAGCCATTGATGGACCTATCCTCCTTGAACCTATCTAATTCTTTTTTGAACCCCATTATAGTTTTGGCATTTGGAATATCCCCTGGCAAAGGGCTCCACAGGTTGACTGTACATTGTGTGAAGAAATACTTCCTTTGATTATTTTAAATGTGCTGCCTATTAATTTCATTGGCTGACTCCTGGTTCTTATGCTAGGTGAAAGAGTAAATAACATTTCCTTATTCATTTTCTCCACATCATTCATTATTTTAAAGACTTCAATAATATCCCCCCTTGGTTGTCTCTTTTCCAAGCTGAAAAAATCCCAGTCTTTTTAATCTCGCCTCATATGTAAACTGTTCAATACCCCTAATCATTTTCATTGCCCTTTGTTGTACTTTTTCCATTTCTAACCGATCTGTTTTGAGATGGGACAACCAGAACTTGCATGCAGTATTCAAGGTGTGGGTGTATCATAGATTTATATAGAGGCATATTAATATTGTCTTATTATCTATCCCTTTCCTTATCGTTTCTAACATTCTCGTAGTTTTTTGATTGCTGCTACATACTATCTATAGGGCAATAACTATGGCCTCATAGAAGCACAAGTTGACCTTCATAAATAGGCATTATTTATGGCTGGGGCACATGGCTTACGAGGAGCGGCTGAGAGAACTGGGCTTATTTAGTCTGCAGAACAGAAGAGTGAGGGGGGAATTGACAGCAACCTTCAACTACGTGAAGGGGGGGGTGGTTCCAAAAAGGATGAAGCTATGCTGTTCTCAGTGGTGGCAGATGACAAAACAAGGAGCAAGTTGCAGAGGGGGAGGTCTAGGTTAGATATTAGGAAAAACTATTTCACTAGGAAGGTGGTGAAGCACTGGAATGGGTTACCTAGGGAGGTAGTGGTATCTCCAGCCTTAGAGGTTTTTAAGGCCCAGCTTGACAAAGCCCTGGCTGGGATGATTTAGTTGGGGTTGGTCTTACTTTGAGCAGGGGGTTGGACTAGATGACCTCCTAAGGTCTCTTCCAACCCTAATATTTTATGATTATCTTCATTATTGCTCAGTATAATCCATTTTATAGTCCTCTCCTTCCCACTTAGTAGGCTGCACTCTAATTTTGAGACACTGGGTCTTAGTAATACTAACCTTTCCTGCTACTGTATCTGGATTATTGACAGTGCAAAGCATCCAGCTGACCTACAAGAAGATGCTCTAAATTTTGTATTGCACTAGTAACTACACCCTTGATAAAAAGAACATACATAGCTTGTTGCACCAGGCTTGATTTGTCCAAAAAGTTTCTTATGTATTGTTTGGTAACAGAAAATGCCACCACACCTAAGATTATATAGATCAGAAAAAGCTATAATCTAGAACATGCCACTGCAAAAGCCTTAAGATCTCCTGTCCCAATTTCAGCAACAGAGTATTTTCAGTGCTATCACTGTGTCTTTTCCCCTTTGTCAAATGATTCCAGAGAAGCATTGTAAAGAGAAACAAACATACAATCATATAGCTGCAGTTATCCTGCTCCCTGGCTTAGCCTTGTATTCTGCCTGTTCTCCATCTGGTGAGCTAATTATTTCATCAGGCTACCAGCAGGTGTTAGCGCTCCCTTCTATCTTAGAACCCCCAGGACAATGGGTGTTCTAAGTAAGCAGGATGCTGGCTCCCACAGAGCCCAAATGGAAGCTATTAACAGCACACTATCACAGGCCATGAGATAAGTGCTTTGCCAGCTCATCTTAGGGCAAGTTGCCCCTTAAACAGGATCTGAGGAATGCAAAGATGGCAAAGAGCCACCTTTGCCCTTTGTCTGGATTTGCACCAGTTACATCTTAGCTGGTCCAGAAGGTCTGGGCCACAAGTTATAATGAGAGGGCGAGGGAATATACACCTTTTCCTGAAGTCCTGATGGTTTCACCTCTGGAAACCTGCTACATGGACATAGGGGAATTGGCTCTTATGACAGTCCTAAAAAGCTTTTGGTTAAGGATCTGTCCATGGTGCTAGCAGCTCCCCATGTGATTCCCCAAGTAGTTCCTATGGAAGGGTCTGCCTTGGCTCGGTACAGATTCTGATGGACAGTACCAATGTCCACTAAATCTTTGTCCTCCCAACAATTTTTCTCCTCCTACCTCCACCCCCAATCTTCCTCCTTTCAAATTTCAGCTGTAGAAACAAACAGTATACATGTGAAATATCATGTTTCCCTTTTGCCTATATTTAACATAAGACGGTTTTCTTAAAAATAACAGAATTTCAAGCCAAGAAGCCAATAGTTTACAGCAGGTGACCAAACCTATGACTTTCACTACTGCAGGTAAATCACATTTCATCTCTCTCTGACCTTTACAAAAGCATGAGTAGAAATATATACATTGTTAAAGGGAAGCTGGGTTGCTGTGTGCTTCAGAAACTATAGCTAGGGACAAGGAAGCCAAACATAGTCTCAGAATAAAGAGCTAGAGAGACCACTGACCCAGATTAACAACAAGTGATAAATGGCCGTGTCTTCTTCCGTCCAAATCTTGACAATCACAAGTGCAGCTCACAGCGCTGTGACTAGCCTGCTAAGTAATGGGAAAACCCAGTTATCCGCAGATACCTTTTATTGCACAGTTAGAGCAATCTGATGAGGAACTGTTCCCATCAGCAATTAAATGTCAAACGGTGAGACACTGCCTGGGTCTCTCAGGCCTTCATGAATGTAAACAAGTATTTGGAGTCTTGTGCTGCTCCTGTGAGATGAATAATTACCCACAGGAGTCATTTAAGGTCAACTATGTGGTTGTCACCAGTCATGTTTTTGGACTGTGAGACTAAGTTTCATTCCAGGTCTGGCTTCCTGACCCTAAAGGTAGGTCCTTGTGGTTCTGTTGCTGAACTCACGGATTGGCACATTCTCCCCTCTGCACTGATCTCTGAGCCCTCCCTTCCCAGCAGCCACAAACTGGAAGAGGGATAGTGCTAAAGAGCAGTTGTGGGATCCACATGGAATTTCAGAAAGGACATAGTTAGACAAAAGCAGAGAGGCTTGATGGGAGGGGATAAAGAGGTGCTAACCAAGGTAAAGCTTAGCTCTTTGTCCAGGAGATGGAAGCACTATTTGAAACCGTGTATGTACATAGGGGCATACTTCAACCAGGTTTTCAAGTTGCTATTAATCCATATTAGGAATGGGTGAACTCATTTTGCCTCATTTGGAACCCACTGAAGCACTGTGGGTTTAGAAGTTTAACTTGAACTCAAACATGACTGTGTTTATATTCCAGTGAGCAGAGACTGGCGGAAGGAGTGGAAAAGAGAAAAATGCTTATGACAGGATAGATGTGGTTTTATCTCCCTCTCTTTCACATACGCGCGTGCACACACACACACACAAGCAAGTATTTATACCATACTATTATGGGAGGAGTGAGTATCTTAAATACACAGCACAGGCCTTTATATGGGTTGGAAATCTTTTTGTTTTTAAATGAATCTGTTGCAAAAAAATGAAAAACTAAGAATGTCTGCAAATCAAATTCAACTTTGCAAATGCAAAAAACCAGCTCAGGAGGTTGTAAAAGCCACCAGGTTCCAGCAGCCCTACACAAAAAGAAGAGACTTTGTACACCATCTTATTGCTCAAGATCTTTTTGGTAACAGGGAATCATACTTAATCAGGAACTTGAATGGATTTCTGCCTTGTAGCAAAATGCAGAAGAAACCCTATTGCTCCTCTGCAGCACAATGCAAATGCCGTGTGAGCAGAAACATGACCTCCAATACATAAAGCATGCAGTAGAGGCTACTCAAACAAGGCTTAATTGCTTTCCTCTGTGATACTCATTAATAAAAATTGGTTGGTCAGTCAGCTGCAGCCCAAGTAGTTGTGCTCATCTGTAAAGATATCACGAAACAGAAACATGTTCATTAGCTGGGTTTGCTCTGGTGCTTTGCACTTCTCTGCTTGCGCTAACAGCTCACCACTTGTCAGATGACGCTTTGTTTGTGCACAAGTACAAACAGAAGCCAGCTATATATTTTGGTGCTATGGAGGATTCCTGGTTTGCAAATAGGCCCTGTTCCAGTCAAGAAGACACACTAGGCCTGTGAAAATGATGAAGGAACAGACAAGAAATCCAATGAAGCTTTCCTTTGACCTCCTTGATTGTGTATCAGAAAGCCAGGGGGCTACATAACCTTGAATGTAGGTAGCAAAGAACAGGGCTACTCCCACATGTTTTTGTGGGCCAGGCCCAGGCAGGAATCCAGGGCCATAAATGCCTCTGCAAGTAGGTCAGTTTAGACAGTGTCAGGTGTAGTACACAAGTAGAAGCAGGGTTGCTGCCTGCTTCGCCTCTCGCACTAAGGAAGGCCAGCAAGGGGTGCGTGCAATTTTGGATACATGCAGTGCTGCTTGAGTCCAAACGGATCAGCATAAGAGCAGAGGGGAGCACAATAGGGAATCATGGAGCTTTAGTGTTAGCAAGATTGTAGGGACCTGGCTGGTTGTGTCACTTCCATTTGTATCTCTTAGTAAAGGAAGGGGCATAGGGAAAAGAAAAGAAAAGAAAAACAAAGGAGGCGGCACATGGAGGAGTAAGAAGCAAGGGAAAGAGTGGGAGAGAGAAAAAGAAACTGGAAAAAGTGGGAGAAAGAAAAGAAACGGGACAAATTAAAAAAAACCACAACTGGTCTGAGGGGAAGGAGAAGAAAAGAAAAAAAAATCAAGCTGGGGAGATTGCTGGTCCTAGGGAAAGAGAAAGAAGATGAAGAGACCAAGGCAGTGGGGCCTGCTTCTGTGTCTGTCTGAGGTCCTCCAAATCCCACCTGCTGCTTTGGTAAAAGGACACAAATTTAAATGATCTCATTTTCCCTAAGGACCTAATTCTGCCCTCAGATGCTTGGTTGGACGCAGCTCTTTCTGAAGTTATTAGAAGCTGCGCAGACACAGCTAAGGGCAGAACTTGGCCTTAAGTCAGTAACAAGTTAAACAGATATGCTATTGCGAAGTGATTTTATCCTCCACAGAAACAAACAGAAGACATTGCAAACAGCAGCAAAACCAATGATCACCAGGGTACTGCTGCAAAGGTGAACCATGCTGGAATAATCCAGCAGATGGTGCTGCTGTTCCACAAGTCCCAGCTGACAGGAAGACCAGCCCTTTTTGCTGTGCAGAGATAAGAAAGTTGCATTTCAAATGAACAATAAAGAGAATTATGGATGCCTACATGAAGATCTACCAGAAAGGAGAGTGCGGCATTGTGTCAGTCAAAAACCAACTCTCTGTGGGAAGAGCTTAGCTTGGGTGACCTTGAGATCCAAGAGATAAATGACAAGAACAAAAATTAGAAGGGGGAAGGTAAAAGAACTACATTTTCACCTATCTGTGTAAGGAAACAACTCTTTAAATGCACATATAAAGCAAAGAACTGAGAACAGTACCTCTGGATAGCTTAGCACATGAAAGCACTCGTTTAATATGCTCTAAAGACTCCATGAAATCACCTCTGATATTAATTTGGTTTATTATCCTCTTTTTACACTTGCAAGAGAACACTTTCCCCACCCTCCCTCCTAGAGAGATTAAAAGTTCCTCAGGGCAACTGCGGTTATTGTACCAGGAGATTAACCAGCAAAGAAAATTATAGCAGCATATTTCTGCTATTAGAGTTAAGGTGGTGTCATCAGTTCTATTATAAACTTCTATTGTGAGGCAGGTTATGAGTTTGACCCAGCCATAAAAATTCACCGAAACTTGACCCACAGGGCCTCAACCTGAAACGTTCCCTCCGCCCTGCAATTAAAGTTATATACATATATTCTTTAAATGGGTCAAATTTATTATTTTATACACACACACACATGCTCACACACTAAATAATAAAAAATGTGGTCCATTTAAAGAATTCAAAGTCAAGTTCCTCCATTTCAAAGAAAAAAGATTAAGATGCTAACATTTTAAAGGACTCATTCCTGGAGCACATGTTCAATAACACTTTCAAAATTAAAAGTTGCTAACGCTTTGCAGTGCTTTGGTTTAAGGCTCATGCATGCTGCTGGTGAGACAGAATGCACTCTAATAGCTTTGACAGATTTCTTAGGCATGTGATCCATGCACTAAGGTAGAGTGACAGGCTAAGTGCTGACTCCATGGGTGCTCCAGGGCTGGAAAAGTTAGTGGGTGCTCTGCACCCATCAGCAGCCAAGCTCCCCTCTCCTCACCCTACCTCCACCCCTGAGCACACCACAGCCATGCTCCTCCACCTACCTCCCAGCATTTCCCACCTGGCCACTGCCAAACAGCTGTGTTAGCATGCTCTGGGGGTGGGGTGGGGCAAGGGGAGACGAGCAGGAACATGGCACAGTCAGGGGAGGCGGCAGGGAAGAAGTGGGGCTGGGTGGCGATTTGGGGAAGGAGTTGGAATAGGGGCAGGGAGGTGACAGAATTGGGGCGGGGACTTTGGGGAAGGGGCCTGGGTGGGGAAGGGGGGTTTGAGCACCCAGGGGAAAGAGGGGAAGTCGGTGCCTATGGCGACAGGATCAAATGCAATGGCTGTGAGGGATTTCTTCCCTTCTGACCTTCATACCTAGAGCTGTCTCCCTCTTTTTGCATTCCAATAGACCACATGCTTCATCTGACTCCTCCCTTAGAAACCACATCTCATGCAAAAGCTTTGGGGCAGATCCTCATTTGCTGTAAGCTGATGTAGTGCCATTGACTTCTATGTCCATGCCAGCTGAGCGTCTGGTTTTAAAGTCCTAATACACCACTGAAAGGTGATTCTACATCTGGGATATACATACAGTTCATTTTTAAAATGCACCAAACAAGGAATCCATGAAGCAAAGCCACTTTTCCATTCTCCCCACAGAGCATTCTCCCCACAGAGCATTATTCCCCTGGTTTTGATTTTTTTGTTTTGTTCTGTTCTAATTTTAGGCTCCAATCCGGCAAACACTTACACACTTAAAGTTCATAGCGTGCATAAGTACAATCCCTACACTGACTTGTGCTTAATGTTAAGTACATGTACGGTTACAGGAGCATGACTTTAGGTTGCAAATCCCCCAGTGCAGGATTCGCAATCAGTTACATGGCCATAAATCTGGAATAACTGCAATACACATTTTCAAAATTAGTTAGCATAATTAAACACATATCAATCTGTAGGAGCATTTACAGTTCACTGGGTAAAATCCAAACAACCTGAATCATAATCCTGAATAGAAATTTACTTATGTGATAAGAGGAGGTGTTTTCATGCATATCAATATATTTGCACTTAAATGTCAACCCTTTCTTGTTAATGGGAGTGTGAGAAAAAGGAAAAGATATTCCCACACAAACAAACACTACAAAAAGATCTGAGCCTGTATTCTTAGTCCACGAAGACAGCCCACTGAAGTCACAGGGATTTTGGGGTATGCAAAGAATAAGGAATTAAGGTTGTGGTACAAATCCTCCAAAGCAAAGACAAAGTTCCACTGCTGAACTCTGGTCTTCATTGCCCCCTGCTCCCGCCTCCTCCCCCCAGTTCAGCTGGTCATTTAGCAGATATGGCACAAGACATCTCTGTGCACTGGTCTTTGACTCTTCATAATAACTATTCAAACAAAGCCAGCTAGGAATATGAAGGAATAGCAGATATGGGGAACAATGGACTGACACCGTACAGTGAAAGGTTATTACCGCCGGAGATGACGGAAAACACAGGGTGGTATCCTGGCTCCACTGAAATCAATGGCAAAACTCCCATTTACTTCAGTGGGCCTAGGAATTTACCCAGAAAGATTCCATTCTCCTATGCTGGTTTTACACTGTGTAACTCTGCTGATTTCAGTGGAGTGGAGTGCCATCAGTGCCAGGCTAATATGACAGAATGGAAAGGTCCACAGAATGCAAAGACTCTCTTTTTGTGGTTGACTGTGTGGATAGAAAGCATAGACATCTGTCAGGATTGGTAGATGGGATTCTACCTCTCTTTACTGTTTGCACATACGAATATCCTGTATTTGTATATATGTATATAATAGCATGCCTATGTAAGAGCTGGTGTAGGAGCATTACTCATTTATTGTATCAGTTTATAATATTCAGGGCCTTTGTTACTTGCTTCAAGCTGTGGAAGCAGTCTAGTCATGTGGGTTTGTGTGACAGGGTCTATCTAGCCTTCTCTGCCTCCTGCTGCAGGCAACAATGCCCAGACACCCCGGCTTAAGGAAAACCAGCTCAGGCTAGGCTAGCAATGAGACTTAGTCTTCCAGAGGCCTAGAAGGGCCAGGAGGCAACACTGACCAACAGGAAGCTGGCAGATCAGTTAAGTAGACTTGCTCACTTCTTCTGAAGGGCAGTGCCAAGTGAGCCTGCTGCAGGAAAAAGAGTTCCTTAGTAATAGCCCAGGACTCCTGGCCAGATCAGACCTTGCTTAAACCCTGTACTCAAGCAGTTACTGTTTTTGTGTTTGGTTATTCATTTAAAGGCACAGACAGCTAAACTTCAAATGTGGTTATTGTTAGCCATTTAAGACTGACACTAAACTCATGTCAAGGGCTATTCTGCTCCTGCCCAGCTGCCACAGCCTCTTTACAGAAACATTGTTGTTAAAAAAAGGATTTGTTTTAAACTCTTAAAGTGACATGTCCTGTGTAGCAGATCGCAGACTCACCACCGCAGTGCCTACTGCTGGTTGTCCAGGAATTAGCTCAATTCCAGTCTCAAGCACTCTCTGCTGGCTGGTGTCCCTCCCGCACCCCGGTGCCCTTTACCTTAGGGTTCTGCCCACAGCAGCACCCCCACACTCTGGGTCTCCCATCCCAGCAGAACCCCCTACCTCTATGCCCACCTTGCCTCAGTGGCTGCAGCCAGTCATCACCTAGCCCCCTTTCCCTGGGGCAAACTGCAGTCTGTAATGGCCACTCATCACTGGCAAGGGAGTTGGACCAGCTGCCGCTGCTTATCCCCGGGCTGCACCTCTGCAGCCCCAGTACCTCCTCAGGCCTTTATCAAGGCCTTAGCCTGGGGAGTTGCCAGGCTGGAGCTCCCAGGTTCCTCTTGCCCTTGCCCTTGCCCTTGCCCAGCTCTGCTCTGCTCTGCTCTGCTCTGCTCCAGGCACCCTGTGCTCCCAGGCAGCTGGGTCCTTCCCACCTCCAAAGCTGGAATGAGAGTGACATCTACCTTCTGGCCCTGCTGCTCTTTTATAGGCCCAGCCTGGACTCGATTGGCTGCCTCCCAGCCTTTTCCTATTGGATCTCAGCCCCAGCCCTCTCCCAGACCTGGCCTTTAACCCCCCCAGGTCTGGAGTGAGATGACCACCCCACTACACCTTGTCATAATTTTTTTGATGTTTGGTAACATGCAAGAACATTTTGCAGTTTGACAAACTCCAACATAATCCCTTCTCTCCACAAAGCAGCACATGGCTCACCAAAACATCAAGTATTTTCATTCCTAGAATTAGAGTGACTCTAGGACAACACAGTAGTATCAAAAGAAAATACTATTACAACACTAGAGAGGTTTCTACATGCAAAGAACCCATGTCATAACATTGGTCTGAGTGATGGTAAACAGGCTGGATCTTAATTGTCATCAGCACCTTCAGTAACAGCCAGAGGAGTAGTGTTTGTGGGTGTGCATTCCCACAGCTCCAAGAGCACTTCTGTTCATGTTGAGCTGGTTGGAACATTTTTTAAAGATTTTTTTCAACTAAATGAAAACCTTTCAAAAAAAGAGTGCCCATTCTGACAATTTCATTTTGAAAAAAGCCAAAATGAAGCTTTTCTGACCAGAATGTTTCAAGTTTTTGTTTCAAAACGACTTTTCAAAACAAGATTAAAAAAAAACATTAAAAAGGTTGAGACTGGAACAAAGTGTTTTGCTTTGATCAAAAGGAAATGTTTTGTTTGACCCAAAAGATTTTCACAATTTTGTTTTGGGGGAATATTTTTGGTTTAGTTCTGTTTTGGATTATGTTTTTTTTGTGGAAACTGCAAAATTGCCTGTGAAAGGGAAATCCAGTTCCCACCCAACTCTACTCACCTGCTCAATGCCATTTACCTAGGGTTCTCTGTCTTGCAATTGCCTCCTGTAAAGAAAGCCTTCATGTTTAGTCTGAGTTGGGTTTTTTTGCAGAAAGGCTTCAAGAATTTAATTATATTAGTCTACAGTCATTGTGTGTTTAAATTAATGTCCTCTGAATTATTTAAACATAACAGCACCCATTTCTACTACTTGAGGCTTAGGATTTCATTTGTTGTTGCACACAGACAGCCTGGAAAGCAAAACGCAGCTTTTCACACTAGAACTTCAAATAGTCTATTGAAGCAAGAATAACCAGTTATAATTATAAAGTTTCAGATTTACAGATCTGTGTCTTTTCTGAGGACCATAGAAGAAGCAACACCTGAGTGGGTCTCAAATAGAATATTTCCACGCTTGCACTTTTCAGCTCAGACACGGACCAAGCTCTGATGGCACTGGAAGTTACCATCATGTAGGGACCTTGAATACATACAGAAAAGGTGTCCTAGAACTTTCAGTATATTTCATTGCCCAGGAGGGAACACATCCCCCTGAGTCCTACACACCCATGCTCAGATAAAGCAGAGCACAATCTAACTGGATAGAAGTGGGCACACATTGGGATTTTTCTTCTTCTGGCGTTTGCTGCTACCTGTACCTGGCAGAACCTGTAGGTAGCTTTCCAGACTGAGGCAACTGTACTTTATTTACAGAGGCTAGCAGTACAGACAGGAAGTTGCACTAGTTTAATTAGATCAGTGCAACATTACATCTTGTGTTATACTGGTGCAGCTTCTGCATGTAGACAAGCTCTTACAGGGACCTTTGGTAGGTTGCCCTCTTACTCTCTGGTAGATAAACAAAACACCACAATCTAGGCTTGGAGGCATCTGACTCCAGATTCTGTAGAACATGCAGGTCTCTAAAGGAGAGAGGTTCTAATAGCATTAGGCTTCCTTCCATTCTATGGGTCATAACCTACAAGGAAATGCATACCGCTTCCCTAATGTTTATCTCTCTCCTTTCATCCAGTGAGCATTTCTGAACATCGCTGTAAAACAGGCCCCCCCAAGTGGCCAACAGGGTACTGGGCTATTGACAACTGTTCTAAACACCTCTGGGTGATCAAAGAAACAGAGTGACACTTTTTTTTGTTTTAAAATGGCTCCCCTTTTGGGCCATTGAATATTCAGGCATCCACTGTGAATCCCAGCAAGTCTGAGCTGGAAAGAGGGTTTAATAGTTTTCTATGTTTAATAGAATCCTTGGGGCCTTTAACAGATGGACTGTAGCAAGTATAGGCAGTTTTAGACACTCTTGTGACGGCAGCAATCTAGATATCATTCAAGGAAATAAGCACTTTCACTCCCAGAGATCTTAGGACATGAATAACTTATCCCATAATTGTGGTAAGTATTCTTGGGGCAATGCCCAGGCCAAACCCTGTTACATTGCAGTGAGAGAGTGTTCCTTTCCAGGAGGACCTCAGGAGTTTCTTTAGGTGGTTGGATGCAGGGGATTGTTGAGGAAGGCTTTGCTTACATTTTGTTTGTCAGAAAAGTCTCCTCTGTACACAATGACTTTATATCATTGAAACTGTCCATGTGGTACCATTGGAGAGTCATAAAGAAGTTCAAAGGAGCATGGTTTAGATCAGTCCTGCACAACCCATAAAGCAGTGAGGGCCATATTACTCCAAAGAAAACAGCTGGGGGCCGACTCCCCACCAGTGCCTCCGAAACACGCTCCCCAGTGCTACCCAGCCCCCCTGAAACACAATCCCCCCAGCACCGCCCACCCTGCGAAAACATCCCCCAACCCCCCTGAAACAACCCCCTCCAAGCACCACCTGCCCCACAGAAACAAACTCTCCTTCCCCAGCGCCACCCCGCCGAAACAGAGGAGTGGAGGTGAGCTGGGGCGAGGAGTAGTTCCCCTGCACCCCCCTCCCCAGGTTAACTGCTGCGGCACGGGCGGCCCCCCCCTCCAGCTCATCTCGACTCCGTTTCCACCTCACTGGGCCTGAGCGTGAAGCCACCACACCGCTTCTCTGCTCTCCCAGGCTTCCTGTGCGAACAGCTAATTCATGGGAAGTGGACATGGGAGAGGGAGAAGCGGGGCAGAGCATTCAGGGGAGAAGGTGAAGGCGGAGCAGCCATGAGCTGGGGCCAGCTGCCGGCTCATCTGCCCCCCTTCCACTGCCCGCCCTCTCACCTCCTCAGCCTCCCTCCCTCACTCGCCGCTTGCCTACTCACCCTCCCCGCGGGCTGCACAGTGAGCCCATGTGGGCCACATGTTGTGAAGGCCTGGTTTAGATTTTAAACTAAACCATATACCCTGGTACACTCAGAGTCTATGGAGATATAGCTGGGCTTACACAACACCTTTCGGTGTTTTCAGTTGGCACAAACTCTAAAACCTGAGATCTAAGTCTAAGATGAGATCTCTGCCTGTCTTTATCTGTGGAAGGTTGGGAAGGAACTCATGTACTGGGGGCTATAGTGATATTTTATTGTAGGACATAGGATTTAGTCTGAACCACATCTGAAAACAGAACTATAGCCTTCCAGGATTTGTCTTCATTGTTTTGAGATCCAATCAGGTTCTTAAAAAGAATTTTAATTTAAGACAAGGTAAAAGAATTACCTCTGTAAAATAGGGATGGTAAGTACATTACAGAATAAGAAAACACTCAAGAACACAGAGAATCTCCCCTCTAGGCAAAACCTTAAAGTTACAAAACCAGGCATAAACCTCCCTCTTATACAAAGGAAAACACAAGCCAAAATGAAAGCAAACTAATGCATTTCCTTGCTAAACACTTACTAACTTTATAGGAGCTGGATTTCTTGCTTCCTTGATCTGTGTCTGGCAAAACCCCACAGAACAGACAGACAAAGCCTGTCCCCCGACCCCCCTCATTGATCCTTTTGGTCAGGAATGAGCTAGGTACAGGGTAAAGAGGGATTTTATTCTACACTTAGCTGTATGTTTATGACAGGCTATAAAAAACAGAAACTTGCGTAGAAAGTTACAAGGACATGGTTGCTGCATCACTTAACAGTTCACTATTAAGTCTGTCATTCTTTATGACTTCAGCTTCTCATCTCTCTCCGTCCCCCCCCCCCCAACAACCTCTATTCCCCTGCCCAAAGGCCCTCTGGAACATATACATTAAAATGGAGTATTACAAACACCACTCAGTCTCATTTCTATACTAAACTAACAGTATCCAAGAAAAAGGTTCAAAGTCTGGGCACTCACCTGCAATACAGCAAGATTCACATGAGTGCAAACTGCCCTATGGGTATTAATGATGGACCTTCTGGTCTCAAAGGCACATGGCACGTTTTCATTATAAAACTGAAAAAAGCAGTAGCTTGGACAGTTGCAAATTACTTTTGAGGAAAGGTATCTTTTTCTTAACTGAAGGTTTCTAGAATTAAGCCTTTCATCATACCAGTTGAATCATCTTTATGAAGGAGCCTGAATTGGCAGAGGAAGGCAAAGAATATCTGCTTAGGGTTCCATTGGGTTGAATAGAAGAGGATGGGAAAGATCTTGCAAAGAGTTGCAGGCAGGTGGTGCCCTACCAATAGGATAGGGTCCTGAGTTTGCAAGCAAGTAAATAAGCTGAGCTCAGTGGGATTCTGCAAGGAAACAAAGGTCTGTTCTTTGAGGTCTTAGGGTCTGATTTTCAGAGATGTTAGCATCTGCAGCTCCCATAAATGTCAAATGAGTGCTCAGCATCTCTGAGGATTAGGCTCTTAGGACTGCATTTTCAAAAGAACTCAGCATATTGACCACCAAGTTCTTTTGAAAATCTGTCCACAATATTAAGACATTAACTTAAAACACGTTCCACGAAATGTAGAAGATGCACAGTGTGGCCTTGTGGACATTGCTGTTGAGATGTGAACCTTGGCATTTCCTGATATTTTTGTGATATAAACTGCGCAATCTTTACACTGCAGTAACATCAATTTTCTCCAGTTAATATGTAATTAAAGATGCAGATGACCGTTTTCAACACACACAGTAGTGCAGCCTTGTAGCTATTAAAATTTCATTGGCAGTTAGTTTATGCTTTAAGTTAAGCAAATATTCTGTGCAGTTAGTTTCACATCAGGAATAATCTAGAGCCAATATATGTAGATATTTTCTTCTACAGCCACTCATCTTGTGGCACTCTAAAAAAAAAAGACAGTATTGTTTGTGGTGATCAAGGAAATGTAGATTTTTAAAAAAAATTTCTAGACTGTTAATTCCTTTATGAAGTTAATGTAGAGCCGTTGAAAGAATTGCCAGATTCCTTAGGGTTAGTCTTAATAAAAGATATATGCTTCTTCTGTTGGGGTTTATATTAATAATTAGGACAAATGCAGCAGCAAACCCCACTTCAGCACATATATTTCAGCAGTGGTTAATATTATCTATTCAGAAGCTTTCAGCTGAATCTAATTAACCAAGAGTGTAGGACCATCAAAACCCATAATAAATATTTGTATCTCTGTTGTGTTTAAACCCAGTCTCTCTCTGAAATAAAGAAAAACAAAAACACACTCTTCACACTTGGAAAGCTGAGAGTTTTTACATTGAAGCTCCTGATCCTATACTACCATTCATAGCATGTAATTGGCTTCTTAATTGCATCTCTTTAAAACCCAATATATACAGGGTTAGCAACCTCCAGGTAGTGAGAATAGTGCGGTGCAATCTCCAGGCAAATGTTTTTGCCTATACCCAAGTGTTATCAAGATTCCAATAACGAACTCACTGAGATACTTTCCATCAAGGACTAATAAAGCAATGAACAGGATGGCTCATTTCATGGAGCATTTCTCACTCTTAACAGGATATCGCTTTGTTATTTGCATTACAGAGAAGTTTAGTCAATTTAGGCCAATGGATGAAGGCAGGAATTGTGGCTGTTACCAGATTTCAGGCACAGGGATGAGAATGGTCCAGTGGTTAGGAGATTCGGATTCAATTCCTTGCTCCGCTGCGGGGGTCCTGTGTGACCCAGACCAAGTCATATAGGCCCAGACATTCAAAAAATTATTTAGGTACCTAAGTTCCATTGAAATCAATGGGAGTTAGGTGTTTAAATGCCTTTGAGGATCTAGGCCTTTGCGCCTCAGTTCCACTTGTGAACAATGGGAATAGCAGCACTTCTCTACCTCACCAGGGCATTATGAGAATGACTATAGCATGAGCCGCTTAGGTACTGTGGTAATGGGGGCCATATAAGTACCATAGCATTTTAATTCAATTCACTTTGAATTAAAAAAGCAGCACTGGCACTTGTTTCCTTGCTGTTATAAGTGTTATAGGTGGTTGTCGTTTTGCAAAACATATCACATCTGACAACAGTTGATAGGGCAAATAATTCCCTGAGTTCCCCAGCTGGCCACTTAGCCACCTAAAATGCCAGGGGGACACCAATGAAGGAACTGGAAGATGACAAGAAAATGTGTGATTTTCATGGGGCCAGGCCTCACAGAGGAAGATTGGTTCAGGCAGCAAAGCAAATTAAGCAGCCACTTCCATAGTGGCATAATGCAGACACGAGAGCCCTTGTCCAATAAGTACCTTATTTTTGTGTAAGTTATCTACAGATTTGTTTGCATCTATCTGCATCTTTAGGCAGCTGAGTGCCTTTGAAAATCTTGGTGATCAGAGAGAGGGCACTGAGTTACCATCAGGAACTACATTTGCAGGGCAAGGAGTAGGAAAGCAGTACAGATGAAACCTCCACTATCCAGGACTCAGACACCAGGGGGGAAGGGTGAGGGGAAAACGTCCTTTGAGAGCCAGAAGCTGTTGCACAAGCAGGATGGGCAAGACAATGGCCCAAACAGGTCATTGTAGCCTCTCCATCCCTGTGACATCAATAGAACCTGACATTGTGTCCTTTTGATCCTAGACAGCCTCAGTGATGTTTTCATCCATTAGAAGACACAAGTAGACCACTCTGCCACAACAGCATTCCTGCCACCTGAGGGATGCTGCCAGCTGTCTGTTCATGCACTCAGACTGATTGGCTGGGCATGTGAGAGAGTCAGAGAGGAAAAGGGTGGACTTGGGAGTTTCTTTCACAGCCCTGGAAGCACCGGCTTCAGGCATACTGTGGAAGGGAAGGGGACTTGTGCTAAGAGTGGTTGTCCGGAACAGAAGGCCCTTTGTCGCAGGAGAGGATTTTAGTTAGTTTTGTACCTGTTGTAGAATCTATCCTGTAACAAGCCTTGCACACACAACCCCATCTTCTTAAACTCCCAACACATTTGTGTAGCTCCCACTTTTTGTGCCACATCTTCCATCAGACTATAAACTCTTTAGGGCACAGATTGCCTTCCTATGTGTATACAGCAGTGTTGTCAGCTCATCTCTTCTGCCTTTGCACAGCTACTCCAGCTACTCTGCCTCAGTTTCCCCAAGAGCATTTCCAGCCAACTCTGGTAGATGGCTTAGCCCACTAGCCAGGATACTATGAAAGTTCAATCTCCTCCCACTTCCAGGATAGCAGACTCTCAATCCCCAAGCAAACCATTCTTAGTGCCTCTGCTGTTATGCATGTACTCACTCTTTGGGTTCAGACCCTGCCCTTCTCCTTAGCAGGGGTGGCTCTAGGGATTTTGCCACCCCAAGCTGCGGGACCAGCGGACCCTCCGCAGGCACGCCTGAGGGAGGTCCACCAAAGCTTTCAGCCTGCCTGCTGCCCTCGCAGTGACCGGCAGAGCGCCCCCAACGGCTTGCTGCCCCAAGCACGAGCTTGGCATGCTGGGGCCTGGAGCCGCCCCTGCTCCTTAGGTAGGAAACCCTGCCGTGGCCTATATGCAGGTTCTCTGAGACAAACAGACTAATGTTGGGCCAACCTGCTCAGTTCCTGGCTCTAGCCAGTCTGCTCTCATTCCTAGCCAGCTACCTCCTTTTCATCCCCTTCCTACAGGCCTAAAACTCACTCCAGGTGTGGAAGACTGGGCTGATTATACTCACCACAGTTTGTTAACCCTTTCTAGTCTCTTTGGGTTTTGTACCACTCACAAGCCCCTAGCACATTTTTGGTGTTATAATAAATGCATAACAAAAATAATCAGGTAAACTTAGCAAAGAGTTCTGTGGCACCTTATAGACTAACATGTTTTGGAGCATGAGCTTTCGTGGGTGAATACCCATTTTGTCGGATGTATTCACCCATGAAAGCTCATGCTCCAAAACGTCTGTTAGTCTATAAGGCGCCACAGAACTCTTTGCTGCTTTTACAGATCCAGACTAACACGGCTACCCCTCTGATACAGGAAAACTTAGTCCTTCTTTCCCCCTTTATTTCTACAGGAGCAAATTGGATCTAGACACTTGTTTTACTGCTTCCTTTATACTCAGTCTGTGTAAAGGGATAAAGTGTACACATTTAGATAATTATCTTCAAAGGATCATCCCAATCCTCTGTCTGTCAGTCCTTCTCTAGTGAGCATAAAATCTCTTTCTCTGAATCTTTCACAATGTCAGAGCAAGTTGCCATATTTGAAAACAGAGTGTATTACACTGCAGAATTGTCAAAATGTGGTTTGATTGCACATTGAATACTTGATTCTTACTAACTGCCAATTTGCATGCACCTTCTTCAATATATATGCACAACTGTCATAATTGCATGTACACACAAATTAAACATGCATTTCTGCAGCCTAACTGCATAGCTGTGGTTTAGAAAACAAAAGCCATAATATTTTAGCAAAATTTTAGACTTGATCACAAGAATCTGCTAACATGATGCCGTGAATGAGAAGTGTTCTTCTAAAGAAGCAGCATAATGGAATATTCAGGAGTGATAGAAGAATGTTAACCAGAAAATATTTAGTCCTTAACTCCCAGTGAACCACAAGGATTTTCTCTATTCAAGTGAATGGATCAGGTGGAAATCCTCTTTCATCTTCTGAGCTAAAAGGAGTCTTCATGTGGTTGATGACACACCAGGTGTACACATCTCAACACTGCTGATTCTCTTGTACCAAGTAATATATCAGTCAATCTGCTCGTTTACGCTAAGGCACTCTAGGCTGCACAGCTTTGTGTCTCAGTCAGATTTATTTCACCTGTTGTGCTGATTGCTCAGCTTTGCTACATAGATAATAAATATCAAGGCCCTGCTTCTCCCCTGCCCTGCACCTGGCATAGTCACTTGCATCTGTGTAAAATGCTGCCACATCTGCTTGGATGTATTTTACACCAACTGTGCACAAGTGTGAGCAGCCACACAGGGTGCAGTGGGAAATGAGGCCCTAACTGTACTGCAGCAGGAGGCCAATCAGAGAGCTCAATATGAACATGGGGTGGCCCTCCTAGATCAGGGAAGAATGTCCATATGGGCGTAAGGTGCTTACACATAGATGAAGTGGTGGAAGGATTCAGCCTTTCAGACAGATATCAGGTGGGGGTTGCAAAAATTTATGTCAGTCTAATTCTGCCCCCATTGAAATCAAGGGTAAAATTTCCATTGACTTTAATGCAAGCATTTAGGTCAAAGTTGAGCAATTTTGAAAATCCCACCCATACATTATAACTCTACCAGGGAATGGTATGACTAAATAAGGTGACTTGGTGTAATAGAAGCTAGGAGGCCTTTACTACCAACCCATTTTTGTCCTAGCCCTATTTGTTCCCTCAGGCAGAGCAGAATTTCAAGCACTTGTAGGCTGCATTGAGTCTTTCTGAAAATGAAAGGTAGAGGAGCATGACAAGGTTCAAGTCTGTGCTGCCCCCTTGTGGCCCAACGTGGCATTACTCACTCTGTCACAGGGACTCCATTGATCAGTTACCACCTCTCCTGGGGTCTGATGCAGTGATGTTTTAGCCTTTCAGCCCCATCCATTAAAGATCAAAACTAAGAGAAAAGCAGGCACTCAAAAGAGGGTCTACCAGTAAGTCAGGCCCTGAGTAGAAGTGTAGGGTCAGGGGATTTCTTAAAGCAACCAGTCCTTTGATCAGTTTCTCTGGACCCACTCATCCCATCCACCGAGGGAGACATGTAGGCAGCAAGATGTCTCAAGCTACTGGCTGAAACCAAGGCATCCGTCATTAAGGGAGAAACAGAATTCTGATTTCCTTTCAGGTCAACTGCCAACTGCTAGATTGTCTCCTCTTAACTCCCCTGTCCACACCTGATCTCTATTGCAGGTGTAAGAGGGCAGGGCTAGCCCAGGGCACAGGCCTTCATTAACCCCATCCTTGCCAGTGTGGGGCCTGCCTGCCCCATCCCTAAGGCTAATATTTAGGCACAGGCATTTTTAGTAAAAGTCATAGACAGGACATGGACAATAAACAAAAATTCACAGCCCCTGACCTCTCCATGACTTTTACTATAAATAGACCTGACTAAATATTAGGGTGCTTCTGCTCTGGGGAGCCCTGGGGGCCAACAGCCTCTGGCTGCCCTGGGGCTGCCGCTCAGGATGTCTCCAGGGCAGCCCCCCAGGACCACTCCTGCTCTGGTGATCCACAGGGCCACCCCTGAGACTGCTGCTTGGTTGGTCCCCAGAATCACCCACGCCTGCTGCTACATGGGCTGTCCCCAGGGTCAGCTACCAAGGGTTGCTCCAGCAGTGGCCAGTGTGCCTGGACCTGGGGTCAGCTGCACTGGTAGCTGCTGCTGCAGAAATCACAGAAGTTGCAGAAAGTCACGGAATCCATGACTTCTGCAACATTCATGACAGACTCGCAGCCTGCCCCATCACAATGAGATTAAAAATGTATTCCTTCTTGAATATAATGTGTAAAGAAATCAGCTAGCTCTGTCAACTGTGTTGAATGCTGTGTTGCCAGCCGCAAAGGTTCAAAAATCATGAAATTTGTAAAAAGGACATGTGGGGTTCTTTTCCTTTGCCTTCAAGTATTTGAGCCTTTGGGGTGTGCTTGCTCACGTTTTCAAGCTTTTCTCATCAGCCATGGGGGCTAGATTTAAAAAATAAAATAAAATTGAAACATCTCTTGATTCCAGCAGCTGGGGCTTTCCAAAAAACACCAAATATCATAAGACTCATGATAAAGTCAGAGTTGACAACACTGTCATCAAAGACCCAGGATAATATTGCATAAGGGTCATGGAGTAAGATTTTTTCAATTTATTAAAAATAAACATTTAATAGCCCTTTTTTGGAAGCTCTCTTGACCATCCTGCCATTCATTCTAGCACCTCACGTTGTCTGTATGCAGTGAAGACCTGGCTCTCTGTGTGCTTCCTCAGAAGGTGCAGAGTCAGCTGTGCATCTCAAACCGGCATGCAGTGCTGGCTTTTTTTTTTTTTTTTTAATTTTTTTTAAGGGAATGGTGGTGGGGAATACTCATGAGTCTTTCAGGGCCAAATAAGTGAGCTTTTCAAGAGGAGTTTTACTGGTATTGATTCAACTGACCTCCAATCAGAATTTGTCTTGCTTCACCTAGAAGCTACATGTATTTTGCATGGAAGGACTTGAGACCTCCTTGAGTTTTTATGCATTTTTGTTTAGTACTCAAGCTAAAGCAGCAGTCTTCACCCTGCTCTGAATTTCTATGCTCAGCATCGTGGTCTTTGGGCCTACATGGTATGGAATCTGTCCTGGTCCCCAATAGGGCAGTGAATGGTTGGGAACACTCCTACTATGAAGCATCATCTCAGATAACACTGTGCTGGGGAACCATGGAAGAACATGGGTAAATGGCTGAATTTACACCCCATGATCATTAGCAAAGCCTCTACATGAAGGGGTATAGGAATATACAGTATTTCTCATCCCCTGTGCATGGTACAACATGGAGCATCTTAGTCACCATACTAGAGGGAATGGGATGACGATCCTGCCTACTCAGCAATGGGCAACAGTGGGTTTTCTGTACTTTATTCATGGACATATCTTTGCCCTGTAGAGAGATTGGCTTTGTAACATAGTGGGCAGCAATAAAATACAAAATGCACTTTTTAGACTATGCTTCATAAGAACAGCTCACAAACACTCGTCAACAGCTTTGAGCTTGAAAGGGATTGTTTTCCACAGCAGCAACTGTGATGTCACAGGGGATTGTGACTTCAGCTGAGGGAAATGAGCTGCAGGAGCAGATGGACTCTTAAGAAGAAAAGATCCGAGTTTCAAAAAAGTGTTTGCAGCATGGAGTTGATAAAAATAATAACATAGGAGGCTGCTGCCTTATGAGTATTTGGGGGTGGGGGCAGATATAAACATCAACACAGCTTGGAAGTGATAGTTTTCACAGGAAACAGATAAGTATACAAATACTCCAGTTACTAGTCTCTCTCTCTCTCTCTCTCTCTATATATACATATAAACAAGCATAGTTATCGCTCTTCTCACTCTAGTTTCACTTCACTCCCCACCCACCAGCACATATAATTTTGGCTCAACTGGGTGCTTCAGATTTTCAGTGTTTGACCTCAGACACTTTGAAGAGGGCATGTCACTTACCCTCTGAAAATCAGACCCCTTTAAAGATGCCTCCAGTTTGGCATCCAAAACTCCAGGCATCCCAAATCACTTTGACAATTCTGGCCCAAATGTCTCCATTGTTCTAAACCTTGTTCCAAAGCAAACAGAAAATGAACAAAATATTGAAATAAAATAACTTAATATTTTCATACTATTATCACTACTACTCAGTTTTCATAGTAGAAGTCCATATAAAAATCATATTTTGTAACACTTCTATGTTATCATTCTACAGTATGTCTTAGCATGTGCATAACCACTATCATTTCATAAAAGGCAGTTAATGTCTAAGAATTTGGGTGGACACTATGCAACGGGCTGAGATAGGGAACTGATCGATTTGGTTTTCATACAGCTGACATGGTACTGAACAATTAAAGTGGTAAATTTAAAATGTGCCTTCCACGATTACTGAAGTATGTGACTTTGAAACTATCACGTGAGCCTTCAGGACAGTTGCATTTGATCACAATGTTCATGGAAAATTAGCACAAAATGGAGGGGCTGAAATTAAATCATTTAAAAGTTTTACCAGCTATTTAGAGTAAAGTTGGGAAAAGGCTGCCAAAATGGTGCAGTTTCCTTCTGGGCCTTAATTTTCTTGTGCTACAGGTTATCAAAGCACATTGGTACTTCCTAACCCCACTGAAGTCAATGGGAGTAGACTAAGGAACCAGCAGTATAGACAGCTGACCTTTCATCTCACACGTGTGTTTGACTACATTCATCTCTGCTGTGCACAGGTACAGCTTCCATTGAAGTAAATGAGTGTTTCATTCACTTAGCCTGGGGCTGAATTAATCCCGCCACCATCTCACAGTGATGTCTCTAAAGCAGGTCCGCACATTAATCAGGATTCCCAGCTGATGGTTCAGGCATCCAGCCAAGGCCACAAAGTTTCAACTTTATTATTAAAAAGGTCAGAGGAGTTTTCACAAAGAGCTTTTAATGGAATCAGAGTTACAAGCTGTGCTTTTTGGTTTAAGCAACTCATTAATGGTGTGAAAAGGAGCAGCAGCTCTCTGCTTTTCTTTTCGCTGTTCTTCTTTGAGGAAATTATGTGGCAATAATAAGATGCCTAAGCTTTCACGAGGACAGTCCATTTTTCAGAACAGATAATTTCCACGCATTTTGAAGAATTCCATGAAAACCCCTTGAAGACTGGAGGCCGACTGCCACACAGAAAGAGAGATTTCTGCTCCTGCATTAGTCAGGCATCTCAGATCCTCACCCTACTAACTCCATTGTGCACTACAAGTACAAGTGCTTTTTGTAGAGCCCATCTGAGCCCTTGATCACATAGACAGCGTGCTCTCTCTCACACACATACGCACTCCTGCAGTTGTGTGAAGTGAAATCTAAGGACACTGAAACCCAAACTGCTAAAGCTATTTTACTTAATAGTGCAGTAGCAAGTATTGCAATAATGCATCGTGTTTTCACAGTGCCTTTCATTCTAAAGACTTTTTATTAATAGATACTAAAATCCCTTCACCCCCTAGTGAAATACAGCTACTTCTGGGGTGGAAAATGGCAGCTACTGAAATACTAGACAGCAACAGATGTAAGGAGGCTTAGGAAATTATTATATCCAATCAAAGCAGCAGCAGAAAGTTTAGAGTGGCTGAAGACAATCAACCCAAATGGAATTAGTCTGGAGAATTAAGGTCAACACCCCTATTATGATGAAAAGTGCAAATATTTAAATACTAAAAGTAAAGGACTATCTTTGCTCTGTGTTAGTACATTTGGTCCAGATGCTATGACAATACAAATAATAAAACAATAAATAATAAAGAGATTAAGTTATAATCATAAACCCATTCGAACAAAAAGAAATGCTGTTTATTCTATAGGTGGGCAAGTCTTCTGCTGTTTTTAATCACTTCAATGATGGACTAAAATTTGGCTCACTAGCTATCTGAAAGAAAAATATGAGAGATGCATTAAGATACTGTGAATGTTGTTGATGCACAGTATCTAATAGCTTTGAGATGTCTGTCACAGATGGCAGATCATAGACTATTTCATCTTCACAGCTCTCTTGAAAGTACCTCTGATGAGTAGATTCCCCATCCCTGCATAAACATAACAATTAACAAAGGCAGGTGAAATGGTGATGGTGGAAGATAAGGTTTATTTCCTTGCCTATAAATTATGTGCATGAGTGTGTGAGCACACATGCATATGCTAATATCTGAAAGTCTTTGCTTGGCCCTCCTCCAGTTTACCCCAGGAAGAAAGCATTTTGCATGCAGCAGACTACTTGAATGAAGCTATGGTTAAGCCATTAGAGCTGCTTCTGTTCCAAGCAGGTGTGGTTTATGCAGGTGCAGTTTTTGGGAGAATGTACAGTTGTCGATTATGTAGCTTGCATCTCCTCTTTTAAACCTAAGATTTATCAGTCTATTTGAAAAGACTGATGCACAGTTAGAGGTTTGAGTGGAAAGAAGTGAGCAGTAGTTTTGGGGATCTCCTTGCAGAGATTTTCTATGTATAGCTAATTTCAGATTTTTAAGTGCTGGATTTTTAAATGAAGGAGGCACACATTTGTGCCTCTATATTTGCACAAACAATTGCTTCAGGTGCATGGACAAATTGGGCAAATGCACAGGCAAGAAAGTAGATCACAGAATCGTAGAATGTCAGCTAAATATCCAGCTGCTTGTGCAAATGCCTGATTTGTGCCTGCCATTGCAGCAACTCCACATGTAAATATAGGTCTATGCACTTTGCACACTGAATTTGGGCTTGTTTTTAAGAATCTGACATTAACCATAAGCCAAACTTTACCATATAATGTTAGTATCTCAGGGTTCAGACAACAGCTTTCAATTGATGGAGCACCTGTCCTTCACTAACTCAAATGTTCAGTCTTCATTTTGGAGTCATGACCTGCCAAAAAAAAAGGACTCTGAAAAGCAGAAATGTAGTGCTGTGCTAAGATGTTTTCACACTTTGTATGACAATCATACTTCATGATTTCACACTGGAGGAAGTTTATATAAGCTCTCACCACACCCTCTCAAATGGCAACTCCAACAAAAATTCTCAGCAGGGTATTTGCCATAGCGTGAAACACCCCAGAGTGTTTTGTTCTGTCAGCAAAAATGGTCAGAAAATAGAACAATCGATATTCATTTTGAAGATAGAGGCTGCAAGAATGAGAAGTGGATGACACTTAACTATTGGCAGAGTCTGACTTATCTGATGAGATGCTTTCTGGGCATTGTAAGTATGTTCCAGTGAGGTGCTGCAGAACAGGAAGAGCTGGGTGCATGGTATTTTTGTGGGAACACACAGATGCTTATTCCATGCTGTCTGGAGTGGCTCATGAGCATGAATCCCAACCTTCGGGCAGACTGTGAAGAAGCAGGGCACAAACCCCAAACAAGTTGTGAGTTCTATACTTAGATTTCACCAACCAAGTATCAGTGGGAACTCCTTAAACTCTACAAGTGCCTTAACAAGGAGTCACAGACGGTCCCCTTGGGTACTCTGGTTTATCTTGCCACCCAGGCAAGCTTGCCTTTGTGATAGACGGTCTTTTACACCAGAAATCACAATGTTCAGGTTACTCCCAGTCCCAAAGAACCAGTCACTTACCCCAGGTCAATTGCCCCTTCGATCCTATACCAAAAACAACACTGATCCTATAATTAACTAAGATTGATTGACTAAGAAAGAGAAAGGTGTTATTTACAATGTTGAAGCAGGTAAACATACACATACAAATGAGTTACAGTCTTAGGTTCCAAAAGGTTACTAGAAACTGCTGTAGTCGTCTTCTTTCATATGGCAATAATGGAACAATAAAAGCAATGGCATGACTACAGTTGAATCTGCAGGTCTCTTATCCAGTTCAGAGCAGACGGCATAGCCAAGTGAACGGCTGTGACACCTTCAGGATGAGCATAGATAGTGCAATCGTCCATGATGTGTCTGACAGTTTACTCCATACAGTACGGTGATTTCCTCACTTTCCATCTATGGAGTAAATATGCACATCTTCCACGTCAGTTGCGGACACAGTTTAGAGCTATCCATATGTGCCATGAGGAGGAGAAGCCCAGCACTTTGCACAATTGAGTTGTCAATTAGATTTTTGTTGGCAGCTGCCCAGACTTCAGACCATCTGCTGAGTATGCCCTTAGCTTTCACAAGGAGGGCTGTGGCATGAAACCAGAAGGGTTCTCTTGATTTTACTGGTGGGGAAGAGAGGTGTTAGGTAAAGGTGGAGCAGTAGTATGGTATTTGCCATGATCTTTATGTATTCCCTAATTGTTGCAGTGTCTCATTGGATATTTGTTGGCATAATGTTAACCAGTACTGATTGCCATGGAAGTGGCAGTGATGTGAAGGTGCCACTGATTAGGCAAAGAAGCGGCATTACTTTCGGTGTCCGCTAAAATGGTGTGTGGGCTTTTGCTCCAAACTGGGGCACCAGTATTTCACTATGGAATAGTACATGGACAGTGTCAATATTAGGAGTATATGGGTGTCGCTTCCCCAAGATGTTCCTGTAAGCTTCAGTATAATGTTGACTCTCCCCTTCCATTTCCTTTTGGTTAGTTCGAGGTGGTGACAGAAGTTGAGTGTGTGGTCCAGGGTTATTCCCATGTACCGTGGATAATGACTGTGGAAAGCTGAAACCATTTAGCTTTAACTGCTATGCCTTGAAATAGGTTTCAGAGTTTTTAGTTCTGTTCTAGTCTCTAGAACCTTTTCTGAGGTTTCAGATGAGGAAGCCTGAGTAGCCAGCATGATGTCATCCATGTACATGTGGGAGGATGTTGATGGAATATTGCTGATGTAGAGAATGAAAAGTGCTGGAGCTAGAACGGACCCTAGTGGGAGTCATTGTGCAGTTTTGGGGGGACTGCATCACCAAGATACATGGTGAATCTGCGGTTGCTCAGCATTTCCGTGATGAGCCTAATGGTAGGACAACAGGGCATGGCTACTGCAAGGTCCAGTAGAAGACCTTTCCACCATACTATATGATATGTGGAATGAAGATCAATAGATACTGTTGCTGCTTTAAGTTGGCTTTGGTAGATGGCTTCTATATGGTCAATGCAAGGACTTGGTCACAACAGTTTCTGCCTATTCTGAAGCCAGCCTGTTCTTTGGGGACCAGTTCCTCCTGCAATGGCTTAATTCTCCAACATACTCCCTTTAAAAATGAGTCTGAAAAGACAGCAAGAGGCTCTCTCAAGCGCGATTGCTGAAGTTTTTTTTCCTTGATGTGCAATGGTGTCCATCAAGCCATCCACGCAGTAGTAGCTGGAGTCACTGTGCATCAGGTAGGACCAATGCCCCCAAAAGTCTATGGAAAGTGCAGCCACCATCCCACCTTTGGAGGACTGTGGCAAGTCCTCTCTTCTCAGTCCAGGATAGGGGAGAGTGTTAGTGGAGGAAAAAGAACTGGCCCTATTCCTCTGAGGAGAATGGGGCCCCAAAACAGTGTTAGATGTAAGTAGTCCTTTAACTCAGATAAATGCAAGGACCACAGTAGTGCTTGGTCCCTGGGTGGGGGCCCAACGCGGGAAAGTACCTTCTCCCTCTTTGCCCATTTACTCCTGAGCATTAGGTTTGCAGAAGTCAGCATTGTGTGTGGAACTATTGCTGCTGCCATTTTGTGTTTTATGACTGCATCTATTGTCAACAGCCATAATGATATGGGTAGCGGTCCTGCAGACTGTCTGACAAGTTTTAAAAAGAAGGACCATGACATGTGGTCCTACGTTCTACAGCTGTTTTTCTTGATTGGGAAAGAACCATCCTGGAACTCACGGCAAACAGCAAGTTAAGCAGCAGCCTAAAATGAACAGGAAAACATTCCTGCAGATTCCTAAAATGAAAGACAGAACAGCGTCATCCCATAATTCAATCTGAAAAAACCCTCATTTTTGGCATATTTCTCTATCAATCGCACACTGTCAAAGAATTTAAAGTTTGCCACAGAACCCAGCAAAGATGAGAGACAGAAATCAGAGGCATTGCTGAAAAATATGGCTAAAGCATTCTGAAAGAAGCATATGTCCCCGTTTACATTCTGTATATTTTATGTGCATACACCATATATATATGGTGGTATGGTTTAAACAAATACAATGTAGTTCATTTTCATCTTGTTTTTCTAAACTCCTGTAAGGTTTTTTTGGTATAAAATTAACTCTCAGTGGTTTACATGAGACTAACTGTCATTTTCTCTTGCTTCATGTCTGTTTTGTAACTGTAAGGAACAGAAATTAAGAAGAGAAACTGTCTAAGGTTCCCATAATGCACTATTATGCTGTCAGAGAGATCATAGAAACAACCGTCAACCTTTAGTATTATCTACAAAGGAAATACAGTGGTGTACTATAGTTCCATTACTTTTTCCCCTCTAAAACATACAAAAATTCACTTTTTACACTAAACTTACAGGGTTTGTTGCAGATTGCTGTGACATAGTTAGATGCTGTTACTGAGACAATTTTGCAGACAATCAAATGAAAAAGGAATAGGCCTCTGTCAGTTTACCACTCTAAAGTGTAGAGTGGGATTTTCAAAAGCACCTACCAACTTTCAGTGGGACTTGTACTCCTAAATCGCTCAAGCCCTTTTGAAAATTCTACTCTTATGCACATGTTTAATATCCCCTGACACTTAGTACTTTTCCCAAATAGGGAGGCTTTCATGAACCGCCACTTACAGAGTAATATCACTAAGAACCTAGGTGATGAATTCAGTGAGACCCCTGTTTTGTCTGTCTGTCTGTCTCCTCCGCTCCCCTGAAACCATTACTGCTCCAAATAAAATGACTGGTCTAAGTCAAAAATGAGACCAAGAAGACAATGCAACGCTGCTAGAGAGGAATCAAGCTCGAAAGATGGGTCCTCAGTTTCACTGACTGGTGGATGTCTGCATACTTTTAAGAAATATAAGAATTCTCTGCTGGGTTATCCAGCAATAGAGGAACTGGATTGGGGAAGGGAGAGATGTTGTGAACCACTGGCACACAACAGCAGTAAAAAGGAACCAAGGTGGTTAAATGACATTCTCTGCATCATATGAAATACATTTTGTTCCCAAAGTGCTCTATCAATCTTGACTGACCTATTCCCTATCCAGTAATTATTGCCTTTACTCAGGAGAGTAGTGTGAAATAATTACTTATTATCAACTGCCGCAGGAATGTTCAAAAAGGCACCAATAGCAATCAAAAGAGAAGCACAAAAAGCAAGTCCAGAAAAGCAGCCCTTTAAATTTATCTATTAGGTGCGGGCATATTCTAGACGTGTCTCTCAGTAGTTGCATGTTGACGTATCTTTCCAATTACTTTTTGCAATAACTTTTGTTGAGAGAGATTCACAGAAAGAAAGAAAGAAAGAAAGAAAGAAAGAAAGAAAGAAAGAAAGAAAGAAAGAAAGAAAGAAAAAGAAACAAAAGCTGTTAGAGAACCTTACTGAACTAGAAGTTCAGCTCTTACCAGGCATTTGTTGAAGTGGCATTTCTGTAATTTCAAGGACTTCACTGGAAACATGAATACAATGGAACAAACAAAATTCAGCAGCTGAAGTGCCAGTTTACAGAATTATGGGCCTGTCTGGTACCTACGTCATCATTTACATTTGTGCAAAGTGAAAATGCTGCCAGTTCAAAAAGGCGTGGGTCAGTCCTGTAAGGTGCTGAGCAATCTGACTGATCCAACAAAGCCCATTTTTTATTATGGTCTAAGGGCTACAGAACTGAAATTAAACTCAGGAGACCTAGGCTCTATTCATGGTTTTGCCAGTGGCCTGATAAGTTGCTTGGGCAAGTCCCTTTGCAGCTCTGTGCCTCAGTTTCCCCATCTGTAAAACGGGGATAACAATGCTGACCTCCATCTATTGATGAAAAACATTATATAAGAGCTAGGCATAAGCAGTTCTACTGGAGTACCTGAGTGCAAGATTGAGCCATAAAGACTACGAGATGCATATGTTACATTAAAGGCAACACAGTCTAGATTTTTCCCTTTTATCAAGAAAACGATAACTGGTAGACTTCAGGAGTGCCTATTGAGAATAGGCAAAGATTGCTGCTTGCTAAGTTAAATTTAGTACATTAGATAGCTTGTTCTTTTTGTTTTGTTTCTAACCATATCTTTTCTCTTGCTTAGTATCACTTAAATCTCTGTTATTTACTAATACACTTATCCTTAGTTTCACTGTAAACCATCTCAGTGCTGATATATTAAAGCCTGGGTTCTCAGGCTGGTATTTGCACTGTCTGCTCGGAGGCACCAGACTTGGTAACTGTGGTGAGTGTTCAGTGATAAGGACTGGATACTGCAGACACAAGTCTCTGGGAACTGGGGTTGCACTGAAAGTGCAAGGTTTAGACTGGCAGAGTCTCGAGGAGTTTGTTGGTGAAGCAGACTGACATGGCAAGAAGCTAACACACAATCTTTCTTGCTGAGGCAGAGAGGTAACAATGGCTTAATCTGAGTTCCTTGAGGACAGCATCAGAAGCTATACATGTTTTCCAGAACAATGCCTTGTGGGAATTTTTGTTGCTTCTACTCACCCATGTACAAACCCTGAAATTGTAGCACAGAAACATAGTGGATCAGGCCAGCACCATATGCTTCAAAGGACAAAGCAAGAAACCCTGGTGAAAGCAGAGGTGGGATAATTTGCATCATCATAACAATAGTTAGAGCCTAGTTTGGACTCTGAAACCTGAGATTTATATGCCTTCAAAATGTTTTTTTTTAAAAGCATTAACTAACGGATATTCTTGCTACCTATATAAATGTCCTGTTCAAATCTTGCCCTGTCTCACCAGTATTCATTTCCCACTCTACATCATCTTAATCACTCACTCCAGGAAAATGGAAAAACTCATATAAAGGCTCTATCTACAGACTGTGGTGTGACAGGGCAAGGCCAGACGGCTATAGGAAAGTAGTCCTGTTGGGATCCAGGAAGTGAGCGGGGAAAAGTCCATCCACTGCTAAAGGACCTCCCCCCAGCCTAGGGGGACGCTCCACAGGTCGGGGGACAACTAAAGAGATAATAGGAATGGGAGTGAGGTCACAGGGCTAACCGAAGGGAACCTGACGGGGACACCGAGCAGAGAACCCTGGATAGCACCCACTGCTCCTCGAAGGTGTCAAGGGAGCCAGCAGACGCTGCCCAGAGGAACTCTGCCTGGATGTATGAACGGACTGAGGAGCGGAAATAGACCCCACAGTTGCAGGAAACCCCATCGGGACAACAGGCAGAGAAAGATAGAAACCTGAGAGAATTCCCTTTGCTAAACTGGAGTAAAGGGAAAGAAATCCTAGAAGAAAATTACAGTTTGGAGATGGTTTTCCCTATCAAATAATGGAAAACCACAAAACTGAAAAGTTAATAAAGACAAAAAAAAAAAGTAAATCCCACAAGCCTGGGAAAGAATATGGAAATGCAGAATTAAGGTACACGAAATTACCTTCTCTCTATGTCATTACTACTTCCCCTGCATCTCTGGAGATAAGGTAATGCCTGCATACTTCAGAACTGAAAAAGAGCTACATACATGTATAGTATGTAATCCATAGGTGTCTACGCAACCACAGGCTGTTCTCAGATTCACTGACATCTTGCTATATACATACCAGAACAGCATCCTCAACATTATTCTCTGCATGAAGACCAATCCAACTTCCTTCCAAATTTGGATGGAGTCAATGACAAGAATATACACAAGATAGAGCTAAAGACATTGCAATTGTAAATCTGAATAGAACTAAAGACGTTACCAAACATTTCAGCTGAACAGTACAGTGGAATGCATTCAAACCTTGTTGACAAAGATTCCTTGACATGGAAGTGTGACAGAATATACCCATGTTCACACCATTGTAATAATCTTTGTACAAAGTATGTCTCTTGAACTATCATTTAAAAACTCAAGTTGCGGGTTGGCATTGTCCTTGTAAAATATATGTGGCAACTTTATATGTGAAGTTAGGATTCCCCTATATGATATTATTAACATATGTTCCAAACCCCACAGCCCTGCTCAGACACAAGCTGGCAAACAGATCTGTCCTAAACAAAGAAATGTGTGCTTGCCATAATTTGCATTTAAAAGGTAAATAGTCATTATGCAGCAAGGGAAAACAAAAGAAGTTCAAACAGGGGAAAAAAACAGCCAGGATTTTCCTTCCACATAGATTCTGGGTCTCCTGGGTTTCAGCTGGAAATGTTCTTCAAGAGGGGGACAAACATGCCAAGGAACCCCCCGCTCGCTCCCCCTGCCCATTGCTTTCACTGCACTTGAAGAGACTAGGGGCTTGTCTACGCTGGCAAGTTTCTACGCAGTAAGGTAGCTTTTTGCACTCAAACTGCAGACATGCACACGCTGCCAAGCCACGTTGTGCGCAGAAACTCCTCAGTTGCAGTGCTGCAAAAAAACCACCTCAATGAGAGTCATTAGGCTATTTGCGCAGAGGCTCCAGCGTTCTATTGCCAGTGTAGACACTTGAATGCTTTCTGCACTATAATTGGCCTCCGGACCTATCCCATAATGCCTCAAGGGACTGCTGTGCTCATTGTTTTGAACTCGGCTGCCCTGGAGACATGTACCCCTCCCCTTTCAAAGCACCATTTCTAAACAGCCCCGGTGTGCTGTGCTGATCTGCTCCCAGACACAAAGCAAACCATTAATGTGTAATGCTCATTGCTGAGTATGAGGTAACGGGAACATCACTGCCGAGTATGAAGCAATGGGAGATGCCCCCGTCTTACCCCACACAGGCACAGCCCATTGGCACAGCACACAATGAGGCAGGCAAGGAGAGTGAAGGTGCCATAGGCTAGGATAGAAATGTTGCACAGCAGCAGCTGCAGCTTCCCCTACTGTGCAAGCACTGGAGGTGGGGGGCTCAACCCTCGACCCGCCCAGGCCACCCTTTCTTCCAAGCCCCCACCCTTAACACACCTCTTTTCCTCTCATCTTCTCCCCCTTTACTCCACATGCCATATCCTTGCTTCTCCCTTCTCCATCCCCTACCTCCTGCCCACAGCAATCAGCTAGTTTGCAGCATTGAGGCAGGAGGCAGGAGTGAGGACACGGCGCGCAGGCTCCCTCTCCTTCCCCTGCCTCTTGAATGCCGCAAACCAGCTGATTGCCACAGGCAGGAGGCAGAGGGAGCAGGGGAAAGGTGATGATCCGGGAGGTCTGCTGGCGGGTGGAAGGTGCTGGGAGAGGAGTGTAGGGGAGCTGCTAGCTGTGGACAAAGCAGGCAGCCAAACAACGTTATAGTGGAGCACTGCACAACTTTAAACGAGCATGTTCTGTAATGGAGCAGGGACATAAGATCGAAACAACGTTAAGTGAGAGGATGTTAAGTGGGGAATTACTGTACCACAATTCTCTGCTTTCTTTGCTATTGCAAGCGCTGCTAATGTGGATGCGCCTCCAGCATCACAAGTGTGGACAAGCAACAGCAGTTTAATTCCAGTGTTTTAATAAAAGTGGTATAACTTGTGGTGCAGAATGGACTTAATGAACTTGGCTGCCCTGGAGACATGCGCCCCTTGTACTGTCCAGGAAAGTGTTGGGCAGAACAGGACATACATTTCTGAGGGAAAATCTGGGACTAGGAGTGTGATAATTTTTAAGGCTGATAAGACCCAAGGTGTGGCTGGCTGGAGCACACTCAGACACAGCTGGGAGTGATTCAGATGCTGGAGGCTGTTTGTGAGTAGTCTAGATTGGGGGCCACAGCAGCAAGGCATTGTGAAGGACACCCCAGGCTATGGGGAAAGGGTGACACAGCTACTCATTAATCTGGATTGTACCACGGTATCGCGCAGGAAGTTATAATGCATGGTGAAAATACAGGCAAATGAAGCTAAGAACAGAGATCCTTCTCCTCCTATGGTAGGTAAGTGCAATACTGAATACTTATTATTTCATGCTTGAAAAGGATAAATAAAAGAAGATGGTCAGTCACTTGGATGGCTATGGAATATCTTCTCCAGTAACAAACTTGAGTTCCTTTTGAAACTTGGAGTTATGAGAAGCCAGTACAACCCCACTGAATTTATTGCATTCATCCCATGCTCATTAATCAGCCATACCCAACGTGAAACGCAGGGAAATCAATCAATTTTCAGTTTCAATGGTTTTGACACTGATATTTAAACCAAAGCTTTAAAGAGGAACATCCAAAGTTAATCCAATTTAGAGCATTTGTGTTTTGTCTGTTTTATTCTCATACTAAATTGCTTCAAAAGATCGTTTCAATCAACTGTACTTGCCTTAAAGGAAGGAAAGACATGCACCTAGGATAAGACTGCTTATGTTCTGTAATATGCACATTTATGCAAATATCTAATTACATGGTGTACATTTTATTGCAATTTTTCATGTTTCTTATTTCTTTCCCCTTAGATTTTGCCATTTGAAATCATGGAAAGAAAAAAAATATAGAACCACTCAAGATTCCCAATTTTTAATGAATTAGAACTCAAATAAGGATTTCATTATAAATTGAAGAGACACACAAACCCATTGGAAAGCCAGAGTAAAAACTGCAGTAATGGATCCCATGTGTGTGCTTTTCCAAACAGATTCAAAATGACAATCTAAAGCTTAGCACTTAATGCAAACAGCGCTTTGTATCTTCAGAGCCCTGCATAAACATTAATTAATGAATTAATTGTTACAACTCCTATGAGGTAAATATTGCTATCCCAAAGCTCTGCAAATTTGACACCATCAGCTCAGGATTAAACAAAGACTGTGAATGGCTTGCCAACTACAAAACCAGTTTCTCCTCCCTTGGTTTTCACACCTCAACTGCTAGAACAGGGCCTCACCCTCCCTGATTGAACTAACCTCATTATCTCTAGCGCTCTCTAGCATATATATACCTACCCCTGGAAATTTCCACTACATGCATCTGACGAAGTGGGTATTCACCCACAAAAGCTCATGCTCCAAAACGTCTATTAGTCTATAAGGTGCCACAGGATTCTTTGCTGCTTTTACAGATCCAGACTAACAGGGCTACCCCTCTGATACTTTCTCCAAGAGGGCAGTCCATGGTGCATTATGGGAGATACAGGCCAGGCACCCAGCCCAGACTACCGAAGAGAATATAGCACCCAAACCAAAACTCCCAGGAGGCATTGCAGAAGCATTTTGAAATTAAAATATTTTGGGTTTTGGCTGATTTTTGATAATCACATTTTTTCTGGAAGAAAAAAAAATCAGTTTTCCACAAAAGACTTAAATGTAAACAATTTTTTAAAAATAATTTCTTCAAAGTTTTCATATGGCTCACCCACAATTTCCCACCATTTTTTATCCAGCTCCAATAGCAATTGATTAAGGGACAAAAAATTATTGTTGCTTTTTATTCCTGTTAGAACTGAGCTAACACAGCTACAGGAGAGTGAGCTAGAGTCTATCCCTTCTTGTGTGTCATCAGTAGAATTACTTTACAAGATTCCAGACCGTTATATTTGATATAGTAAGAATCACATAAACTTGGTGGAATGATGCTAATCAATGGGAAACAGTAATACCAGGGTACAAAATATATAGTAATGATAAGAGTAGATAGGGCTGGTTGGGGGAGTGGCACTATGTGTGAACGAAAGCATAGAGTCAAATATAGTAAATCTTAAATTAATCAAACTGTTACATAGAATCTTTATGGTTAGAAATTCCATATTTGAATAATAAGAACACAGCAGTAGGAATATACTACCATGCACTTGACCAGGATGGTGACCATGAGTGTGAAATGCTCAGGAAGATTAGAGAGGCTACAAAAACAGAAAACCCCAAAATAATGAGGCATTTTAACTATCCCCATATTGACTAGGAACGTAAGTAAAACACAGAATCTGATCTAAGAGGTGAATACAGCTGAACTGCTCAGTAATAGTGACCATAATGTAATTAAATTTAACATCTTTATAGGATGGAAAATACCAAAGAAATCCATGATAGTAGTTTTTAACTTCAAAAAGAGGAACACTACAAGAATGAGGAAGCTAGTTAAATGGGAATTAGAAGGAACAGGCACAAGAATGAAATGTCTGCAAGCTCCAAGGAAACTATTTAAAAATACCACAATAGAGGCTCAACCTATATGTATACCCTCCTTCCTTCCCCTTCAAAAAACCTGTAAAAGGACCAAAAAAATGTCACCATGGCTAACCAGGGTAAAAAGAGATATCAAGAGACAAAAAGACATCCTTTAAAAACTGGAAGTTAAATTCTACTAGGGAAAATAGAAAGAAAACTTTGGTAAGTCAAGTGAAAAAGTATAATTAGGCAGACCAAAAAAATAATTTGAAGAGCACCTACAAAAAAAATGTAAAAGCAATTTTTTTTTTATACAGCAGAAGCAGGAGTCCTGCCAAACAATCAGTGGGGCCACTAAACAATAGAAGTGCAAAAAGAGCACTCACGGAAGACAAGAGCATTGTGGAGAAGCTTAATGAATTCTTTCCTTAGTCTTCACCTCAAAAGATGTGAGGTAGATTCCCCACACCTGAGACGTTCTTTTTAGAAGACAAATCTGAGGAACTCATCCAGATTGAGGGATCAACAGCGGTGGTTTAGAACAAGTTAATAAATTAAACAGTAACATCCGATCCTGGTGACTCATTATTTACCCAAAAAAAGCAGCAGAGAATCCTGTGGCACCTTATAGACTAACAGAGGTTTTGGAGCGTGAGCTTTCGTGGGTGAATACCCACTTCGTCAGACGCAGGTAGTGGAAATTTCCAGGGGCAGGTATATATATGCTAGAACAAGGCAGCTCGATTGATACTTTGGGTTAGTTCAGTCAGGAGGGTGAGGCCCTTGTTCTTTTTTATAGCTAGTAGAGGTGTTTGAATACCAAGGAGAGAGAAACTGGTTCATGTATATTGGCAAGCCATCACAGTCTTTTAGTCCGGAGCTGATGGTGTTCAAAATTTGCAAATGAAACTGAAGCTCAGCTAGTTTCTCTTTGTGAAGTCTGTTCCTTGAAGTGTTTTGTGCAGGATTATGTCATCCTTAAGGTCTTGCTTAGTGTGGCCAGGGGGTTGAGTGCTCTCCTACGGTTTTTGTATCTTTGCCATTCCTGATATCTTGATTTGTGTCCATTTATCCTTTTCCATAGTGCTGTCCAGTTTGGCCGATGTAATAGCAGACGGGATTGCTGGCATATGATGTGCGTATATTACATTGGTGATGGTGCAGGTGAATGAACCAGTGATGGTGTGCGATCTGTTTTTATGGTCCTATGATGGTTGTCGCTGGTGTTAGATTGTGGGCAGAGTTGGCATCGGGTTTGTTTGCATGATTGGTTTTCCTGAGCTGGAGTTTTACTATGGTGCGGGATGTTTGGCAGTTTGCTGGTGAGAATACATTTCAGTGTTGGCCAGGTTGTCTGTGCGGCTGAGGTGGCCTGCCACCCAAGACCTGTGAAAGTTGTGTGATCACTTCAGGTATTGGGGTTGTTATGTCCCTGATGATGCGTTGGAGGGGTTTTAGCTGGGGCTGTATGTGATGGCCAGTGGTAGTCCTGTTGGTTTCTTTTCTGGGTTTGTCTTGCAGATAGGAGGCTTCTGGGTACACGTCTGGCTCTGTTGATCTGTTTTCCTATTTCTCGTGGGTTTTGTAGTTTAGAGAAAATGCTTGGTGTGAGAATTTTGTATTTGTTGGTCTCTGTCTGAGGGTTAGAGCAGATGCGGTTGTACCTCAGTGCTTGGCTGTAGACAATGATCGTGTTGATGTGACCCGGGTATGGAAGTGGTAGGCTATGCAGGTAGGCGTAGCGGTCGGTTAGGTTTTCGATATAGAGTGGCTGTTAATGTTACCATCGCTTCATTTTGCACCGTGGTGTCTAAAAGTGGACTCCCGTGAGATGGTCCTAGGCTGAGTGTTGATGGTGGGGTGGAAGGTTTGTTGGGACCAGACTGCAAAGCAGAAACTGCTGAGATTCAGATTTCATTTGCAAATTTGACACCTCAGCTCTTTGGACTTAACAAGATTGTTGAATGGTTTCTTGCCAATTACAGAACCAGTTTCTCCTCCCTTGGTTTTTTCACAGCTCTACTGCTAGAAACAGGGCCTCACCCTCCTGATCTTGTTAACTAACCCTCGTTATCTCTAGCTTGCTTTGCTAGGCATTATATATACCTGCTCCCTGGAAATTTCCACTACCTGCGTCTGAGAAAGTGGGTATTTCACCACGAAAGCTTCATGCTCCAAAACCTTCTTGTTAGTCTATTAAGGTTGCCAACAGGTTTCTCTGCTGCTTCACAGATCCAGACTAACACGGCTACCCCTCTGATACTTGACATTATTTACCCAAGAGTTCTGAAGGAACTCAAATATGAAATTGCAGAACTACGAACCATGATATGTAACCTATTGCTTAAATCAACCTCTGTACCAGATGACAGGAGGGTAGCTAATGTAACACTTATTTTTAAAACAGGCTCCAGAAGTGATCCTTTCAGATACAAACCAATATGTCTAGCTTCAGTCTCAGGCAAACTGGTTGAAATTATAGTGAAGAACGGAATTATCAGACACACAGATAAGCGTGACATGTTGAGGAAGAGTCAACATGACTTACGTAAAGGGAAATTACTCCTCAGTCTATTAGAATTCTTTTATGTTATCAACAAGAATGTGGAAAAGAGTATTCCAGTTGATATAGTGTACTTGGACTTTCAGAAAGCTTTTGACAAGGTCCTACACTATGGGCCGTTAAGCAAAGTAAGGAGTCATCGGATAAGAGGAAAGGTCCTCTCATCGATCAGTACGTGGTTAAAAAGATAGGAAGCAAAGGCTAGGAATAAATGGTTACTTTTCACAATGGAAAGAGAGAAATAGCAGGGTCTCCCTCCTCCCCCAGGGATTTGTGCTGTTCAACATATTCATAAATGATCTCGAAAAGGGGGTAAATAGTAAAATTGCAAAGTTTGCAGATATTAAATTACTCAAGATAGTTAAGTCCAAAGCTGACTGCAAAGAGTTACACAGAGATGTCACAAAACTGGGTGACTGGGCAACAAAATAACAGATGAAATTCAATCCTGATAAATGCCAATTAATGCACTTTGGCAAAAATAACCCCATACAAAATGATGGGACCTAAATTATCTGTTATCACTCAAGAAAGAGATCCTGGAGTTATTGTGGATTGTTCTATGAAAACATCAGCTCAATGTGCAGTGATAGGCAAAAAAGCTAAAAGAAAATTGGGAACCAATAGAAAATAAGGTAGAAAATATCATAATATCTCTATATAAATTCATGGTATTCCCATATTTTGAATACTGTGTGTGGTTCTGGTTGCCCCATCTTGAAAAAGATATATTAGAATGGAAGAAGTACAGAGAAGGGCAACAAAAGTGATTAGGGGTATGGAATAGCTTCCGTACGAGGGGAAATTAAAGACTGGGACTGGTTTCAGAATGGTAGCCGCGTTAGTCTGTATCATTATAACATTCAAAAACTAGTAGGAGAGCACTTCAATCTCCCTGGACACTCAACAACAGACTTAAAAGTGGCAATTCTTCAACAAAAAAACTTCAAAAACAGACTCCAATGAGAAACTGCAGAACTGGAATTAATTTGCCAACTGGACACCATCAAATTAGGCCTGAATAAAGACTGGGAGTGGATGGGTCACTACAAAAACTAATTTTCCCTGCTGATACCAGGGGCAGCTCTATGTATTTTGCCACCCCAAGCACGGCAGTCAGGCAGCCTTTGGTGGCACGCTGCGGGCAGTCCGCTGGTAAACCAGATTCGGCAGCATGCCTGCAGGAGGTCTGCCAGTCCCGCACCTTCGGCATACCCACTGCCGAAGCCACAGAACCAGCAGACCTCTCGCAGGCATGCCACCCTCACAGCAACCGGCAGGCGCCCCCCCGTAGCTTGCCACTCCAGGCAAGTACTTAGTGTGCTGGTGCCTGGAGCCGCCCCGGCTGATACTCATGCCTTCTTGTCAACAGTTTGAAATGGGCCACCTTGATTACGTTGAACTCACTGGCACTACAAAAGTGATTTTTCCTCCCTTCTTGTCAACTCTTGAGAATAGCCCACTTCCACCTTAATTGAACTGGCTTATTAGCACTGACTTCCTCATTTGGTAAGATAACTCCCATCTTTGCATATGCTGTGTATTTATACCTCTCTACTGTATTTTCCACTCCATGCATCTGATGAAGTGGGTTTTATGAAAGCTTATGCCCAAATAAATTTGTTAGTCTCTAAGGTGCCACAAGGACTCCTTGTTGTTTTTAAGACTGGGACTGTTTATCTTAGAAAAGAGCTAACTATGGGGAGATATGATAGAGGTCTATAAAAGCATGAATAGTATGGAGAAGGTGAATAAGGAAGTGCTATTTATTCCATTCATATAGCACAAAAATCAGGGACTACCCAATGAAATTAATAGGTAGCAGGTTTAAAACAAACCTTAGGAAGTACTTCTTCACACAATGCACAGTCAACCTGTGGAACTCATTGCCAGGGGATGTTGTGAAGGCCAAAAGTATAAGTCAGTTAAAAAAAAGAATTAGATGAATTCATGGAGGACAGGTCCATTGCTGGCTGTTAGTCAAGAAGCTCAGTGACACAACCCCATGTTCTAGTGTCCCTAACCTTCTGACTACTAGAAGCTGGGATTGGACGAGAGGGGATGGATTGCTCAATAATGGCCCTGCTCTCTTCATTCCTTCTGAAGCCTCTGGTACCGGCCATTGTCATAAGATGGACCATTGGTCTGACCCAACATGGCCACTCTTATCAAGGTTGTGGAGGGCCTTCAGCTGTATTGCTGTCACCAAAAGCATAATGGGTCCTGTACAAACCTCTGTTAGAGTGATTATGCATCATGAGGAGAGATCTCAGCTTAACTCTCAGAGCCCATCTTAATTTTACTGGTACAGTTGTCAGAAAAGGAGAGCCATTTTACTTGTAAGTTGAACGTATTTGATATGAAAATCATTGAGATGCAACTGAGTAGAACTCCATAGTGCTATATTAGTGCAAACTATCCCACTGCATAGGAAAGATAGGGAGTATGGGAAGAGACTACCCTGGCTTAACCAGGAGATCTTCAATGATCTAAAAATCAAAAAAAGAGTCTTACAAAAAAGGGGAAACCAGGTCAAATTACAAACGATAAATATAACAAATAACACAAGTATGTAGGGACAAAATTAGAAAGGCCAAGGCACAAAATGAGATCAAACTAGCTAGAGAAGTAAAGGATAACTAGAAAACATTCTACGAATACATTACATGCAAGAGGAAGACCAAGGACAGGGTAGGCCCATTACTCAATTGGGGAGGGGGGGAACAATAACAGAAAATGTGGAAAAATGTGGCAGAGGTGCTTAATGACTTATTTATTTCAGTTTTCACCAAGAAGGTTGGTAGTGATTGGACATCTAACATAGTGAATGCTAGTGAAAATGTGGTAGGATCAGAGGCTAAAATAGGGAAAGAACAAGTTAAAAATTACTTAAGTTAGATGTCTTCAAGTCACCAGAGCCTGATGAAATGCATCCTAGAATACACAAGGAGCTGACTGAAGAGATAGCTGAGCCATTAGCAAGTATCTCTGAAAAGTCCAGGAAGACGGGAGAGATTCTGGAAGACTGGAAAAAGGCAAATATAGTGCCCATCTATGAAAAGTGAAATAAGAACAACCCGGGGAATTACAGACCAGTCAGCTTAACTTCTGTTTCCAGAAAGATAATGGAGCAAATAATTAAGCAATCAGTTTGCAAACATCTAGAAGATAATAAGGTGATAAGTAAAAGCAGCAGAGAATCCTGTGGCACCTTATAGACTAACAGACGTTTTGGAGCGTGAGCTTTCGTGGGTGAATACCCACTTCTTCAGACGCAGGTGATAAGTAATAGTCAGCATGGATTTGTCAAGAACCAATTTTGTCAAACCCAACTGATAGCTTTTTTTGACAGGGTAACAAGCCTTGTGGATGGGGGGCGGGCAGTAAATGTGGTTTATCTTGACTTTACTAAAGCTTTTGATACTGTCTCATATGACTTTCTCATAAACAAACTAGGAAAATGCAACCTAGATGGCGCTACTATAAGGTGGGTGCAAAACTGGTTGGAAAACCATTTCCAGAGAGTAATTACAAGTGGTTCACAGTCATGATGGAAGGACATAATGTGGGGTGTCCTGCAGGGATCAGTTCTGAGTCCAGTTCTGTTCAATATCTTCATCAATGATTTAGATAGTGGCATAGAGAGTATACTTATAAAGTTTGTGGACAATACCAAGCTGGGAGGGGTTGCAAGTGCTTGCGAGATATGGATTAAAATTCAAATTATGTTCTTGGGACAAAACTGGAAAATAAATGGGTCTGAAGTAAATAAAATGACATTCAAAGGACATGGATGTATCATTAGGAGGACAATACAGTTGAACATTAGGCACTGATAATGGATGCTTAGGAGGTGTCTAGTGTTATAGGTGCTGGGGTATCGTAGTGGCCATCAAGTATATAATATGAGTCAGAAGTTAGTGTAAGCGTTAGCAGTAAAAGTGGAACATTGTTCTGGACTGTATCTTAGATGTGGTTTTGTAGCAGATCATGAGAAGCAATTCGTCTTCTACTCTTATTAATTAGTGCCTCGTCTGAGATCGCTGTTTGTGTTCCTATGAGTCTGTAGGCCGATCGATAGAGATGTGTGGACATCGAAATTATTCTCATGATTAAGAGAACAAATAGATAACTGTCAGATAAATGACCTATGTGTAGGATTGAAATTTTGTTTTAGTCTGGAAACGGAGGAATGAGAGTAGTGTCATAACGAGTTAGTATTTAAAGTTTATTAGACAGAAATAGAGAATGTTATTTTCAGAAGCGCTGTAGGAGCAGACAGAATGCATATTGGAACTATTTGCAGGCTCGGCGGAGGTTTTAGGTAGTGGAGCATTCAGTGAAAACTTTGTTAATGGTTAGTGGTGGTTAACACTGGATAGCTCCAATCTGGTTCTTGAACTATGTCTCTTGTGCAGAGTGATGCTCTGTGGCTCTTCAGCATGTGTCTTTCACAAACGAGGATGTTATTAAATAAGATTCTGTTACTCTAACCGACTTGTGTCTTCAATATCTGGTCGACATGGTGCACTAGTGCACTGCTACAAAGAGGAGTGTCAGATGGCTTTACCACTGCGGCGTGGCATGCTGCGACCACTTGTTGACACGTTTTTTGATAAAGGAGGTTCACTTTACAAAGCACCATGAATGGGCAAGGAGGTGAAATCTGTTCGAAAAAGCTGAGCTACATGTGAATTCATTATATTTACCTCCTAAGCTCGATGGTGATCTCATTATAATTCTGAGTGCCTCTGTTCAATTCAAAAGCGGGCAGAGCGTGAGAGGCAAGTTTAAAGGTGATTCTATATAAATCTTACATTAGGTTTATAATGCAGTTAGGTACTAACAAGGTGGCTAGACGGTCTTGTGCGTAGACACTGTCAAGTATGACGAGGTTAGTCTTTGCTTGAAAAGTTTACGAATGTTATGACAGCATGATCCTGATGATAACAGATATATGTGTCATATACTCTCTTGGTTCATATATGATGTCCATCACCATAGATTGAGCACTTCATACTGAGATTTTTCTGCTGGCAGTTGTTTGCTAGTTAAGCAGTCCTTTGATCTTTTGTCCTGTAGCGTGTGTTCTGTTGGTGTCGCTGCTAAAAGTATAAATAGGTGTTCTCCAGCAGTGCCCCTCGGCCAGTGGTTCTTCCTCATATACTCGCAGGTTCATGACGCTGGTCTCCGCTCAAATAGAGATGTCTGTCAATGCAATACTAGTTAATCCACACCGAGCATGAAGCCTGAAAGCTTCGCTGTGAGGGCATTGCGCGTTGATAATAGGAGGTGCTGCCTCGTTTCACTGCTCTCAGGCTGACCCTTATTACATTTCACTTCGGCTGTCTCTGTCTCAATTCTACTCCCTCGACTCACTGCAGTTTAATACGCTAACAGTAGTCAAATTATCTCAAATAATACTACTGAGTCAAACCATATCCCCATTTTGTCACTCCGCAGTCGCAAAGACATTAAACTCAAGAATCTCATTCCTTGATACCACCAACACTGGTACCTTCAACAGGCTGGGACTCTCCTCGTCCCTCCTTTCTTATGTCAGCGAGGCAGTTCTCTAGCTTCCAAAAGGAGTTGAACTGCTAGTGTGCAGACAGACCGGCATAGACTTTTGTGGGAGCATCCTTGCAGAGGACTTCCGTGTCATTCTTAGGCGTCTTGTGGTCTCTCTGGTCGTCAACTCTCTCCATTTGTAGACTCTTTTATGGGGTTCACCGCACTGCACTGTGTTCGCGTTGCCTAGTCTTATTCAGTCCTTAGGATGCTAGATTTCATAGACTCTAAGTAGCTTTAGAGGTCAGAGGGTAGCGCAATAATGAGTATTTAGTTGACCTCCTGCACAAAGCAGGCCACGAATCCTACCATCCACTTCTATAACATATAGCGAAACCCTAACTATGTCTGAGTTATTTGAGTCTTAGACACATTGCTGGTTTGAAGACCTCAAGCTGCAGAGGGAATCACCAGCAAGTGACCTTGCCCCGCTGAGAGGGAAGGCGAAAAACCTCCAGGGCTCTGCAATTGTGCTGTAGGGCGAAACTTCCTTCCAGTCTATTCAGATAAACTTAAAATTAATAGTGGCATTACTCCACCACTTCAATTATGGCATATCAGCTACCCTGTACAAAGTGGCAGGACTCAAGCAGGACTCGGATAAGAATTCTTGCAGTCACTCAGATCCATTCATCTATATCCATCACAGACCACTGGGTACGATACTTGACTGATAATCAAAGATCAATTGCCATAAATTTAGGTATTCATTCTACCTCTTCTCCATTAAGATTATCAATTTTAGTTGTTAAAGCGTATGTTCTTTTTGGCCCACTATCCTTGGAGGCATGTTCAGATTCTCTCTAAGTGAACTTTCGTCTGAATTTCAAGTCTACTTCTAGTGTCAGTTTATACCATTGGTTTGTGTCTATTGAGAGTACTAAGCTTTAATACTCTTCGCCTAAAATAATCCATCTGACTACTATTTATAAAATAAGCAGAATATCCCCCCCACCTCTCTCTTGTGTAATAGCGTACTTTCATGCAAGACACGGAGAATACATGTTCTAGGTGATCTTTCTAAGATGCGAGGGTTCCTTACTCAGGTATACCTCGGCGTAAGCTATGCGCCGTATGCTGACGTGGAACTGTTCGTTTGAATTCTTCTAATATGGGATACCAGAACTGAACTAGTATCCAGGATCAGCCTTATTATCGTCACCACGATAATGGACAACTGCTTGCACGTGATCATGTGCGGAGCTCCTGGATACCATTACATTCCTCTCTGTGCTTCATGAGGTCCCCAATTTATAACTAAAATTCTTATTATTAATCCCTAAATGCATGACCTTGCACTTTTCACTATTAAATTTCATCCTATTACTATTACTCCAGTTTACAAGGTCATCCAGATCTTCCTGTATGATATCCCGGTCCTTCTCTGTGTTAGCAATACCTCCCAGCTTTGTGTCATCCACAAACTTTATTAGCACATACCCACTTTTTGTTCCAAGGTCAGTAATAAAAGGCTTAGAAGCAGCAGGCAACTCCCTCTGCTGCTTCTGCTCTCTTACCTTCAGCTTTTCTGCTTCTTTCTGGGACTCCTCCAGTCCTCTGGACTCAAGCAGCTCCTATCTGCCCTTGACTGAACCAGTCTGGTCTGATTCAAAGGAACTTCCCCTTCATGGGTCTCTCCCTGATCCTCCACGATCTCTTAATTGGCCAAATGAGAGCACCTGCTCTGTCACAGGGGAACTGGATCTACTTCATTTACATGGGCCTGCCGCCCTGTGACACACTGTATGGAGGGTATGGAAATATATCCAAAGAGTTATTTTTCCTCTCCATAGAGGCAGAACAGTACTTCAGGTTAGCTATTACTCCAATTTGGAATAATATTTTGGGATAAATTCTGTGGGAACCAACCTTTTAAGTCCTCAATTCAACATCCAATATGTTGTTAATTGATATTTCTGTATAATATGGGTGTGTTTGAAAGGCAGCTTGTTCCTTTGCATTTAATTAATTTTCAAGTCAAACTCTAGTCTTGTCATAGAGTTTGGTTGCCCCCACTGTCTAACTTTTACCAGTGCTGACAACCAGTGATTTACTGACACCCATATCATTCAAATAGCCAGATTCTGTTCTTCAAAGAAGATAGGCACAGTTCCATGATAAATGGCTAGACATACATAAGAATAAAATATCAATACTATGATATCTAACCTAGTCTGCTTCTTTGCAAAACCAGTGGTGATTGATTATTTACTTTAATATGGGGTATCCGCTGTATCCATAGTTTTCAATATAATTTGCTTTGCACTACAGATAGTTAGCAAATGTACATTTTGAATTTCCTTGATGGTCAGTGATGACTTATCCAGTGAAATCTGACTTACAGTTTATCACACTGCTGAGGATTGAAAAAAAGAGAAAAGATCCATCAAAGTGATTTGATATTCTTTCACATAAGGGACTGAATCAGCAGTGTGAGAGCTCATGAGAGCTAACCTCTAGGTAATAGAGCAGTCACAGGGTTTATCGTTAAATGATATCCAGTAACACTGCACACGTACCAGTCACTTTTGCTGTGTGTAATGGTGGAAGGAGTAAGGACCACAGTGTATGGTTACAGTAAAGGGAAGTGCTGTATCAGTAATAATCCAGAAGCAACACACAGTCAGCACTACTTCTGCATGTGGCAAGACTGACAGTATTATCTCTTCAATTATTTTCCAATACCTTTGCTCCCATGGGCCATCACTTAGGACATTAAATTATTTTGGTGGCTCTTGCAAAGCTGAAAACTCCACTAGAGAGGTCCTTTGGGGCCATCTGCCTGTCCCAAGTCAGGGTAAAGGAGGAGGGTTGGGCGTGGGGCTAGCAACTCCACCCCCTAAAAAATCAATCTGCTACAGAAATGCCAACAATAGAGACAACAAAGACTTTTACCCTAGAAAAAGAAGGGTCTTCAGCTCGAAGATGCATGACGCTGGGTGGTCAAAGCCATGAGGAAGCCACTAAGCTGATTATCCTTCTTGCAACCAGGAGGATTACCATAGGCACTTGGAACGTGAGGACCATGTACGAGTCAGGAAAGACGGCGCAGGTTGCAGCAGAGATGAGGAGCAACAACCTGACCCTATTAGGCATTA
>NC_133774.1:118581101-118600228 GCF_003597395.2 Chelonoidis abingdonii
CGCGACCTTCAGGCTGATAGCAAAAAAATGGGCTATACCTGGAACCAGCTAGAGCGAATGGCCCAGGATAGAGGACTCTGGAGATCTGTGGTTGGCGGCCCATACCCCGATTGGGGTGACAGGCATGAGTGAGAGTGAGAGTGCAAAGCTGAAACACCGGCCTGTCTAGTTAAGATGATAATTTGAATATTAGCTGCATAGGTGCAGGCCTTGAACTGAGCTCCGTGTGGGTGGATCCCAGAGTCCACAGTCAAACTGTGTGAACAACAGATTTTTTTGGTTCCCAGGCAATGGAAGAAATCATTTAAACCATTTTTTATTTTAAAATAAATTAAAGTTAAAGGAAATTTTGAAACAAAAAATTGATTCAAACTGAAAGTTGAAACATCTCATTTGAAGATTGTCAAAATGAAACATTTTGATTAAACAAAAGTGTTTTTTGAGCTGAAACTGACACAAATTTGCAAAACTGTTGAGTGTCTCCTGTGATGCTGGCTGGCCATGTCATGCTAGAGTGTATTCAGGTCAATTCACTTGTGTAGATCAAAATAATGGTTAGATGTGTAAGTGTGTATTCAGATGTTTAAATTTCATGAAAACTAGTGGAATATCACTTCTATTGTTTTCCCTTATCTGACCCTGTCATAATATAATAGCAAACATTTAGCTGGTAAATATCCTTGTAACTAATTTACCCATCAAAGAAGTCTAGTGAAATGCTAATAAAGGATATAATTTTCAAACCAAGGGCCATTATGTATACAGTCAGCGCCAAAAGTTTAAGTGCATTCCTCGCTCACCAACATTAAAGGAAAGGCCCACATGGAGAGACATAGTCAGCATGCTTTCTGGGTGAAGACACTATAAATATAGATTCAAAGAAAGATCCTTTATCTCTTGACTGTTTGGATTCTAACAGAGCAGAACAACTCAATGAGAAGATGGAGATTCCCAGAGTTACTCTGGGTAGCCCTGAGAGAATTCCAGGAAACTGACAGATTACCACATCTCTGCTAACATTTGGAATTATAAAATAAAATAGAATGGAGATATCCTATCTCCTAGAACTGGAAGGGACCTTGAAAGGTCATCAAGTCCAGTCCCCTGCCTTCACTAGCAGGACCAAGTACTGATTTTTGCCCCAGAGGCCTAAGTGGCCCCCTTAAGGATTGAACTCACAACCCTGAGTTTAGCAGGCCAATGCTCAAACTCACCTGTACATATCTTTTTCCTCTCAATAATCATTCTTTTTTTTCTTAGTTAATAAGCCTATAGTTAGTTTACTATTCATTGGCTGCCAGCATTATCTTTTGTTTCTGACAGTCTGGTCTGAGATAGGCAATCTCAATTGTGAGCCACTCCGGACAGCATGACATCGCTGAATCTGAATTTTTCATGAAAAAAAAGTTTCTGCTAATTTTTTTTGCTCAGAACAAACCCACATGGAGCCCTATTGTCTTCAAGGCTATCAGGGGAATTTGCAACAATGATCTGTGAGTCAATCATATGACCATAAGTGGAAAGTTCTCTTTGCCTTTGTGCATCTGTGCTTTCATCTGCAAGGATGCTGAGAACAGCAGAGCCTTGCATTTTTCATCAATTTGCTTTGAGGAGAACATAGCCAATTTCCCATGAGGTAATTTCTCAATATTAGGGCACTTTCATTCAGAAAAAAACTGCATTAAACTCTCATTTGTGCATGGGAAGGCTTTCTTTTATTAGTTAAGCAATTTTAAGACCTGCAGTGATAGCTCTTTGCCTGCAATGGCTTTAATGCAGAAATCATTGTTCATCCTCTCAGAAACGGCAGCTGCTTTGCCATCTCTAGAGTGTTCATGGCCAGATTCATCAGTCAGACTCCCTTTGACCTATTTAAACCCATTCTGCTCATAAGCAGGGAAGTCTAAGTTGGCATAAAATTTACATGCTACGGCATTTGAAGAAGATCTAACTTAAAGCAATCTTCACAATACTTTAGACCCCAATTCATCAGTCCGTCTCTGTTCAGCAAAGCATTTATGCACATACTTAACTTCATACATGTACTTAAACCATACTGACTTCGATGGAATATCAGCACATCGGTTTGCTGAACTGGAGCCTTAAAATACATCTTCCAGATCCTTACCATACGAGTTATACCAAAAGACTCCTGTACTCATCAGTAGAGTAGTTGCAAGTAAGTCTAAGAGAGTCTAATTTTACACGTGTCTTATTTACACCATCTTAATACATCAGTTTCGAATCTGGTCTTGCATGTCTTTGCAGAGTACTATTCTAAAGACTGACATCAATAAAGATATTTTTGTTCTTATAAGTTTTGCATATAGTACATCATTTTATTTTTACCTGCACTGAAATATAGCTCCAAGAAAAATCACCTAGCCATCAAGGTTGGAAAAATTCTCTTTGTGGCTGATTTTGTCATAGTGGAACTAGACTTAGGACCCAATTCAGTAAGGTACTTAATCACGTGCCTAACATTAAGCCCACGAAAGCTTATGCTCAAATAAATTTGTTAGTCTCTGCCACAAATACTCCTGTTCTTTTTATGGATACAGACTAAGACAGCTGCTACTCTGGAACCTGTCATTAAGCACATGAATCGTCCATTATAGTTCAGCACATATTTAAATATCTTGCTGAATCAGGGAGGGCTGTGAAAAGATTAGAAGTTTAAGCAACTTTACTGTGAACATCACCTGTTACTTCATCCCTGAGTTCTGTTTGATCCCATGGAAGTACAACCCTGTGCAGTTGACAGGACAAGTATGCTTTCCTCAGAGACACTCTTCACTGGGGGTAATGCCATGCTACTAAGGCCTCATCTAGATTAGGAAGAGTTTGTCAGTTTAACTATACCAGCAAACCCTCCTAATGTAGATACAGTTTATAGCTGCAAAATACTGCTTTTGCCAGTGTATCTTGTACTAGCTTATACCAAACAAAATAAGAGATACCCGCAAATATGTTTTTTTGTCGGTATAACTATAGCTACACTAGGAGTTTTGCTGCTGTAGAAATCATGTAAAATAATTACAAGCATAAACAACATTGCTATACTGGCAAAAGTTTCTAATGTAGACCAGGCCACAGCTGGTATCGGCTCCTGGCTGACAAGCATACGTAGACTCTACAACAATGCAGAGGACATTAGAGAAAGGTTGCAGTGTACTTTTCCAGACGGTTCTCACAGATCGTAAAGGATACAAACAACCCCCTTTTTCTGCGGTGACTGAATTGTATAAAACATCCCTTTCTTTATTACTACTTTTCTGAGGGGTTTTTAGCAACTGTTTTTCATGAGAAAATTAAGCGCCTTTTAATATTTCAGGCTTTCAACTTTATTGCACTGCTGAAAGCCTGGGGAAATAATTTTTTTTAAACATATTCTTTGTCCAGCCTCAGATAGTCTAATAATGTGATAGTCACTCTTCCCAACCTTGGGCTTTTTCAATGACATTCATTTTGTCAACCTTATGCCTAGCCCCTGTGTGGGTATAAGTGTATGAATGGGGGAGGATTCAAAGATACTTTTTCTCACAGACCATGTCATGGGGTGCTCTATTCACTGCTGAAGCATCTGGAGATTAGCTGTGCCTGGCCAATGCCCCTTCCTACGGTGGCACTCTGTCATTCTCTCAGTCTCATTATCTTGGGACTCTTACTGCTCTCGCTTCGTGGCTTGGCTCTCCGGCCAGGTCACTGTAGTTTCCCCTTCCAGGGGATCATGTGCATTAAAGTCTCTCTGGACCCATGGGTCCCTTAATGATGCCACTTCTCCAGTGGCTGGCAGGGGTATCCAGGCCCACCCTATGTACTGAGGTCCAACCCAGGGACCCTACAACAAACAGTCACGGTCTGCACAGACCAATCCCTTAGTGCTGTATCCCTGGACTATTTCCTACCTTTTCTTCTCTCACTGGGACAGTGACTGCAGTTTCTCTCTCTGCAGCCCCCTTCTACTCTCAGCTACTGGGCTTTATACAGGCTGCTTCTGTTGCTGTCCAGCTGAGCATCCTCTTTAATTAAACCTCATTATTCCCTAGGTGCAGCCTAGGCAACTAATTGGCCCACCTAGCCACCTTAACCCCTTTGGGCCTGGTGTGGGGTTAGGGGCACAAGGGGGGTCAAGGAAGGGCACAACTCCCCCCCCCGCTGCAGATCTCCATGTGTTCCTGCAGCCCGGGAAGGGAGGAAGCAGCAGGGCATCTGGCTCCTGGCTGAGCTTCTCCTCCCCACACTCCTACAGCTGCTTCTCCTTCCCTGCTGCTGGAGTCCCATGGGGTTGCCTCTACCTTCACCCCTTGACTCACCTCAGTGGGCGGTCTGCAAAGCAGGCAGCAGTGCTGGGACACCAGCAGCAGGGAAGGAGAAGCAGCAGCTGTAGGTGTGTGTGTGGGGGGGGGGGGGAGCTCGCTGCCCTACCACTTCCTCCCTACCCTAGCGGCAGGGACATGGAGAGTGCTGCTGCCAATGGGAGCCGCTGCCTCCTCACTGCTGGACATCCCTGCCAGAGACATCCTAAGAAATTGGGGGGGTGGGGGAGGGCATCACATGAACCTTTTATTTGTGTGCATTTAACGTGCCCCTCCAAAAGTGTTCAAATTTAAATTCCCACTCATGCCCCTGTACAAGGTAGACACCCCATCACCCCGCCTCATGAGGCCAGGAACAAGGACATTCAGAATCAGGAGATGCAAAGCTAATGCTGCAACGACCAATAGCCTCCCCAAAGAATTCTATGGCCTTAAATGTGGGCATGTCTTCACCGCAGTCAGCCCATGCTCTTAGCTAGGTGTTGGCTATAAACCCTCTCCCATTCCAATACAAAACTCTCTTCCCTGAGTTAAGTGGCTTACATCTTGGCTAGGCTAACTTGGGTGCAGATCACATGGGTTAACTGTGCGATGAAGGCATACCCAAACTCTTGGCACGCTCTGAAATGAATGTAGCACTGTGTAAGAAGGTGATCAGCAGCCACATTCCCACTATACTCCCAGAGCTCCAGATAGCATTGGACCTGTTTAGGGAGCTCCATACAACCTCTACATTTGGGATGACGCTTAAAGATACATTATAGCCCTAAATATCTGTCCCTAGCCCAAGGTACTTTTGTCTGAACAAACTAGATGGAATGTATATGGCCAAACTTTTGTGATTGTTCTAACCAAAGTCAATTCATTTTTTGTCCCCCTCTACCCCTCTTGTGCTGATAAAGGGGATCGAATACGTTTGTTCCAAGTCTCCTCTATCCACAGCTATGATAGAGAATTACAAGATAACAGAATCCAGTGTGTCTGTCAGGAAAGAAACAGGTTGAGGCAGGAATAAAGATTCCAACAAGCACTACAAATTAATGTGAAAACTCATCAGTTGCATCATCCAAGTGCAAATTAAAAATCAGCCATCACTATTTCTAAAATCTCCCCCTTCTCCCACCCACACACACCCTTGAAAACTCCAAGGCAACTAGCTGCCTATTTTGGAAAGGGATAGATGATAACGGCAGTGTACAGAAGTGAAAAAATTTGCAGTGGCAAATTGTTGAGATATGCAACACATGCACCACCACAGGTTGCCAATAGAATCAGAGCCCAGACATGGCACCACTGTTGGATGTCAGGATTATGAATAGCCTTGAAAGTCTAGATTCCATAGGAGACAAAGGATCAGCTGCCACCACCTATGCTTTCTGTAGTCCTCAGAATATCTCTCTGCCCCATTTAGCAACTGCAACATTGACTGGGAAGGTCAAGGGTTCTCTCTTATTTGTTGATATTGGCTCAGATCCAGTCAAGCATGTGAGTAGTCTCATTGAAGTCAACGGGACCATTCATGTGCTTAAACTTATCCACGTGCTTAAGTGTTTTACTATCAAGGTCATGTTTCTATAAAGAAAATCTCACTTAACATAAAAATATAAGAATCCAATAAAAATTTAGAAACACAATATGATCAAATTTCTTATTTTTTTTTTAAAGGTCCATCATCAAGCCCCATTTCCACCCTGGTTCCTTTTAGAATATTAACAGATTTGTATATTTTTTTAAGACCAGATAGAACAATTATGATCCTCTAGTCTGGTCTCCTCCACGGAACAGCCCATAGAACTTCACCCAATAATTCCAGCATCAATTCCAATAACTTGTGCTTGAGAAGCAGTGTATCTTGGAGAACCATATCTCACTTAGGTTTAAAGATTTCAAGTAATGGAGAATCCACCATGTGCCTTGGTAAGTTGTTTCAATTGTTAATTATCCTCAGTGTTAAAAATTGGAGGGGGGGAGTAGAAACTTGAGAAGTTGGTCCTCGATCAAGCCTTCTACTGGAGACATCAATAGCCCCTGAAGGCCAAATCTAGCAATAAAAGCTCTGTTGTGTGCAAAGCAGCTCTCTCTACCTTATCATACAACGGAAAGGAAGTAGACTCTAGGGGAGAAAAATGCATAGTTTCAGAACCACCAACTTCCTCTGTTAAATAATTCAAGGAACAATGGTAGATATATCTCATAGACTCAGATAAGTAACCAATCAAAGTGTAATTGGTATAAATAGGAAGAGGATGTTATTAGCACTCAATCTCAGATAATCTATGCCCAGACAATCTCACAATATTATCAATCAGCCCAACTATGCAAAAGGAAGACCTTCATCTCTGTCACACAACCTTCCTTGGACAGATTGTAAGTGCCTTGCAGTTAACAGGCAATCACTCAGTCTATCACTGATCATTATCTTGAATGCTTGATGAATAACAGAATGATTTAAGTGGCAAAAAATCCCATAGCTCATGCGTCAGCTTCCACCTCTGACTCCTACAGCCATCTCTGAACTCTCAGCCTGGTCTTGAATGCTGTTCTTGTCTACATTTCTATACTCATTCTCTCCTGTAACCATATCTCCTGGTTTCTCCTAGGGCTTTGCTATTGAAGAGAGCAACAACTCATTAGTCTATCATCTCACTTCATCTGATGTTGCTCTTTCTCCAGCTAATGAAAAAGGGGCTCCAGGCTTTCCCCTCTCCAAAGCCATGGACAGGCTAAGTCTTCACATCCTTTATTATGTTGCTATGTTTCTTGTGGGAGTCACACAACCTTGCTCCTACTTGCTGAGTAATCAGCATCATGGCTACTTTCTGATAATTAAACTAGTGACTATAGAAACCCAAACGCTAAAAGCTGTTTAACCTTGCAATATAGTAATAAAACAGTAAAACCTGTAGCTGCAAGCAGCTAAAATTAAACTAGAATTATAAGATAGTCTATAAAGCTTTCGGTTACCCAATTATTCTGTGACCAGAAGCAGTTAATCCATTTCTACATTTGACCTTGAATGTCCAGTTTCTCTCTCACTTGTTAGAGTAGATAACAGGGAAATTATCTTTAAAAGAACTGGTGTGTCATACAGGTAACCTTATCATTCCACAGAATTTTCTTTCCACTGCTTCTTTTGTGGAAGAAAGATACTCCGTTTTTTTCAGGAAACATAGCCATAATCAGTTACTTTGACATAGATGCTATATAGTAAACACTTCCCCAAAATCACTACTCTCCTGTTTTTCTGGAATATAGGACAGATGTAGCACAAGGGTAAAATTTTCTAAAGTGCCCGAGTGGACTGACTTTAAAGGGGACTTCGGTGGTTTTGAAAATTTTATCTTTAGAGTTTAGCTGTGCTTATGAAATGCTTTACACAGCACTTTTTTGTATGTGGTGTCTAACACTACTCAAAGTCGTCTGCATCCTAAGTGCTGACTGACTGAATCAGGTTAGGCCTAATTTGTTTACAGAAATGTATCAATAATACATGTGCTTTGGATTGTTATTCTTCATTTGTTACTACAAACGGGAGGACAACTTCTAGGGGGCAGGAAGCTGGTTGTAGCACGGTTAACCAATTCATGCAGAGTAACTTCCTACATATCGCTGATCTTTACCCATAATGTCCTATTCTCTCAATGGAATCCAGGGCCATTATCTGGGCCCACAATAGTCATATTTTGTCCTAGTGAATCCTGAAGGAAATTGACTTCAACTAAAAAGCCCTCTGAAACATCGACTCTATGTACAGCATTCAGCACACTTTGTGTTAGCGCAATACAGTCATAATGGTGGAATAGCAGGATTTTATTTTGAAGAAATTTGGAAAAAGAATTCAGAAAAAGCTTCTGCTTTCATGTTATAACTAACAAACTAACAAAAGTAACACTAACTCTCCATATTTGTTACAGTGCTGATGCTGCATGTTTAAATGCTGCCGAGGTGTCAAACACACCTATTAGCCTTCTTCGCTTCCTGTGATTTGCATATTTTGCTACTTCCTCCTATAGAAATAGGTGACATGTTTCACATACTTCAATAGGAGCCACATGCACGAAGACCTGGCCATTTATTTAGGTGCCAGAGGCCCAGATTCAGCAGTCCATTTTGTTAATAAAAATTGTTTCACAGCAATTCAGTGCCCTGTTTGAAGGGAAGGGTATATTTACCCCAATTAAATTAATAAACTGTAATTTACTGACTTTTTAACAAAGCAGCAAACTTAATAGCTTCTATGAATGTACAGCGGTAGGTGCTGCGCATTGCAGAGAAAGATCTCTGAGGAGCTTGGGTGCTAGAGTTCACTGATTGTTATCTGCTAAGACTGGTTTGGGCTGTGAGAGCCCTTAGGAGTTTGCTGTTGAGAAAGATAGACAGGTGCAGAAGGAAGCTGACACAACAGTCTAATATCTAGCAAAACTCACAGGAGGTGAGGCAGAGAGGTAACACACTAGCTGCCAGTTCTGGGTATCCCAGCAATGTGTTACAGGTACATACCTAGGTACTTCTGCAAATACCATTACTGACCAGATTCTCAAAAGCATTTAGGCACTTAAATCAATGTAGGTTAAGCACCTGACCATGGGATCTGCGCTTGGGTGCCCTGCACCCTTAAGTACCTAAATATCTTTACAAAAGTGGCCCATGGAGTTGTTTTGTGCCTACTGTATGGAAGCAGTTTGGGTTTTGATTTTTTGTTTTTTCTTTTAGTTTCATAGATTTTAAGGCCAGAAGGGAACATTATGGTCATCTAGTCTGACCCTCTATATAACACAGGCCATAGAACCCCATTCAGTAGATCCAGCTTCATCACGAGGTCACTAACTTTTTGTACGCACTTGCTGTGATTACATCGTACTGTTTTGCAATGTATGGTTTGTTCATATTTTTCCATTGTCACAAACAATTCTGCTAGAGAATCTCGCTTTGTACTTTAACTCAGAGACCCAGCCACAAAAACCCTGTTTCTGGATTATCACCACCACAGCTTTGTCCATCGGCTATAGTCAGGAGCGTGTTTTGGTTTTGTATGTCTTCGCAGCTCATACTGAGCATGTCACCATTTTCCATAATGGTGGCTTTTTTCAGTGTATACATCGCTGCTACTCTTGCACTGAGCACAACTTTTTATCACTTTATGATTATCTCCATATTTATTGTAGCCAGCTCCCCTCCTTTCTTCAAGCAGCAGCCACCACAGCCATCTGCACTGTTGAGTCCCTCTCTAACTCCCCTCCCCTGACCCCCCAGTCTACAGCATCAGTATACAACTCTATCATATATCCCTCCCCAGGATGAAAGCACACACAAATCAGAACTGACATGTTTAGCAGCACATTAGTCATGTTTTATCCAACACTGAACCTTAATAGCATCTGCTGCAGCTTAAGCCTATTGTCTCTTGTTCTGCCTTCATTAAGTAATGAAAACAATTGACAGAATAACTGACATTCAGGACCAAATTCTCAACTGGTATAAATCGGAAGCGCTTCCTTGACTTCAGTGAAGCTAATGCCAATTTACACCAGTGGAGGATCTGGACCAAAGTGCATGATATATTAAGAAAATACAAAGGAAAAGAAAACTTACTCGGTAGGTTCTGAAGGGCAAGCCAAGTTTAGCGCCCCTCTCCACCTGGTTACCTCCTTTAATGCCAATCTGCTTACAGGTTTTGATGGACAGGTCTGGGTTCTTTTGGATCCTGCCACTCACTCAGCAGCGTGTATCTTCTTTCTTTTTTCTGTGAAATTACTTGGCGGTGCCTCCACCCCCCTCGCTCCTTCCTGGCAGGGTCACCAGGGCAGCTTGGGTGGAAAATTCTAACTACAGAGTAATCCCCACTTACTTGCCAGATAGTTGGAGACTTCCAAGAAATAACGCAAACACACTAATACAATTATTGTGTTGAATATAATTTTAACAGGAGACAAATACAACATAACAGGGTGAAACACTATTTTTAGGGTCACTGGTGCCCACACTGAAAATACCTGTGACTTGATGCAGCAAATGTAAGATTAGTGTCCCGTTGGTACACGACTTTGCTGGGGCCCTTGTTGACCTATAACCACAAAATTCTTCTCTGCAGTGGTTTAGCAGTGTGGCTGACTGGGTTCAGTACAGCCCAAAGGACTCACAAGTGGAAGGAGGTGGTAAATCCCTCTACAGGCGTAATACGCAGCAGGTTATAAAATCCTCAAACCCTCACTCTCTGGCTTGAGGACACAGTTCAGGGAGTAGAGGGTCCACAAAACAACTTCCCTGACTAACTAACTAAAAGAAAGTGAACTCACAAACTCCATAAATGATCCTCAGGTTTGAAGATGATGCTGGACAACTCAGTCACTGCAGAGGGGCTGCTGTCTGCTGGCAAGGATCCTCCTCAAGCAGGAATCAGGCTGCGTTGGTCCCAGGATCTCCCCTCACCACAAAGGGTGCAGGGCTCTTATACAACTCCCCTAACATCCAACTGTAGCCTCCTAGCCCAGCCTCCAGTCACACACTCAGCAGGCAGCTTCCCTGGACTAGCAGAACTGACCATGTGGTGACTGGTCTCACCTAGGGAGCTGGAGGGCAAACCCATCCTGTCTGGGAAAACTTCCTAGCAAACGCTACAAACTGGGAATCATCAGTGGGGAAGGAAAAACCAGGCGAGGGATCTGCTGTCAGGTCCCTAGAGGCCTGTTCTCAGGGGGAACCCCGCATGCAGGCCTGAGACTCACTAGCTCCCCACACAGCCAGTCCTGCCCTTGCCCTGGCTGGCTCCAGACTAACTCCAAAGTGGCTTCTCCCCTTTCCTGAACTCCCTGGGAGGAGCATCTCACTCCCTATTGGTTGCTGGGCAGACTCTGAGTTTGCCTTGGCTCCCCTTCCCTGAGCTACCAGCAGACAGAGCCCCAGGAATCTAAGTAATCTCCTTGGGGGTTACACAAGTAAACCTCAGTTATCAGGTTGTTTGTTTACTAGACTTGCACTGTGAAAAGGTGATGAAAGAGACTGTGATGCCTGTCATAAGTAGATAGGTAAGGGTTAATTTTCTTTTACCTGTAAAGGGTGAACAAAGGGGGAACCAAACACCTGACCAGAGGACCAATCAGAGACCTGGATTTTTTTTAAAGTCTGGGAGGGAACTGGAAACTCGGGGTCTTTTTGTTTTCCTCGGCTGTGAGTAAACAAGCTTTTCTTCTAACTCCATCTTCTTTCAAATATTCTACTATCAAGTGTGAGTACAAAGGAACCAAAGTAATCGGCTGTGATGTGCTTTGATTTGTATTTACATGGGTGTTGATTTGCTGGACTGGTTTAATTGGGCTATCTTTTAAATCAGACTGTTTATTCCTATTTTCTTATAAGCCATATTCCTGTATTGAGTCTCTTAATGCAGTATTATTGTTCTGTATTTTCTTTCTTTTTATATAAAGTTTCTTTTTAAAACTTGTGGGAGTTTCTTTTCCTAGTGAGGCAGAGGGGAGAGGAATTTCTGTGCCCGGAGCTCTGTTATATCTGTGACAGGCTAAGCGGGGGGAGGGAAAAGCCCAAGCTCTGTGTCTTACTTTCCTATTGTCCCAGGGCGGGAAAAGGCTACGGGAAAAAGGGAGGGGTGAATCTCTTGTGTGAGCTGACTAGGTTTGAATGCATAGCCTCGGGGAAGCTAGATTGCCTCTCTGGTTGTATTCAAAGGGAATAGGACAGCATCGCACCGGCTAACCCAGGAAAGGGGGGGAAGCTGGGGGATGAGATAGAGGAGACCCAGGGGCTCTGGGTCTTGGAGGGGTCCCCCAAGGAAAAGTTTGGGGAACCCGAGGGGGCTGAAACCCTGGAAAACTTCAGCTGGTGGCAGCGAAATAAGATCCAAGCTGGGTATAAGCTTGGGAAGGTTCACAGTAAGCACCCAGATTTTGTATGCTAAAGTCCAGATTTGGGAAAAAGTTTACCACAATGCCACACATGGTTTAGCCAAATGCTCTGATTAGGAGAATCATCCACTTCAGACCATCTGCAAGCTATAAAGAGAAATAAAACAGTGTGTGGTTGTGAGTAATTAAATTTACTATTTTAACAATGTAATTCTTTAATGGATATGATGTGCTAAACATTACCAACATTTGAATTTTATACAACCATATATTGCATAAATTTAATTACCTTTACAGAAGAGGAATTATTACAGTATATGTAGTAACAGACTTTTATATTTTAAATATTCCAATGTAAATTATAACATGGACCAAGTATTCAGTTTCTATTAATCTCCTATTTTGCAGGCCCAATTTGGGTTATTTAAATATCTAATTTAACCCATTAAATATTAAGGCCTCTATCCTGAAAAGATTTATGTACCTGCTTAATATGAGGCATGGAAGTAATTTAACTGAACTGAGATAATTAATACACTTAAAGTTAAGCACATGCTTAAGTCTTTACAGGACTGAGGCTTAAATCAGATACTTATGTCTAAATTGTATCTGCAAACAATTGTAGGTGCAAACAATGGAGTGCAATGTTTCAAACTACATTCTAATATGTTTAGGAAGAAGACTATGTGAAACCAGCCATTTCACCCCCTAAACTATCACAATAATGTAATCAACAATTTTCTTGAGGGGCCATTTACAGCCTCAGCACTTCATGGCATATAAAACTGGCAGTTTTGGCACTGAACCACTGAATAACATTGTGTCTTTCAAGACACAATCTGATCACTATGAAAATGAAATTCTATATTTGAGGTTCAAAAACTGTGGTTCTGAGACTGAAAATAAACCCCCTTTGCAGTAAAAACTCTATGTGAAATAGGGGTTGTTTCAGAACTCAGTATTTTCAAATATTGTTGCAAATATTTTTCACAGCCCCAATTACCCCTATAGCCATCAACCCCAAAAAGCATATCAATATGTGCTTAATTTCAAGCATATCTGTTGCACTCAAGTAAATGGGGCTACTCATGTGCCCTTGCCAGACTGGGGCCCATAGTACAGTATATATAAAAACAAAAAGTTTACACTAACTCTAGAACAGTGGTTCCCAAACTTCAACAACTTGTGAATCCTTTTCATCATAATGTCAAGGCCCGCGAACCCCCTCCTAAAAATGAATATTTTCAGGGATTTTGTCTTTTACCTGAGTATAAATTATAAAAGCAGTGATCTTGGAAATATAAAATTTGTTTTTATGACATGCTTATTACACACTATAAATTATTAATCATCATTACACAACACTCTTCCAAGATCTCACTTTCCTAGCTTGTATCACTTTGAATAAGCCTATTATAAGACAACGCTCCTATGTTTCATCAAGTAGGATCAGATGTGAAACAGCATGAAGGTATCTAAGAAGTCAACTCAAAGAGTTCCTTTTACACAAGCATTCAGGTCTTGAGCAGTTCAGGTAAACAACACACATTACAACAAACCTTAAACTTGTTCTTCATAACAATTTTAAAAACAATACTACCTGCCTATTTAATTTAAAAAACAGCAAAAAATATCCACCTCCCTTTCCATTTCTTATAAGGAGTCTTAAAGTTTAAATCTCCTCAGTGTGATAGAGATGCTTGCTTTGATCTGCTTAGCTCTTGGAAGTCCAGGGGCTCCAAGCTGCTGGTACCGTGAGCCCGGGGTCCCTAGGGATAGCTCTGTCTGCCATTAGGGAATTTTTTCAGGAGAACTCTCTGTAACATTTCGTGAACCCCAGTTTGAGAACCACCGCTCTAGAACCATTTCAGGAAAACGCATAAGCCACTGTCTTTGGTTTGCAATTTATATTCCCAGCTGCTATCAGGATGTTATTTGATCACACTTGGGAGAGGCTATGCCATTGTGACTAGAAGGGGCATGGCAATATGGCTCCACTTTATGAAAAAGGTCCGATAACCCCCGGTTTAAAGCATACGCATTGTTAAAACTGTAAGTGAGCAGTTATATAAACATTTAAAATGTATCTTGGTGTTAATGAAAATAGCAATCACTATTACAGCTGCTTGAGGGAAGAGGGTAGCATTCTTCAATTCTGTGCATCTGTGGTGTTCTCAGGTCATTCAAAGACAAAATTGTTAGTATCGCAGTTTTAAGTTCATACTTTAAAGAGAATCCTATCATCAGTCGTTAGAGAGGGGAAAAAAACCTTTGAGGTGATTTTATCCTGTCATCACAGCAGGATCATTTCCAACAGTGTATTCTTTAGAGCTTTGTCTAGTTGTAAATGACTCCATCTTTCACAACTTCCCTTGAAAGACTGTTCCACAGTGTAACAGACCTCACTGTTACATTTCCAGATTTAGCCTATAATTTGCTCAATTTCACCACACAATTACAAATAGTGCCCTGTTGGCCCACCCTAAACAGTTGCTTGGGCTTTACATCCTGCTCAGATACTTGTAGACATTTACATTTTATATACATCCAAACTTTTATAAGTCTAGACTCAATACTAGATTCTTCAATGGGAATTTGAGGGATGCTAAAACGCAGGGCGAATTGATCCTATGTTAGGAATAAATCTTTTCTTGTTTAGCCAAGCTATAAATTAGGGATGAACCTATGCCAGAACAGAGGATCTGACCACCTAAACTTTGGGAAAGTCCAGATTTAGCCACGATCTTCACAGCTTCAGCCTGTATCCGAAATGGGCTGAAGCAGAATATTGAATTTGAACTTCTCTGAACTCAGAGAAAATTTAGAGATCATCTATCTACACAAGGATAGCAAATCTCAGATTTAGATTTGGTGTTTTCCGTACCTTTTATCAGGATTCTGACACTTTGATCTGACTGTATTTTTAGGTCTCTTTTAACCAATACCACAGTCCATCTTCAACTATCAAAATAAACTTTTCTATATGACATATGAATGGATGTTTTTCAGAAGAATAAAGAAAATCACTATTTCTGGTGTCAGAGTAACTCTGAGGTAGGCAGACTGAGCTCCCCGCCCCAGAGTAATAAGATGCAGAACTCTATTTTTTCTAAAACAGATACCCCGCCTCCCATACTCCTGTAGAATTAGGGATAGTATTTTTCTTCATTTGACTAACATTTTAATAATATGCAATGAACATTCAAGACATGTACAGTTCTTTTTATTGTAATCTTCTGTTCTATCACCTACTAAATCTGGTTTTATTTAAGAGCTTTGGATCTAAGATAGTTTCTCAGTTAATTCACTGCCGTACATTCACAGGAAGTAATGTGAAAAAGATGATACTTTTCTACCAAATAATCAAGCACGATAGCTCAGAACTGAACTTTTAGATGATTCCTTGCTTAGTCATGTTCCTGATGGGAAGATAGTTGAAGTGGGCAGGTCTCTTATGAGAGAAATAGAACATTTCTTTCGTCCACAGAGGTTCGCTTTAAAATCTGCCCTCTGGCTTGCTTTAGGATATGTGGGTCACTTGTGCACATAAAAAAGAATATGTGAAAGTATTCTGTCATATATTAAAACTGTACAAATCTGACTCACTCTGTATACCTGAAATCTTACTGTTGGGGGATCTACTAGCTCTTAATTAAATTATATCCAGAATGACTAACTTTGCTGTTAAATTTAACAGAAAAAATATCTCCTGGCATCTCACTATGATTCATGAGTTAAAGCTCCTAAAATAATTTCCATATGAACATCAGCTGGTGATTGCATGCCAAAGCCAGTGAATAGCCTTCAAAATACCACCATTTATCTTGATCGCTTTGTACCAGACAAATGTCTATATAGAATCAAGCATTATTCATTTAAGTTATGTAAATCGAGGTTGTAACAATGTAATAGAAAGAAATAACTTAGGCCACACTAAATTAAACTGTTCTTCAAGAATAATTTAAGCTTGTTTTAAATGCTTTAAGCCACAATGCATGTACTTCACCCAGATGTAAATGAATTCAATAACAAATTGATTAGAGCACAAAAAGTTGTGCTGTTTATTTGATTTTTTAAACTGTCTCTGGGCTCGTTAAATGCTGAAGGTGATTGCTGATGGAATTTAAGTTCTTTACTGGAAATGAGAAAATGCTGTTCTATCTACTGAGACTGTGGACTCGTGCAAGTTTACACAGCTCCATTGAAGTCAGGTAAACTGTGATATTTTGCACCAGAAAAGGATCTGGTTCAAATTCTGTATCACCTATTATTCAATCTTTGTTTCTCGATGTAGCATATTCCCTTTCCCATCCTGTGCAATGGTTAAATGATTTATTTGCTGAATTCTTATGGTAGCTGCCACCTTAAGTGGAAAAAAATGCACAGGGTAGAGATACATGCAAATATATACTACTTTGTTTCATGTAAATTGACTCTATTGTCTTCTTCCTTCCCACTTGAACGGTGCTGCGCAGGGCTATGTGTAAATTGCTGTGGGTGTAGTTCATAGGGACACTGTCCCAAAATAAGGAAGCTAAAAAGAGACTTAAAGTGCAATGAGGTCAATTCAGCTTCTTTACAGTAGGTCTGTGGGCAACAAGTTGCCAACATGAACACAGAGCTTGTGTTGCTGCTAAAGCAGGGGTGGGCAAACTACGGCCCATGGGGGATTACCCCCCGTGGCACTGTGGGCCCTGCGCCGCTCTCAGCAGCGGCCAGACTGACGTCCCTGCTGCCCCTGGGCCCTTGGCTCCAGACACCACCTCTCACAGCTCCCATTGCCTGGCAACCGCAACCAATGGGAGGCTCAGCAAGGACAGAGCAGGCAGAGCCCTTTGCCCCTGCACCCCAGGGGCCGCAGCGCTTCCTGGAGTGGTGCAGGGTGGGGACAGGGCAAGCATGCAGGTAGCCGCTGCCACCCTGCCCCCAAACTCCCTGCCCTAAGCCCCCTGCTTGCACCACACACCCCTCCTGCACCCCAACCCTCTTCCCTGAGCCCCCTGCTGTATCCTGTACCTCTCCTGCACCCCAACCCCCTGCCCTGAGCCCCCTCCCACACCCCACACTCCTCCTGCCCCCCAACCGTCTTCTCTGAGCCCCCTCAAACATCCTTCACCCCTCCTGCACCCAACCCCCTGCCCTGAGCTTCCTGCTGCATGCTGCACCCCTGTGCACCCCAACCCCCTGCCCTGAGCCACCTGCTGCACCCTGCACCCCTCCTGCACCCAACCCCCTTCCCTGAGCCCCCTCATACAGCCTGCACCCCTCCTTCACCCCAACTCCCTGCCCTGAGCCCCCTTGTACACCCCACACCCATTCTGCACCCCAGCTCCCAGCCCTGAGCCCTCTTGTACACCCCATACCCCTTCTGCACCCAAACTCCCTGCCCTGAGCTCCCTACCACACCCCAAACCCCTCCTGCACCCAATCCCCTTCCCTGAGCCCCCTCATACATCCTGCACCCCAACTCCCTGCCCTGAGCCCCCTGCTGCATCCCGCACCCCTCCTGCACTGCAACCCCCTTCCCTGAGCCCCCTCATACAGCCCGCACCCCTCCTGCACCCCAACTCCCTGCCCTGAGCCCCCTGCTGCACCCCACGTCATTCCTGCACCGAACCCCCTTCCCTGAGCTCCCTCATATGCCTCACATCCCTCTGCACCCCAACTCCCTGCCCTGAGCCCCCTAGTACACCCCACACTCCTCCTGCACCCCAGCTCCCTGCTTCACCCCAGCTCCTTGCCCTGAGCCCCCCGCTGTGCCCTGTATCACTCCTGCACTCCAACCCCTGCCCTGAGCCCCCTCCTGCACTCTTCACCCCTCCTGCACTCAACCCCCTTCCCTGAGCCCCCTCATACACCCCACACTCTTCCTCTGCCCCAATCCCTTGCCCTGAGCTCCTTCCTGCACACTGCACCCCCTCCCACACCCTGTACTCCCTCCTGCACCCCAACCCTCTTCCCCAGTCCTGCATACAATTTCCCCATCCAGATGTGGCCCTTGGCCCAAAAAGTTTGCCCACCCCTGTGCTAGAGGATTCTGTTACGGTAACCAAGCTCTGCTAAGGTGCAACAGGGAGAATCAACACAGCCTGAGCATGCAAATACTCCAAGTGCAACTTCTGCTTCCCCTTGGTGTTTTGACCAAGTGGGAGCCTGTAAAACGAGGAAAGAGTTGACTAAATTATTTTTAAGAAAGGAGGTGGGGGAAACAGTCAGGGTTCAGCTGACATTTTAGTTCATTCAAATCTTTTGTTTATCTCAATAGTCTCACCCTCACATAACATTTAGGTTCTTGAACTCTAAATACATGTCTCGCTGTTATGGTTAGCTGCTGTCCTACTTCGCATGATGGAACGTTTTATTTGACTAGCCTAGGAGGGAACAGAAGCATTGCCTAGTGGTGAGAACAGAGGCCTGTATATCAAGAGTTCTGGGCTTTATTCCTAGTACTACCACCCACTTGTTGTGTGACCTCAGGCAAATCATGTAACCTCCATACCTCAGTTTCTGTATGTATAAAACTAAGGTAATATTTACTGCCCTCGTCAAGGGGTGCTAAGAAATAAGACTCTGGAGAGGAGGCTAACTGAAATCAATGTGACTCATAAGAACGGCCATACTGGGTCAGACCAAAGGTCCATCTATCCCACTATTCTGTCTTCTGATGGTGGCCATGGCCAGGTGCCCCAGAGGGAATGAACAGAACAGGTAATCATCAAGTGATCCATCCCCTGTCGCCCATTCCCAGCTTCTGGCAAACAGAGGCTAGGGATACCATTCCTGTCCATCCAGGCTAATAGCCATTGATGGACCTATCCTCCATGAACTTATCTAGTTCTTTTTTGAACCCTGTTTATAGGCTTGGCCTTCACAACATCCTCTGGCAATGAGTTCCACAGAGTCCACAGTTTCACAACTGTGCATTGTATGAAGAAGTACTTCCTTTTGT
>NC_133774.1:118601087-118605973 GCF_003597395.2 Chelonoidis abingdonii
CTGGCGGCCCACCAGCGGATTACCCATACAGGCTGCAGATTGCTCATCACTGCTTTTGTAGCTCTTTGCAGTCTGCTTGGGACTTAATTATCTTGAGTAGTTTTGTATCATCTGCAAATTTTGCCACCTCACTGTTTACCCTTTTTTTCCAGATCATCTATGAATATGTTGAATAGGACTGGTCCCAGTACAGACCCCTGGGGGATACCCCTATTTACCTCTCTGCATTCTGAAAACTGATAATTTATTCCTACCCTTTGTTTCCTATCTTTTAACCAGCTACCACCTTTGAGAGGACCTTCATTCTTATCCCACGACAGCTTACTGTGCTTAGAAGCCTTTGGTAAGGGACCTTGTCAAAGGCTTTCTGAAAATCTAAGTACACTATATCTCCCTTGACCACATGCTTGTTGACCCCCTCAAAGAATTCTAGTAGATTGGTGAGGCATGATTTCCCTTTACAAAAAACATGTTGACTTTTCCCCAACAATTTATGTTCATCTGTGTGTCTGACAATTTTGTCCTTTACTGTAGTTTCAACCAGTTTGCCTGCTACTGAAGTCAAGCTTACTGGCCTTAATTAATAGACTTAATTGATAGTTCAAGTACTTTGAAAGCCTCCTATGAAAAGTAATACAGAAGTACAAATTTAAAGGATCAGGCTACAACAAGAGTTTAACACGATGCTATTCTGTCTTAATTTAAGAAGCATTCCTAAAACATATAGAGATTGTCAAGCCTTCAGCAGCTATATGAACAAGGCTAGTAAACAACTTCTGAAGAGAGGTACAGTCCTGTAAACAACTGTAAGCGTGTACTATATAATTCCTAAAAGCATCACATCAGAGTTTTGCCCCTTTATTAGGCTCTTTCAAGGAGAGTTGTAAGACGTCTTTGGAACGAAATTCGCTATCATATAACTCAGATAAATTGTTTATACATGGACAGTAGCTCTTTGCCTTTATTGCAGAGTGTCATTATTTTCATTCGATGCATTGAGCCAGTTCAATAGCTCATAGCTTTCTAGCAGATAGGGCTGATCAGTCTTCTTTAAACATTGTATGCCTTGACATTGGGCCCGTTGAGAGCTTGTCCATTGTGGTTTGCAGACCAGCCCACAGCATGTAGTCCTAAGAGCTTGAACTTTGTCAGCTGCCCTGCAAACACAATGGACAAGCCTCCAACTGGAAAAAAGGGCATTACACACTCTTTCTTAGAGTTCCAAAATCACCAATCATTTGAGGCCTGTGAAGAGACTGTGGGTGGAACATCTTTATTTTTTTTAACTTTCTTTTCAGCTTTTGAGGGTGTGTTTAATTACTTTGGTGAATGTGGTTGGCTGCTCATTTATTTGACGTCCTTAATTCCCTTACCAGTTCACCATCCTCTCTTTTAATCTAACCCTATCTTTCCCTAGAACAAAATGTTGCTTGTCCATAAACTGTTGATCCTTGATTCCCTTTAATGATAAATTATGTCACGGGGCTATTAATTTATGCACTCTGCCACTAGGTAGAGGTACTGTGCATATGGTCCCAAAGTGGGTCAGCTAACCCCTGAGGAGGAAGGAATAAAAGTGTCTCCACTACATTTGAGGATCAGGGTTGTCCCAGAAAGGGGCTACATTTTTCCTTTTAATCAAACCAAATAAAGTGTGCCCAGATAGTTCAGAGATGGGAGCCTTCTAAAGGCTTGTAATAATAGTATTAATTCCTCCCTCCATCCAATACTTTAGCACATTTTAGAACAGCGGCGGGCAACTTGCGGCCTGTCAGGGTAATCCAGTGTTGGGCCACCAGACAGTTTGTTTGCATTTGCACTGCCTTCCACAGCTCTCAGTGGCTGCAGTTCGCTGTTTCCGGCCAATGGGACCTATGGGAAGCAGCGGCCAGCAAGTCCCTGTCGCTCCCTGCTGCTTCCCGCAGCTCCCAGTGGCCAGGAACGGTGAACCGCAACCACTGGGAGCTAAGTGAGGCCATGCAAATGTAAACAAACTGTCTGGTGGCCTGCCAGTGGATTACCCTGATGGGCCGTGTACAGCCCATGGGTCGCAGGTTGACCACCACTGTTTTAGAACATCATGGGTTTAGCATTCAGAACTTTGAGGCTGATGTTTTATTTAAGGCTGAGAGAGATGTAATTAAGCACAATCCCCTAGCACGGCAGTCTGCGCTACCTAATAGACAATTATGCCTCCAATCAAATTGTCGTGGACTGTTATACGTGTCAAGTCAAAGGCCAGGGTGCATCATGACAGTCAATGTCCATCATTTGCAGTCAACAATCCTGAAGAGAAGGAGACTATATTAAACAAACTTCATTTTGAAAGTAAAGAGTAAATAAACCTATTCTAATAAAAATAATTGCAGTGGAATTATAATCATCTATGCAGTTGTATCCTAGAGGAATACATTCAAAAATGCACATAAAACTCCTCTCTGATTATACTGTAGTTGTTATCTCAGCAACAGCTGCTAAGAGTTTCTATCCAGCCTGAGTTTTCTCCCCCATCATGTAACTCACTCTGAATTCAGGTAAGAGACTCAAATAATCTTTCTGCTTTCCTCCCACACACATTTTATATTTGACTAACCTCCACATGCTGATGCTTGCACTATTTTCACAATGCCTTATCTCCAGCAGCAGGATATTAACTTGATTACTAGGGAACAGAATTTAGTGGAATGCTTAAAAAAAAACAACCAACCTTTTATGAGTAGTTTAAAATGCCAGAAGAAACATCATTCAAAAGATATAATTTTGCAGGGATTTGAACACTTCCCACTACGATACCTTTGGAAAGAGTTTATGATTAATATTTCATATTATTTACAGTATCTTTCAAATCCTCCTTCAGAATTGAACACTTTGATATGTTGCCAACTCATTATTTTGCCAATTCTACTACAAAACAATAGGTCTAATGTGCCTCAGTTTTGCTGGTGTAAATCAGGAGTAACTCTACCAAAGTCAATAGAGTTATACCCCTATAAGTATTGTTATGGCAGTGTCACCAGGTGGCACTATTACACCATGTTCCAAGTTCTTTTTCTTAGTGTGCAAGCAAATTTTGACTCTTGGGAAGATATGCTATGCTAGTTCTGGGTTGCCTGAGATTTTTTTGTAGCGATGGAGCTCTGGGAGACATGGAGTTGTGTGATTAGAAAGGAGAGTTTGTTCTCAGCTTTGGGCCCAGTTTAGAATACATTCTTGTGGTGGACATTCATGGAAAATAGGATTGCCCTGCAAATTACTTGACCATCTCATTTCAGGACTGGTGTAAAACCGTAGACACACACTCCACATCATTGATTTTTCCTCCACTGGGAAGCAAGCCTACAGGCCCTGGTCATCTGCTACTGCCTCTATAGGGGTGATGCTGGTGTCAGCATAGGTGACAGTTTTAAAAGGAGAGCCCTGGGGCAGGAACCTGATTCTTCACTTATTCTGGCATAAGTTCATCTGTTGTAAATCGGAGTAATTGGGAGGAGAACTGCACCCAGTGCTTCTCAGGTTTTAATTTATTTGCCTTTCCACTATACTTCTCTCTGAAAGTTCACACAAATAAAGGAAATATTCCATTTAATAGGGACAGTCTCCTTTGTGTGCACTGTGATGCAGAGAAGCTGAAAACATCTGTGTGCACCTGCAGTTCTACCATATTTCCAAACTAATGTTATAACTGAATTATCTACAGTCAAGATGATATATAGTTTACTGAAAGACAGAGATACCTTACTTTTGCATGCAGTATTTACGGTTGGATCAGTGAACAGGATATAGTATGGCAAAAGTAAATACTTGTAATGAGGCCAGATGCGTGTTTCATAAAGTCAAGAAAAGGATTTTTTGGTTAGCAATGGGTGTCATTATTAGAGCTAGGGGAATCCTGCCCAAATTGTTTATATAAAACTACTAGTAGCTGAGAGACTGTGTTGTCACATTGGTGTGACAGTAGGGCCAAGGAATGCACCATCTGTACAGTCTTGTTCATAAACCAATGAAACTGATTCCTGCAAATTAGCTGTAGAGTAAAGGTGGTGATTGACTAAGTTGCCTCTGATAGCATAATGGTTTAGAACTCTTAGCATGGCAAAAATAGATGACTTCCTGTGTCTGTAATTCATAAAGCCAAAATGCAAAATGGCTGAGAACTTAAAAATTGGATGGTAACAAATCCCCTTTATGATTAACCTGGTGATATTCTGAACAAAAAAGAGATATCAGTCACACTGACTCAGACATTCTAGGCTTCAGAGTGACAATCCTAGAATCTAAATATACTGAGTTTTGGTTTTAAATATATCCATCTTAAGCAAATTATATGCCCATCTACGGAACTGTTTTTGCTCTCTGTTACAATAATTACTGGATAAAATTCCATGGTCAGTGTTACATGAGTGCGAGACATGAGACTAGATGATCCTGACTGTCCCTTCTGGCCTTAAAAATCTACAGGACAGATCATCAGGTAGTGTGAATCAGATATCAATGTGGGAACCACATTGATTTACCCCAGAGTAGGCTCTGACTCTATAAATCTATGAAAAAGGAGGATAATTCATAAGCATATTTTGTTCAATAACTCTTTAGAAAAAAATCATGTATTTCCCCCAAATAAGTAAAGGGGAACATAGGCGGCAGGTTTGTATAATTTTTGGTGGTGCCCAAAATGGTGATGCCTCCCCCCCACTCCCACCCTGTGAGCCGATATATATATTTTATTAAATAGTGTAAACATGGACTGGAAGCTGTAAGCATTTAAGTTTCTCTTTATTGCACAATATCACTATCAGAAAAATCCATTGTTGATTATTAGTGGTCCTACAAATCAAGAATTTGTTGCTGAGATAAAATGAATCTACAACGCGTCAGCGCCACAAGAT
>NC_133774.1:118608168-118650091 GCF_003597395.2 Chelonoidis abingdonii
ACTGGGTGAGAGGAGGGATGCTCCGGGCGCAGAGCAGTGGTGGTGGCAGGGGCCAGTGCCCGCTCCAGGCAGGGTCAGGGGAGAAATCCAGCTCCAGATATTGGTGGAGCACAGCCCCCAGCCCTGAATATTCCTGGAGCTGGGGCACCTAGAGCCCATATAACCTGCTGCCTATGAAGGGGAATATTTGCCAAAGAAGTTATCCATCCATCTCTGATCACCATCTGGAATAGTCTGATGGCATTCCTAGGACAGATCACTTACTTGTCACATGGTCTTCCGCAAGAGAAAAACATTTATATCACCTATATAATTAGGACAACTAACGTTAATGATAAAGCAAGTTATACACTACAGTTCAGCATTGCAGAAGTGGCCCATGATCGCCAGCCTAAAAGAATTAGCCCAGAAAGCTTTGCTGACTGAATTTGGATATTTTAAAAGCTTTGTTATTCTTCAACTCACCAATCCTTTCAGCTTTTGTGAAGTGTGTATTACTAGCAGTCTGATCACACAGACGTGACTCAAGGAGCTATTCATGTGAGTGAGGATTACAGGAGCAGGCCTGTGTTGCACATGGAATTGCAGTGGGCATAACTGAAGACTTTAGCCCCATTTAAGTCACACTTCAATCATTCTAACAGCTTTGCATGCAGAGAAAGCTCATTCTTTCCCCAGAATGAGCTGCTCTCCCTTCAGTTCTCATTCTGTCAAACCTGGCTGCTGCTGTACCCTTGCTGGTCAGAGATTTGCTAATATATTGGCTCAAAAGCACAGATTTCATGTTATATTTGCCTTCTCATTTGTCTCTCCTCCAAGTCGCATCTCCTCTGAGGAAAAATTTCATGGTTTCTGCTAATTACTGTGGTTGTAATATTGGACCCAGAACGGTGGTGGAATAGGCTGAGTGTGTCAAGGACTATAAGACAAGATCCTGTTTGGCTTGGTTAAGTGATATATCTATAATCATTTGCTGTTTAGAGGACAGCTACTCAGCTTAGCAAGGTTCATAAATACCATGAGCTAAAACAAGACAGTCTCCCTCAAAAAGTGTTTTCTTCATTTGCTGTTTCTATACAGAGCAAGTTCTGTGCACTTGGCCCTTGTGTTCATGAGAAAGCTGTTAATTTTAAAGACACTTTAGAAGGAAGTGGGAGAGGGGAAGCTTCTGTATTTATAAGGTGTGTAATATGAAGGCTCTATGCCTATTTACAGAAAACCATGCTGCCTGTTTCCCAGGAGGGCCACTGGGGAGAATTGTGCTTCATTCAAACAGACTTTCCTGGGGCTACTTCCTGGACACAGGCTGAGTGTGCAATCCATATGTAGAGGACAGGGGATCATGGCCCTACCTACAGCTCATTCCCTTTTACTCCCCAAGAGGGACAGACGCATGCAGTGCAGAGATCTGTATCATTTTTCCTAAACCTGTACCAAGAAGTCAGGCAGAAGCAAAAGCAGCTTTGGGGATGCTGCTGTTCTCTTTAATCCAAAGCAGAGTTCCTTCTTCAGTGTCAGTTCTTTTTCTCTCTCTCTTTTTTTTTTTTAAACATTGTTCCATGACATTAAGGTCCATCTCTAGTTAGCAAAACCTAACTGCTTAAGTAGCTCCCTGGACTGACAATATGTTTTTGTTATTTCATGAATATGTTTTTCCTTACACAAAGGCCATCATGCCCTTAATGATTTTGTTTTAGGAAAAAGAGCAAAACGTGAAAGAACAAAATGAAGACTATCCATGAGCTAGTACAATGAATCTAGGTCAGTCTGTAATGGCTACCATATAGAAACTGCTCTCCAAATTAGAGGACTCAACTGGACAGATTGAGCTTTCTTACATTTAAGGCTCCAGTATACAGGAAACTAGACCATGGCAACTTCCAATATATAGGCACATACACCACAACTGTTAGTTGAAGGCCACCTCTGCTAGGCAATTCATTTTTGTTGGTGGCTTTGGTAACTGATTGACAGGTTTAATTGTATATTGTATTTTTGTTTTTTAAAACTAAGGCAGGTTTTCCACTCCTCACATGCCCATTCATTCACTGAAAATTGTTATTGTTGTAATGGCAGCAATGTACCAACTTTAATCCTTCAGAAGTGTGAAATTTTTTTTTACCATCGTTTAGAAGGATTTAGTCAGAGCCTCAGTGCATTGAGTAGTGAAGGCAGGATAGAGCATTTGTCTGGAGATCAAATCTGTCTTCACAGTGACCGAAAGTGCATTTGAGTCTTTCACATGGAGGATGGTACAGTTTTACAAATTCACACTTCCACTGAAACTATGCATCAATTTGGAATGTGGGTTTTTTTTCATTTCTAAAAACGCCTTGTACATATTTTCCAATTAGAAAGACTTTGTTCACTGAAGTATCCAAGAATAAAGAGTTTTCTCAAACAACAACAGTTTTCTTGCTGCTGAACAAAGAAGTCCTGACTGCTTTGCTCAGGGCAAACAGAAATTTACCTCATCATGACTTAGCATGGAATCTTCTTGGTAATTCTAACCAAAGCCAGGAGATGTCTGCAGCAAATAAATTTATAGCACTAATGCTTAATGATTATTAGTCAGCTAGAAGTGAATACCCCACTCACACAACCATATCCTCTTACCTCACATGTGAACAGATAGGATGACTTAGCAGAGTGGAAAAAAATACAGCTGCAAAGTCAGCGGAGTCTGTTCTTGGGTTTGCATTTATAACAAGGAAATAAAATAAATTAATAGTCAGAAAATAAACTGCCCAGATTAGGGGCTCTACAGCGCCGGATATAGAACACTGCCTTTGTGAAAGGCTTGTACACAGCTTTGGCCTTGTACGGTAAACAGACAATTTAGAAAACTTCTCCTGAGCATCTCTGGAAGGGAAGGGGAAAACTGAACTGGAGTTAACTCCTTCATTGAGGTTCAGTGAGTCCCCCTCTCCTTATTGCAGCTCACCAGGTTGTGAAATCCTATAAACCTGGCATGACTTTTTAGCTGATTATTGTGCATCTATTGCAGCCTGAATCTGATGGATGTGGTGTCATCATCATTAAATTGGATTATTAGCAAGTTAGAAAAAAACCTAGCATCTCAGAGGCCCATTATTTTTCCACAGAAGCAGGAGGCAGTCATTCTTCAGAGAGCTTACAGCACTAAAATTGTGGTTAGACAGTTACTGGAGGCTAGTCAAAGTCCCAATTGTTTGCATCTAGGGACATTTTTTTTCCTTGATGAAACTACTCTGGCATTTATCATAGCTAAAATACTAACAGTTTTGCCTCAATAAATTCCTTTTATTTGCCTCTAATTAGGGTAGCTCATAGGTTGAACCGAGGTGCTTAACATAGTATGCAACCACTTCAGACTGAATTTCAGGAGTCTGTCTTAACATGGGAATGATTCAGGACTTGTAAAGCTAGACATAAATAAATAATAAATCAAGATCAGTTAAATGAATTATATTCACAGCATCTGCTGCAAGAAGCCATGCATTTGTGTGTCACTGAAGAGACTGGAGAAGTCAAACAGTTGTCCCTGGGGAGGATAAAGAGGTGGAAAGCGTAAGATAGCTCCCATTAATCATTCTGGCCAAAGATTGGATCTGATCGAAGCTGCAGTAAGCAGACAATACAAATATAATATCTTATAACCAGAAGGAATATTTTTGTTGTTAAAAACTTAAGAGTAGGAGCAGTAATTTAGCAATGTAAAAACCTGATGCTTGTAAAAAAAGTTTGTAATGTTAGGTTTATGAATCCTCAGGTAGCTGTTAGTTCTCTGTCTACAATATATGTTTCTGAGAGGGAAAGGGGCATTTAAGGCCAATGGAAGGTACTGGAATAATAACCCTGGAAACTGAAGGTCTTTTTTAAAATTCAATAAACCTATCAGAAGTGAGGAGGGTGAAGATTCATGCAGCCCCCATCTTGCCAGCTCTGTTGGTGGGAGCTGGCACAGCCCAAAACTGGGGAGTAACAGTCTAGGAAAAAGTGGTCTAAGCTAGCTAGAAGCTGCATTGACTCATCACTTGCCCTGGGGAGCCTCTGCCAGCAGGATTCCCATGGAACCCCAGCTATAAACTAGAGCCATCCTTCCCCAAGAGAAGAGTGGGGGAAACAGTGGCTTGATTTTATATCATTTTGGTATGGAGATGCTGCTTTACCGCACACAGTTATATGTCAATTTGCTACAGGAAAATTGGGCATGGCATTTTAAAAAAGAAACCTATTTCACTTGTAGTTGTAGAAGCATGTTGCCAGCTTTTGCTATTTTAATGGAGGGAGTATGGTCCAGTCAGTAGTCGGGGCAGCAGTGTAGGAGCCAGATCCATAGAGGGTCATGTTCCTGCTCTTACACAGCCTTCCTGAGTGACCTTGGCCATGTCACCAAGGCCCAGATGCACAAAGAGACTTAGGTGTTGTGATGCTGAGCATCATGGTGCTTAACTTTTAGGTGCTTGGAAGAAACACAGGATCACTACTGTGACCCAGAAAGACTGAGTTAGGCACCAAAGTTCCCTATATAATGAATGGGCAGAGAGAGGCACCTTGGAATGTGATCCACAAAAGCAGCATGCTAGGTGGGGAGCAATCTAGTCTAGCCAATGGGAGATGCCAAGAAGAGGGGTCTATGCTAAGCCCTGCCCCTCTCTCTAAAATAAAATATATCTGCTAGTGATCCATGAACCGGGGGACGATAGATGCTCCTCTGCCCAGCGCACATGTGGGGCCCAAGCTGGGAAGCATGCTCAGTGGCCACCGAGGTCTACACAAAGCAACCAAGAGGCCTTCTCCTATAACCTTTAGCCCAGTGGTTTGAGCATTCACCCAGACATGTGAGACCACTGGTTCAAGTTCCCCCTCTGCTTGATGAGGGAAAAGGAGCTGCGTTGGGATTTGGGATGGCTCAGTGAGTGTCTTAACTACTGGGCTACAGAGTCCTTCGAACTCTGGCCCCATAAATATTTAATTAAATTGGAACAGTTTCAGTGGGGAGGATTGAGGGAGCCCCACATCAGAATGGTCCAGTGGTTAGAGGATTCACTTGAGAAGTGGCAGATCCCTGTTCAAATCCCTTCTCCTTATTGAGCAGGGGGGGGACCTAAATGGAGGGTCTCCCACATCCTGTGTGAGAGCCCTAACCACTGGGCTACAGCTTTAAGGGAGTCCTCCCTGCCCCAGCTACTTTGTGTGGTGTTAGGCAGCTTCTGAGCACACTTACTGGCTGAGGCCATGCATGTGAACTAGGTGGGTGAATGCCTGTCTTCCCCCAGCTCATGATTCATATGAAGGCTCAAGTAGGAAAAAGGTGTCTGGGTGTGTAGAGTGAACATGCCCAGAGGCAGGAACAGAGACACCTAGGAAACTGACTGTAAAACCTTAGGTGCTGACCAAAGTGGCAGCTGGGCAAGAGTTTGGTGGATGTCTGGGGTTGGGCTGTAGGGACTTACACCTGCCGTTTAGGCACTTATGTCTTTGTGGATCTTGGGCTTAGCTTCCCTTTGCCTCAATTCTCCATCTATAAACAAAAAGATGAAAAAACATCTTCGCTGCCTCACAGGGGTTTTGAGAAGACAAACACATTAAAGATTTTTTTTGGTGCTCAAATACTATGGTAATTGGAATGATACAAGTACCTAAAATAGATATTGGAAGTCTCACAATAAATGCTGTTTTTCTTAAGGCCCCAAAATTGCTGGAATTAATATTGGAGAATCTCAGCTTTCATTAAAAAACATAAGTTTCTAACCCTTATACTTGGAGAGCGAAGAATGAAAATGTTACTCAAGTGCCATCTGAAGGCTTAAAAAGCCATAAGGCAAATAAATTTTGTATTCTTTCTATGATTAAAAATATAATATCTTATGATTCTTAAGCCACACTGACCGTTTGGAATCCTGACTCCTGATTTAACACACAAAACAAAAAAGCAATCCAAAACAAACCATTTGGTGTTCACTATTCTGGAAACAGGAGGAGAGTAGGATTTCAGTGTGGAGCCAGAGCTGAGCAGTGGAACAGAACAGATTCCTGTGAATCTAAAAATCACCCCATCTCACTCTAATGCAGCTGAGCATCAGATGCACTTGGCTGCCCCTTATGGCAAGTGGCAATGGCCCTATTATGCCTCTTGGTTCCATTGTTTTGTACTTTTATATGGTGTCGGAATGATGCTTGCTTTGCTCACTGAAATGTCTGTCCTTCCCTGCTGTAGTGAAGGTTAGATAGTCTGCTGTTGCTCCTGTCTGGCACAGTTCTATTAAAGGAAAAGTGCAGGGGAATAAGACCTGTCTGAATGAATAAATCACTTCTTAAAACGGTTTTTATCCATTAAAAATTGTGACTATCTAATAATTAAACATGAAGCAGCCATATTGCCGTCGTGGGGATGTCTGTCAGGACAGGCCCATACTCTTTGGAGCCACCAGCTATGAACAGCAGGCTGCACTTCTGAATGCTCATAAAACAGCAGGCTCCTATCTTTCTGTCCTGATGGACATTATCAAGCTGCATTTCCTGTTACTGATACAGAGGTTATCAAGCTGTGTTTCCTGTTGCAGTTATTATTAAAATGCCCCCCCCCCCCAGGATTACACAGCTGCCCCTTTCATATCAGTGATGAGTCTGAACAATTTTCAGGTGTTTTTAAATACTGCTTTGAAATGCCCTCTTTTATCTTTTGTTTTATGACTAGGTCAACATTTCTATAGCCACATAAGGCAGGGCTAAGACAACTGAAGTTTTCTTTGGCTCATCTATAGTCTCTCTGTGCAACCTTTGCAGGTCAGGCTCAGAATTATTATTATTATAAAGAATTATGTATATTGTGGCAGCACATAGGGGCCCCACAATCATGGAGCAGGACCTCCTTTGCGCTAGGCACTGTACAAAAACATAAGAAGATAAAACCCACTACAGTCTTCTCCCCCAAAGAGTTTACATTCTAAGCCCTGCTCTACACTACAAATGTATGTTGGTATAATGACATTGCTCAGGGATGTGGAAAATCCACATCCCTGAGTGATGCAGTTATACCAACTGAACTCTTGACGCAGACAGTGCTGATGTTGATAGGAGGACTTCTCCTGTAGACACAGCTCCCACTTTTCCGGGGCTGGAGTACCTAAGCTGATGGGAGAAGCTCTCCCGTCAGGATACGTAGTGTCTTCACTAAGTGTAGACAAGCCTTTAGTAATGCTTTGATTATCTGTGAAAGAGTGGGAAATGTTTGGTTATGGACTAAGGGCCAATTTTTTAAAGGTATTTAGGTACCTAAGATACAGATGGGCACCTATCGGGATTTAAAAAAAAAACAAAAAACCATCACACCCAACAATACATAGGTCCATAATTGAAATCACGGGGAATTAGTGGGTTTTCAGAAGTGCATAGACATATAACTCCCATTGATTTCACTGGAAATTAGTACCTATGTGTGTTTGATAGGCACTTAATGTTGACAAACAGCACTTTTCATGGAAAACTCTTCAGCTCAAAGCTCTTGATCAGCTCTACTAAATATGTTTGAAAATTTGCCCCCAAAGCCCTGATTCAGCAAATAATTTAAAATATATGGAGATATATACCTATCTCACAGAACTAGCAGGGATCCTGAAAGGTCATTGAGTCCAGCCCTCTGCCTTCACTAGCAGGACCAAGCACTGATTTTTCCCCAGATCCCTAAGTAGCTCCCTCAAGGATTGAGCTCACAATGCTGGGTTTAGCAGGCCAATGCACAAACCACTGAGCTATCCCTCCCCCTTAAAATATACATGTTTAAATCCCAGAGACACTCACTTAAAACCTTTTCTGAACAGGAATACATTTAACTTTACGCACATGTTTATGTGCTTTATTAAATGAGGGTCCAAGATGGGACATCAACTGCCCCTGTGTTTTAGGTGCAGGCAACTGGTGGCTCTATTGTAAGTGGACCAGGGGATTAGTTGTGTGGTCATGTTCAGGACTGAGTGCATCCTTGTGGTGCATCCACATTGCTATAGTCTAACCAGCTGCACACAATGCACAGGATAAACTACTATGGGGACATGGTTCTGTCTGTTACAGCTATCCCGCTATTCCATTTTGTTTTCTTACAGCTGTCCCCATACTCCATTTTGTTCTCCTCCTGTGGCCGCCCCTTCCCTGGCTGTTAAGTTGTTTAGCAGGGCCACTGCCCTTCTCAAAGTGAGGGCCACTTGTGCTAAGTGGGATCACTTCCCTGTTCAAAGGGTTAGTCCTGTTATCACCTTGTTAAACCTGGGCTCGGTGTAGGGTAGGCAATGTCCAGAGCTGCAAGACCTATTGTGTTTTTAAGATCTTGGGCATGAGTCATAGGCCTCATGTGCTTTTGAGTCACCTACTGCACAGGACTCTGCCCAGACATGTCTCTGTGCTCACTACAGTTTCCCTGCCTCCTCTTCTCTTCCTGTATCAGAGAGCCAACAGACGTCTGCAGGAAAATGCCTGAGTTTGCCTTTTAAAAGACATTTGTTAAAACTAACATCAGAAGGTCCTGCATTGCTGTACCTGTCGTGCTCAGCCAGGGGTTCTGGGGGGTCTTCTCCGCTTCGTATTTATTTGAGTGTAACCCCCATTTTTTGAACCCCCCCCATTGAAAACGAATTGCTGCCTGAAGATCTCCTGATTAGTGGACCGTACTAGCTTCTGATGTCTTGCTGCTTTTACCTTTGCTGTTCCTTTGGGCTGGTAAGATCCGGTTCTAGTGGAAACTCTCGTAACTTTAATTTTTTATTATTTTAGCTTGCGGCGTCATGCTTTTCTCTCCCCGCAGTATACAGCCTCAGTAAACCGTTGCGGTCTACGACTTGGTGTCTTTAAAACCTCTCTTAAACTCCGCAGCACTTTGCTGACTCTAAGAGAATATAAGCCCTCGTGCTGTCTATAGCTTGTTCCTTACCTGTACATGCTCCTGTGCTGTGGCAGCTTGCAGCCTCCCACGTTCTGCTAAGTAATGCACCTATTACGAACATAGGATTCTTAGTCTTAGATAAGTTGTAATTTCATTTTGCTATAGCTGTGGTTAAGTCTGGTTTTAGTGAGATTTGCTCGTATGTGTGCTCTTAGTTAAGGTTTAAAAAAATTGTTATTGCATTGTGTTCTAGTTAGACTTGCCTAATTTGTTGTAGTCTCTGGTTTAATTTATCATAGTATAGATTTAGCTGGTAGTATCTGTATAATTGGCGAAGTCTGTCTTCCCGCTGCCCCCAAACTCAATGTGATTACTGAATCTAGCAATAGACCCCAATTGATATTCCCTTCTCTTTATTCTTCTCTAACAACACCTCACATTCGTACATTTACACTCCGTGACCACATTTTTACCTAACTGTTAGTTGGCTATATGCTGCTGCTGACACACCCTTTACATGAAGTTAGCTACCTGTTACATTTATACTTCCAGTGTTAATTGTTACAATGTATTGGTACCCACTGTATTTACCCACTATGAACCCTATTAAGCTATTTGACTAAAAGATACACCTCCATGTCTATCCTTAACAACCGATACGCCTCACTCTGATTTTCCGCTTGGTTAATTTCTTATAGAAGTTTATTTGCACCCCACCTGTGTGTATTGCTCCCAAGGATCCCCCCTATATCTGCTGCAGGGAATTTCGAAGGCTCACAATTTTGGTAGTACGTAGCTTAACTCACACGGACTTTTAAAAGGTTGTGTTAGTCTGAACTGTCACTTATATGCTTTTCAAACTTCACGCTACTATTGCAGCAGCCCAACTCACGTCAAGTGCAGGAGATTGCCTCAAACTTTTGACTTTCTGTCCTTGAAGTCTTCCACGATCAACCTGCATCCTACACCTTCTTGCTTCCTACACCCCTCCTCTCTTCTCTCTTCCGACTACCCTACATACTTGTGTTCGTGAGATCTAGCTTGTATAAAGTGATGAACTACCTTCATAACTTATTTTCCCCACCTTCTCTCATCCCAACTGAAGAAATTTTCAAGATTTTGCTGCCCCAGCAAATTTTTGCGATAAAAATGGTGATTGGTGCTAACCTCCCATGGTCACCACAGAAAAAAAAATTTATGAGGGGGAATTCACCAAATCTTTAGAAGTGAGAATGTATATGCTCATCTAACTGTAATTTGCACCTTCTCCATGAGATTTTTCGCCGGGGATGTTTTGTACTTTTTCCCAGAAATCATGTGTTTACCTGTGTCTATGTGGTTTTTAATACAAACCTTCTTCTATCCGAAATCTGTACTGTTCTTACTAATTTGCTGTGCATATCCATGCATAGCATAGTGGTTTTGGTGGCCAAGTTGATTCTGGAAAAGTGGCGGATTTTCTAACTCTAAGGTCGATTCTTAAGTGCAAATGCAAACTGGCATCAAAGGTGTTCGCTTCTTTCCTCTTCTCCTTTTATATGCTGTAATTCTGAAGTGCCATTGATGAACTTCAATAAACACCCAATTGACTGTAAAACTGATGGGCCTGAATCACGAGTACCAGCTCTGAGCACTCTAAGCGCGCTTTATAGGCCCAATCTTGTTTCATTGAAGTTCTGTGCAGAACCTACATTACTACAGAAGAGCAAGTTGGGCTGTAGGCCATATGAAAGTGGATAGGAAAACAGAACACTGGATCTGAGACACTCTCCTAAGCTTTCAGGAAAAGGACAGAGACAGGAAACTGATCTGAAATTTTATGGCCTGGTTTTTATCTGAGTCTTGCTCATTAGGAGTCTGTGGATTTCATACACTGGCTTTACTCATGTATGGTCCAATTGTTTTCTCTATGAGCTGGCCCAGCCATGATAAAGCCTGTCATTGGCACTGAATGAGCTATCCTTATGAGCTCAATCGGTAAGTGAGGGGGTGCTTGTGCCTTTTGGAATGAAGTTCTCAGTTTGTCTTTGACAACATGAAGATCTGTTAGATTTTATCATGCAGACTCGCAGTTCATTACAGACCGCCATGCACGGATGGGACTTATAGGAGATTATTGTCATAGATCATGTAAATTATGTTAGAAAGGTGCAGGATTTAGAGAAAGACATTGAAAATAATCTCTGTGATGGAGTTCACTTCACGAGCCACCTGGCTGTACCTGCGACTTAGTTCTCTCAGCTGCATGGTCCACTCTTTCACCCTGGTCCTCGCGTTGCAGACCGCCTCGGTCCAGGACCCCTAGTGTCCTTCATGACTCAGCCCGTCTGCGCCATGCCAGTCATCTGTATGTTTCTCTCCTCCCATGGGGAAAGTATCTCCATTCTATAGTCTGGCCACTTCCCGGAGTAGTAAGTAAGGGGACCAGGCCACCAGCCTAATCTCTGGGCGCCTGCTGCCCTCTCGCGGAATTATCCCCAGGTGTCCTTCAATTCCTGGCCATCGTGCCCATGGTCCAGCACCTTCTTCGCCCTTTCTCAGGACTTCAGCCAGCACATCCCAGCAGCCAGCCAGTGTGCTCTCTCTCGTGTCCACTGTTGCCTGCCAGGCAACCTTGCTCTGTCTCAAAGTGTACCTTCCTGAGCCAGATGAACAAGCTCGCTCTCTCCTGGGCTCCCTGCGAGCAACTGACCCTGCTCTGCCTTGCAGCTTCCCTCTTAGTGAGTCCTACGACTTGATTGGTGTCTTGTGCAGCTCTTCTTCTGAATCGGTTGCTCCCTGCACAGCTCCCTAGGCTCTTTTAACCCCTGTGACACCCATACAGATGCTTTGACATTTTTACTTTCTCTTTGGAATATTATTACTCAGGAATTGTCTGCTCAGTTACACGTTAACACAGTTAACTCTTTTATCGAATGTTGCTCTATTCTTGGCCTTACACATCCCAGCTCCCATTACTGAGATTATTCTGAGTTTTGCACCAGTTAACTCGTATTGTGTGGGATAGAGATTGATACTCGCCGCTCACCTGGTAGGATCCTCCATTTTTGGTGATGGTTGATTATAATGCATGTTTGCATTGTCTTTTTTTAAATAGTGAACCACAATCACTGTTATTAATGTCTTGAATCAAACTTTTATCCAAATGCACCCGACAATGTATGCAAATAAGTGGACTGAATGATTTTCGATCTCCAAATTTCATACTGTATTTAGATAAAAAATGTTAATGGAATTTTAAATATTGTAGATACAGCTTGTTTATCAGGCAAATCAGCAGCAGTATCTATTTGGGCTGCATATGTTCCCTAATCATTTTCTGTATAGAGTATGCGAACCAGTGGTTCTGCTAGACTCTGGGCCGATATGCCTCAGCAGGAGTAATCAGTGCTAGCCCACTGACTTCAATGGAGCTCTGTTGGTGAATTTCTATATCATTGAGTTCAGAGAATCTGGCCATCTTTTTGATATTAGCCTGCCTTTTGCTATAATCGACGTACCATTTTTATCTGTGAAGACCACGGGCTCGTCTGTAGTTCTGTAATCTGTAAAAGCACAGAGAAAATCCTGTGGCCACGTTATAGAGCTTAAAGGTTTTGGGCATAGCATCTGACGATGCTGGGATTCACGCCACAAAGCTCATGTTCCAAAACCTCTGTTAAGTCTATAAGTGCCAGGGATTCTCTGCTGCTTTTCACTACTCCTGTGAGTATCCTCACCAGATCTGGACTTACTGAATTGGTCTTTCATTAGTATAGATTTTTCATTGTGTTTTTCACTTTGGAGCTTCTGGGTCTGTTTATTCAGTGATGAGTAGGCGGCTCAGTCGTCCCTGAATGATCTCATCCGGACCCTGCCTCATATCAGCTACTCCAGACTATGGTAAATAGTCACTGACATGTGAAAGGACTCAACTTTACATACATGCATTCTGCTGACCTCGTGAGTGGTGTAACAGAGACTGTATTGTACCCCACTATTGAAACCCCCTATACTATTTGCTAAAAGAACCCCCTCCCCAATTGTCTACCTTAACAAACCCCATACCCCTCACTATTGAATTTTCCCTGTTTTTTACATTTTCTTAATAAAGTTTATTTTGCACCCCACCTGTGTGGTAATTGCTCCCCAAGATCCCCTATATCTGCTGGCAGGGATATGTTCGAAGGCACAAATTTTGGTTAGGTGCTTAACTCACACTGACTTTTAAAAGGTTGTGTTAGTCTAACTGTCATTTATGCTTTTCAAAATCTTCACCTACTTTGCAAGCCCCACTCACTCAAGATGAGGTATCCTCAAACTTTGGACTTTCTGTCCTTGAGTCCTCCACCATCAACTGCATCCACACCTTCTTCTTCCTACACCCCTCCTCCTCTTCTCTCTTCCACTACAATAAATGTGTGTGTGAGCATCTCTGTATAAAAGTGGAAATACTCATAACTTATTTCCACCACCTTCTCTCATCCCAACTGAAGAAAATTTTCAAATATTGTTGCTACCCCAGCAAATTTTTGTATAAAAATGGTGATTTGTGCTAACCCTCCCACTGAGTCACCACAGAAAAAAAAAATTCATGAGGGGAAATTCACCAAATCTTTATATGAGATGTAATGGCCATCTACCTGATTTTTGCACTTCTCCATGAGATTTTTCCCCGGGGATGTTTTGTACTTTTCAGAAACTCATTGTTTACCTGTCCTGATGTGGTTTTTTAAATACAGAAGCCTCTCTCAGATCTGTGTCTTCATAATTGCCTGTGCCATAGCATGATGTGGTTTTGGTGGCAAGTTGATTCTGGAAAAGTGGAGATTTTTATAATCAAAATTCTTAAGTGAATAGAAACTGGCATTCAAAGGGTTTCCTCTTTCCTTCTTCTCTTTTATATGCTGTAAAATTCTGAGCCATTGATTGACATATAAATACACACCCAATGACTTTAAAACTGAGTTGGGCCTGAATTAGAGTACCAGCTCTGAGCACTCTAAGCGCTCTTATAGGCCCAATCTTGTTTTCATTGAAGTCTGTGGCAGAACCTACATTTACTACAAGAAGAGCAAGGTTGGGCTGTAGGCCTATAAAGTGAGGAAACAGAACACTGGATCTGAGCACCCTCTCCCAAGCTTCAGGAAAGGACAGAGACAGAAACTGATCTGAATTTTTATGGCCTGGTTTTATCTGAGCTCTGCTTCATTAGGAGGTCTGTGCGTGGATTTACATTACACTGGCTTTACTACATGTATGGTCAATGTTTTCCTCTAGTGACTGGCCCAGCCATGATAAAGCCTGTCATCTGGCAACTAATGGAGCTACTCCTTTAGCTCAAATGGTAAGTAGGTGCTTGTGCTTTTGGAATTGAAGGTCTCAGGTTTGTTGTCTTTGACAACCATGAAATCTGTAGGTACTACATGCAGCTGCAGTTCATTACAGAACAATGGCAGGATGGGACTTATGGGATATGCTGATCATGTAAATTATGTTAGAAAAGCTGCAGCATTTAGAGAAAAGACATGTGAAAAAATACTGTGATGGAGTTCACTCACCAGAGCACCACCTCCTGCCTGCCGGATTAGTTCTCTCAGCTGCATGTCCCCTCTTTCACCCTGGTCTCCGCTTGCAGACCCGCCTCGGTCCAGGAACCACAGTGTCCTTCATGACTCAGCCCTCTGGCCATGCCATCATCTGTATTTTCTTCCTCCCATGGGGAAAAGTATCTCCCAGTTCTATAGTCTGGCCACTTCCCCAGTAGTAAGTAAGGGGGACCCAGGCCCACCCACTACTCTGGGCCGCCTGCTGCCCTCTCCTTAACTTATCCACCAGTGCTCCTTCAATTCCCTGGGCCATTTGCCCATGGTCCCAGCACCTTCTTTGCCCTCTTCTCAGGACCTTCAGCCAGCACATCCCAGCAGCCAGCCAGGTGCTCTCTCTCGTGTCCCACTGTTCCTGCCAGCAACTGCTCTGTCCAAAGTGCTACCTTCCTGCAGCCAGATAGGAACACAGTCCTCTCTCCTGGGGCTCCCTGCAGCAACTGACCCTGCTCTGCCTTGCAGCTTCCTTTTATGTGAGTCTACTGGACTTGGATTGGCTGCTTTGTGCAGCCTCTCTCTGATCGGTTGCTCCCTGCACAGCCTCCCTAGGCTACTTTTAACCCCTGTGAACACCCATCACAGATGCTGACATTTTTATTTCCATCTTTAGGAAGAATAATTATTACTGAATTGCTGCCAGTTACAGTTAAACACAAGTTAATATTTTAATCAGTGTTGCTCTATTCATTCCTCCAGCACATCCAGCTCACCATTTACTGAGATTATTCTGAAGTTTTAGCACCCAGTAGACATTGTTAATTTATGGAAAGATTTCCTCCCCCTCACCTATAATCCTCCTTTTCTCTTATCGGTGATGGTTATTATAATGCATTTTGCATTGTCTTATTTTTAATAATAAGTGAACACACAATCACTTATAAATGTCTTGAATCAAAACTTTTACCAAACTGCACTCCGACAATTATGCAAATAAGTGGACTGAATGATTTTAGCATCTCCAAATTATCATACTGTATTTAAGAATAAAAAAAGTTATAATGGATTTTAAATATTTATGATAAGTTGTTTATCATGCAAATCAGCACAGTATCTATTTGGTGGCATTATGTTCCCTAATCATTTTTCTTGGTATAGAGTATGCTGTTCTGACTAAGACTCTGGGCCAGATCTTCAGCAGGAGTAAATCAGTGTAGCCCACTGACTTCAATGGAGCTCTGTGGATTTATATCAGTAGAGAATCTGGCCATCTGTTTTGTATAGCTGCCTTTTGCATAAAAGCTACCATATACTGTGAAGTACCAGAGGGGTAGCCGTGTTAGTCTGGATCTGTAAAAGCAGCAGAGAATCCTGTGGCACTTTATAGACTAACAGAGGTTTTGGAGCATGAGCATCTGACGAAGTGGGTATTCACCCACGAAAGCTCATGCTCCAAAACCTCTGTTAGTCTATAAGGTGCCACAGGATTCTCTGCTGCTTTCACATACTGTGAGTAATCCTCACAGAGATCTGGACTTCACTGAATGTCTTTTCATTGAGATTCATTGTGTTTTCACTTGCATTTTGTCTGGTTTTATTCAGTGATGATTTAGGCCTTTGCTCAGTCAGTCCCTGGAATCTGATAGCCTTCCTTCAGCAACCACTGTTCCGTACCCTGCCCTCCTATTCCTATACCCAGATATGGAAAATAGTCACATGACAGATACCAGAAGGACTCAACTTCTTACATACAACTACTGCATGGCAGGGTCTGGGAACATATCTTTAATGGCTGTGTAAAGGAATAATATATATGGGGATACACACAAACGTTAACTCACAATGATCAGGGATGTCCATCCACTGGCTTCAATGGCATTTTGTCCAGGCCTTCAGAGCCTGGCTTAACACCACACAAACAGTTGATCAGCCTAAAGGGAAACAGGATTGGAGAAAATACTGGAGAAGACATTCCCTCCATGTCAGAAGGCATTTTCAGGTTCTGAATCCTGATAGTTGCCATATGCTCTTTTGCTGGCACCTTTAACTGTTAGACATGTTCATGGCCCAATGGTGTAAACAGAGTTTGTTCCATCGAGAGTGAATGGTGCTAAAGTCTGCTGTGACCAGTTTCAAAAGTTCACATACAGGGGGACAGGAGGAGGTTAATAATACCTACCAATCTGAAGTGGTCTCAAGCTGCACACTCTAAATTAGTGGCCATTTTTGAAATTTCTGGCCAAATCAAATTTGCCCAAGGCCACAGAGAAAATCACTGATACATCCAGAAATAAATGTCAGGTCTGCTAATGGCACGTTTGAGACTTAACCACAAGAGACACCCTTCTTCCATCCAATGAGCTCAGGCAACACAATGAGAGGGTGTTTCAAATAAAATAAATAAGAACGGCCATAGTGGGTCAGACCAAAGGTCCATCCAGCCCAGTATCCTGTCTACCGACAGTGATCAATGCAAGTGTCCCAAAGGGAGTGAACCTAACAGGTAATGATTAAGTGATCTCTTCTCTGCTACCCACCTCCACCCTCTGACAAACAGAGGCTAGGGACACCATTCCTTACCCATCCTGGCTAATATCCATTAATGGACTTAACCTCTATGAATGTATCTAGTTCTCTTTTAAACCCTGTTATAGTCCTAGCCATCACAACCTCCTCAGGCAAGGAGTTCCATGGGTTGACTGTGCGCTATGTGAAGAAGAACTTCCTTTTATTTGTTTTAAACCTGCTGCCCATTAATTTCATTTGGTGACCCCTAGTTTTTATATTATGGGAACAAGTAAATAATTTTTTCTTATTCACTTTCTCCACAGCGCTCATGATGTTATATACCTCTATCATATCCTCCCTTAGTCTCCTCTTACTTTGCCTTTGCTACCCATTAGAGGCCTTCTATTTACCCAGTAAAGAAGGAGCTGGATTCTCCTCCCCACACACACCCACGTGCTTTTGGCAATTTTTCTGCCTCTCAGGATATGTTCAGAGCGTGTGTTTTGGGTTCTGTCACCTTGTTGCATGCATACTGGTTCCCTGGTGCCTTCTCCTGGCATGGGCACGCAGAGTGCATGCAGGCAATTCTCTCTCATTCTACAAATGCAGCTCATGCATTCAAAACAGATTTAGCCAGCAGTGGCTCTTAATAAGCAGCCTCATATGCCTATGAACCTCATGTTTTTCTTACACACTGCAGCATTCAAATTGTTCCAATGCCCAGAGAGCTGATAATTGCTTTTTCTCTAAGGACCTGATTCAAAGTCCATTGAATCCATGGAATGTCTCCCATTGACTTGAATGGTCTCTGGATCAGGCCCTAATACATCAGTGTTTTTTTAGGGAACACCAAGAGATAAATACCCACCTGTCTTTCTCTCATCTTTGGTGCTGTGTCTATATCTTTATTTAATGTGGACATTGTAACGCCTTATCTTCATTCTCCAAGTTGATTAACAGTTCCTCCCTCTGGGAACAAAACACGCAGTGGCAGAATCATTAACAAAATGTCCCTAAAGCAGAAACTTCAAAATCAATTAATTAGCACAAGCAAACCCTGACCCCTGTTGATGCAGCTGTAAAGGGTTCCTAAGCCCCTGATTGTTGCATAATTTGGTCCTGAGGCTGGCAAAACTCCCACTGAAATCAATGGGGGTTTGCCTGAGTAAGGGCCTGGTGGAAATTCCACTGAAGTCAATGGAATGACTCCCATTAGCTTCCATAAGCTATGCATCTGGCCCTATCAGCTGTGAGTTTTTCCACCCCTCTTCTGCTTGGTAATTTCTCATTTGTCTGAAAACGTGGACAAGATAGGACATGAAGTAAGACACTCACTGCTCCGGGCCAATGGGGGCTGCGGGAAGCGGCGGTCAGCACATCCCTCGGCCCATGCCGCTTCCTGCAGCTCCCATTGGCCAAGAACAACAAACCGTGGACACTGGGAGCTCGAGTGGCTGAACCTGCAGACACGGCAGGTAAATAAACTGGCCGGGCCCGCCAGGTGCTTACCCTGAACAAGAGGTGCCCCTAGTTTGGGAACCACTGATTTAGTGGCATATTTGTCCTAGAAGGGTAAAGAACATAGGGTCTGACCAAGATTATCTTGAGATAGGAATTCTGTATTAAGGACACCTCAGTTAAGAATGCATCCTCACCGAGGGCTTAGACTTTTGTAAAGGACTCCTGTATAAGGATGGCTCCATTTAAATGTATTTGTCAGGAACGCATCAGTGAAGGCCTCAGTTAAGAACTTCCATATTAGAAAGATTCAGTCAAGGATAGTTTGGGCCCAATTCTCAGCTGTGCCAAGGGTAAGCTTGTTGCAGCTGAGTGGAGGCAGAGAGAAAGGTGGTTCTAAACTACATTCCTCCTCCCCTTTGGCCTCTGGACATCAAGGTGACCCCCAGTGAAATTTAGGTATGTTTTAAAGAATACAGACAGCCGTGGATGAGGCAAAATGCTGTGTAGTCTGCCCTGCCCCTCGAACACCCCATTCCTGCTACAGACATGCCCCCAGATCAATCAGTGTGCTGGAGACAAATGGCTTAGAGATAGCTGCACTACATCAGCTTTGCAACACCCCAGGATGTTTGCACCAAACAAGGATTCTCCTGTTTCATGGCAAGACTTCAGCTGTCCCCATAGGACAGTTTCTATCTTCTTTTTCATTGTTTAAAGTAAAACCATATGCCATGGAATTATACATGCAAAAGCTAACATTACTGCAACATTAAGATTGAGAAATCCACAGCACAAAAGACAGGAAATTCAAAATGTTAGGCTTGATTCAGTCAAATTGCACAAATAGACTACATTCTATTGTTTTTCCCCCTTTGTGAAATATAAGCTTTAACACATTAATGTTTATAACTTTATTTTCAAGACGCTATCTATGATTTTGCACCTGCAATTAATTGTGGCTGCAAATAGGAGAGAAGAGAAGAAAAACATCTAGGCAGTTGGGTGCCTAGTTGCTAATGTTTTCCATCACACCTCATATGCAGGCAGACTTATGGACACACATTGCACCTTGGGAAAAAGAGAAAGGCCAAGGCCCAGTCAAAACATTGTGTCTATCTTAAGCTATTGATAACTACAGTGTGACTTGGACTACAGACCTCCTTGTAAACTACTCGGATGGTGGGTCCAGGTATAAAGGTGTAAGCAAGTTTCCTCACCTCAGAGCAGATGGGCAGGGAAGATCCAGAAGTGAGGAAAAGGATGGGGGGAGGGTCAGCAGAACATTAGCTCCATTCCCCAATGTGCCTTCCAGCATGGCTAAGCTGATGCAGGAGGATGTTGTAATTTGTTGCTGCTATAGGCCAGCAGCAAATTACTAACCCCTGTCCATGGAGAAATGTGGAATTGTGATTCACAAGTATGTTTCTGCAGTGTTGCTGTGGCCATGATGGTCCTAGGATATTAGAGACAAGAGATGGGTGAGATAATATCTGTCTCTTTCACCAACAGCAAGCTCCCTACTCTCTAGGGGCTTCAGGCCTCAGGGCTTATAGTATAAAATTCACATTTGCTCTAGATTTACGCCATGGTGATTGCAAATAGAATTTGGCCAAAAATAAGGTAGAGTCTCTCAGGACCCTGTCTCATTCACTGCATATCTTTGGCCATTCAACATGAAAAAGGCAATCTGCATATTAAAATAGGCAGAAGTCCCATGGGAAAAATAGTATATGATTATTTAATTAGATATTGTACCATAATTTATGTATAAGGGGGCAGACTTAAGGATCTCCAGGCAATCTTCATTTTGGCATTTCCTGAATTCTAAATGCCTTATAGCTCAGCCTTCCTTAAACAAAGGGTTTCTTTTGCCCTGCATTTCTTCGCTGTTTTTCCAAAAAAAGATAACCCTACTGAAATGTGTCATGCAGAATATGCTAGACGATGGCAGAATGCTTAAACATAGAGGTGTCCACTCAGTTAGGCAATCTTAGCTACAGATATTGCTATGTGCTCCAGCTACAATGATTGCATAAAGCACCCTGAGGGTTGTGAAAGCTAAGATATACACCAAGAAATGATTATCTACCTAAGATACTGCTGTCTAGGTATGGGTGTGTCCTCCTTTAGTCTAGGGTCTGAGCACTTACGTCTTTAATGTATTTAGCCTCAAGAACTCTTGAGGTAGGGAAGTGCTATTATGCCCATTTTACAGATAGGAAACTGAAGTATAGAGAGCTAAGGCCCAGATTTGTAGAGGTATTTAGGGATTGTTCCACTCAGCATTGCAAAGCCTAATTCTTTAGGTCATGTCTACCCTACAAAATTATGTCAACCTAACTTAAGTCAGCATATGGCCATCACAGTTATTAAATCATTTGTGTGTGCATACACTTAGTTCTTTGTATCACCGGTGCACATCTTCACAAGGAGCGCTTATATTAATTGTATTGTCTGTGTGGGGCCTTGTGGGATGGCTCCTGGAAGCCAGTAGCAGTCAACGTAAGCAATGCAGTGTCTACACTGACACTCCATCAACTTAATTACATTGATTATGCCACTCAGGGAGGTGGTGTTACTAAATCGATGTGGAGAGGCACGAATGCTGCAGGAGACAAATTTAAGTGAAGACACTTCCATAGGTTGATGCAAGGCAGCTTATGTTGATCTAACCCCGTAGTGTAGCCTAGGCCCTAGATGCCTAAGTCTCATTTTCAGCAGTGACTTAGGCACTTAAGTCCATTAACTTTAACGGGACTTAGGCTGCTCTGTGCCTAAGTCACTTCCAAAACCAAATCTTATAGGTCTTGCAATGGTGAGTAAAAATCTGGGCCTGAGTGACTTGCTCAAGATCGAATAGAAAGCTTATGACAGAGCAGGGAGTTGGGTTTTCCCAGGTCCCAAGCTAGAACCCTTACCACTAGACCATTCTTCACCTCTCACTCCAACTCCAGTTACTGCTATGTGGCCCAGTTATTTCATCTGAAAATCTTCCTGGTGTGTCACTGTTAAAAGTAATTTAATTCAGTGAACCCAGTACAGGAGTGCCAGTTCTTTTGTGCCTCCGTGATTATAAGTAGCTATGGAGAGAAGTAGGAACACATAACCATTTGGCAAAAAATACCTGCAGCAAACAAAAAACTCCTGGCCTGGGGCTCAGAGCTTCACCCATCAGTCTCTGAACATTAAGTCTAGTAGCAGATGGCGCTCTATCCCTCTCAAAGACTAAGTGGGTGCTCATTGTACTAGCACCAGCCAATTTTGAAAATGCAATGAATCACCTTAGCTGGGAAAGGACATTGTAAATACCAGATAATCATCATAATGTAGCTATTATGAAAAACACCTATAGCAAAAGAAAGTCACCTCTAGCAAAAGAAATTGCCTTGATGGATGTTAAGACATTTGGGACTCTTTTCCATGGACAAAGCAATTGGGAACCTGCCTTCACAAACAAAATTATTGATAGGTATTTTACAGCTAAAGACAGATAGCTAGATGATTAGATTTAAAGTCATGAACTAAATTCATGGTACTTCTCAAAAACCGGTCCTACTTTTTTGCAGCTAATGTACTTGTTCTGGGTACTCGGATAAACAAATAACATACTGCCTTGCTTGGTGATTTTTTTTTCTGGGGGACTGGGGGAGAAAAACATCATTTTGATTATTTTGTTATTACTTTAAATATCATTTTATAATTTCTTTGCTTGCTCTTTGGCAAAATTGGACCATGCATTTCGTGAACAGTTAAATGCTAATAATGTATTGCAGCTATCTGTTGTATTCACCCCTTCAATTCATTCAGGTACTTATAGGGAAAAAAATAGATTAGAAATAAGTGATTAGAGGAAAAACACACTGCAGACACTGTTTCCCTGGGGACAGATTCTATACAACCCTTACATCAAAGTACAGTTTGGGAGAGGGGATAAGTAGCCTCCTCCACTTTCGTGTGGGCCATATGAAGGCCAGGCAAAATCACTGCCTTTGCATAAGAGGCAGCTCCGCTTCGACTTGGCAGACAGTACGCAACACACCAAAAGGGCCAGGGAAGAGGCAGAGCTTTTGCTCCTCTCTTCCCTTCTTCACAGTCCAGTAGGGCTATGCAGCTGCATGGCAGGGAGCAAGTTATCCTGCAGAAAGTGGTGTAACAGCTGGTTATGGTAACCAGATGTTGTGATTGTATAGGGACAGTCCCAATTTTCTGGGTCTTTCTTATATAGGCTCCTATTACCCCCCCGCCCGCCCTATCATAGCTTTCCTACTCAGATTTGAACCTTAGCGTTCATAACCTGAGAAGCTAGCATAAACTCCTCTAAGCTTAATTACCAGCTTAGATTTGATATCGCTGCCACCAGCCAAAAATTCCAGGGTTTTGGCTCCCTCTGGTCTCCCCAAAACCTTCCCTGGGGGACCCCAAGACTCAGAGGCTCTGAGTCTTACCACTAAGGGAAATAAACCATTCCCCCCAACACCTCTCTCCCACCCAGAATTTCCTCTCTGGGCTAACCTGAGAGTTACTGATGCAACCTCTTTACATCACAATACCAAGAAGCATGTCTCCTCTCTTCCACAAAGAGACAACCCCAAAGACAAGGAAACAGAAAAGATTCTATCTCTCTTCCCCCGTAGCTTCTTCCCGCCCTGGGACACTAGGAGAGTTAAACACAGAGAGCAGTTTCCCCCTCCCCCCTGTCTTTCCTTTCTCCCACCAATTTCCTGGTGGGTCAACTAGAAAAAAAAAATCAACAGGTCTTAAAAAGCAAAACTTTTAATAAAAAAAAAAAGAAAGAATAGAATAACAGTTCTCTGTAACCTAGATGGTAAGATACAGGGTTTTCAACTTATAGAAAATGAATAAACAATAGAAAAGGGATAAACAGCCTTACCCAAAAACAATACAATTTAAAGTACTTATAGCCAAATACACATAAAGACTCCACCAGCCAGCTACACAGATGCAAATACAGCAAAACAATTTAAAAGACTATACTTTTTATACAATTTAAAAGACTATACTCACAGTGGGGCCCCTAATGAGCTACTAACTCCACTCCTGCTCTCACCGTATCCGATTTTGTTTGACCAAAACGTGGTTACGTTCAAGTGGACACTTGTTTTATTTAATTGGCGTAACCTGAAATGGCCAACTTCCCTGACCTTTCTGTATTGCCTCACCTATCGCTAACCGGCATCACACCCAGACACTAAAGGAGACGTGGTCAAAGAGCAGCTGCATCTGTCATGAATGTAACTGAACCAAGCCCATCCCTTGAATGCTAACAGGTTTCCAAAGCAAGAGTTCTGATGTGGCTATAACATTACTTGTATTACCATAGCATGTAGGAACCCTAGGAATGGACCAGGAGCCCATTGTGCTAGGTGCTGCACAAACACAGAATGAAAAAGACGGTCCCCCTGCCCCAAAGAGCTTACAACTGTACTATAAGCCAAGAGACAACAGATGGATACAGTCCCATGGAGAAGAACAAGGAAACAGTGAGACAATACTGGTCAGCTTGCTAGGGTGCGGTCTCAGCATGCTAGCAGCCTAATCCTTTTCGAGTTTTATTTGTAGATGTAATGGCTCGGACTCACCACCACTGGCACTTCCTGCGGGTTGCTCTGGGAATTAGCTCACTCCAGCTCTGTATTGGTGGTGTCTTGCCCGTTGTCTGCTCTAATCTGCTGTTTCGGGACCCCTGCGTTGCTCCCCCACTCGGCGGTGTCCTCTTCAGGACACTGCCCTCCAGCAGTGTTCACTACTTCCTTCTCACCCCCTTTCTGGGGGACACAGCAGTCCTTTGGCTTGCACCCGCTGCAGGGACCAACCACAACCCAAAGTCTAGCACCTCACTTCAGGGCAAGTTGCAGTCTATATCGGCCATGCTCCTCTGTGGCCAGGTGCAGTGTAAGGAGGAAAGAGTGGGGGACCCAGGCCCGCTTTCTACTCTGGGTCCCAACCCAGGGACCCTCTAGTGGCAGCCTCTCCACCATCCTTCTCTCCTCTTGTCTGCCTATCGTCCCTGGGTCACTTCCCCTTGCACCTTCTTGGCCCTTTCTGACAGGGGCCTGCAGGTAACAGGCCAGAGCTCAGCCCCCGTTCCCCTGAGCCTGCCCAGCACTGCTCTATCTCAAATGCTATCCCTGGTAGCCAGCCCTCCTCCCTTGCTTGTCAGGGAGAGACTCATCTCTGCTCTGCTGGGCAGCTCCTTTTATCTGGGCTGCCCCAGCAGCTGCCCCTGTCTGGCTTCTGACAAACCTCGCCCTAATTAGCTGCAGGTTTCCACAACCTCTCTGGCTGCTGCTGTCCCACCCCCTGCTGGAGTGGGCCACATGGCAAAGGAGAGTTTCAAAGAGGGAGCTGAAGGAGGGTAAGGGTGCAGTGGATGTTTCAAGGCAGCTCCTCTCATGTGTGAGGGGCAGCATGGGAGAAAGCATCAAGGTGCTTCTTTGACAATTTATCAAGCAGGTGAGGGAGGCTGATTGGAGGTGGGAGTTGACATTTCAGCGGTGAGTGAGAGAAGATGGGTAGTTTGGGGATAGATCATGAAGGCTCTGAAAGTTAAGACAAGGAGTTTATGTTTGATGAGACTGGGGAAAGGAGGCGAGAGCAGTAGCAGGAGAAGCGAAGGCAAGCCAAGAGAAGGGGGAAGTCCCATTGTATTTGGTCAATTTTCTGTTGGAAGAAAGCTATGAGATCTGGTGCAGAAAGAAAAGTGGAGGCAGGAGGAGGACAGGGGGAGAATTTGTAGAACAAGTCAGAAAGGCAGCTGGGAATGCAGGTGTGGAATTCAAGTAAGTTGGTGAAGTAGAGTTGTTAAGTTAAGAAGATGGCAGAACTGGAACAGAAGAGCACATAGTTGAGGAAGTCATCAAGGTCACAGGATTTCCAGTAAAGACACTCTGCAGCATGACAGCAGATGGTGGTGGTTTGCCAGAGCTGTGGGTTGGCAGGGAGGACCTTGTGACAGGAGAAAGAGGAAAAAGGGTTAAGGATGGAGGAGAGGGAAGCATGAAGAGAGTCAACCACCAAATCACTGGAAGAAAGGAAGAAGTGGCAGGGAGACGAGGTCTGAGAGCAGATGAGGAGTCATCAAAGCTGATAGCCTTTCAGAGACATCTAGTTCAAGTGACAGGGTATGAAAGGCGGCTGATGAGTAATGCTGAAGCAGCCCAGGGATGGTCAGAGAGGGGAAACTCAGCAACAGCAAGATTAGAGAGAGAAAGAAAACAGTACTTGGAGGAGACCAAATCAACTGAATGGCCCTTTTGGTGAGTGAGAGAATTGAATGAGGTGTGCAGGTCAAATGAAGAGGTGAGGGCAAGTAAACATACAACTAAGAGGTTAGGTGGGTTATCAATATGGAAGTCAAAGTCACTGTGGATGAGTGTGGCAGATTTTGAGGAGAGGAGAAACAGTCAGGAGTCAAAAAGAGAAGAGTCAGATGCAGTGATGTTCAAAAGATGAGTATGTGGGAAGTGGAAGGAGGGAGGGATTGGAATGGGAGAGGAGAAGCCCAACACACCTACCTTGGTCTGATTCAGGCCAGGGACTCAAAGAAGGAAAGGCTCCAGTAAGAAAGTGCTGGGTGACTAATATGCCACTGTTGTGCTCTTCCCTGTGGTCAGGCAAGGTATTGACATTCGTGTACATGTCAAAAGATTTCCACGCCCTCCCTCCTCATGAGTCAAAAAGACAATGAGACTAGAAGGTCAATGCAACATAGACATCCAAGGTCATAACAAACCCTGTATCCTTGTTTCCCTTGAAGTCCTCAGCATTGCTGCAAAATCTTGTTTTAAAGATGACTGATAAATTGGGAGAATATGAACTGCTTTGAAACTGCTACTTTACAGGCTAGACACGTCAGGCAAAATTCTCCTGCCAGCCCTGCCTGAGGTACTAGTGACCCCAAGATGTTCTGTTGTGCTTTCAGTGGACCATCAATAGACCTTGCTGCTGCTGAAGTCATGCCAGTAATAAAGTGTTTTTCATAAAGAATTTTTAAAAATTTAATTTAAGGAGGTTATCTATCCAGCCATGACAGGGCCCCTTTAAGTGATTATGCATGAGATGAGAAAATGGAGGCAGCTTTCCAACTCAATGATCTATCAGAAATACCTGCAGTGAACCTTAAGATACACACTCACAACCTCAAAAGACCAAGATATTGTCCTAAACTGATCAAGATGCAAAACACCATTTGTACAGACTGCTCTGTAAATTGAAATTGGATATTGCTGCGCATTGATGAGTGGAGAAGCTAGTCATGAGTGAATCTCATACGGATTCAGTTCAGATAAAACACAGACAAACTTCTGATTCTTTACCATACTCCTCTGAGCCTCTTTGGTCTAGAAAACAGATGGCACAGTGGGAATTTTGGTCAGGGTAAGCTGTTTTTCATGATATTCCTTTACTGGAGAATTTTGATGATAGTTTTCTGGTTCAAAGGTGGAAGTGAGATGAACTGCTTGGGTTTCTCTCTTAAAATAAATGAATAAATATATAATCCCAGCAGAAACCCAGCATTTGATCCAAATATTCAAGATGTACCATTCATGATCTCTAGAGGAAACATAATTATAATGATACTAGTGATAGGCTCAAGCTGGTGATTTCTAGTCTGGATGTTGCACATCCCAGCACTGGAGGGGATTCAGACCTGAGATTTTACTTCAGCCCATTCTATAGTCAGAGGTCATTTTCTAAATTTGGATACTGATCCAGGTGTGGATTTTCAACATCCTCAGCATGCATGAGTGCTTGCATTTCAACTGCACTATACATATATTAGGTACATTAAGTTGGTATATGAACACTAAGTATTTTTATTACAATTACACTCAAGCCCTGTATACTATACTATATTCAACACTCCTGGTATTGGGTTTCTTGCTGACTTGAGACCTAATATATATGAGAGAACTTTTTATAGTCACTGGTGTCATAAAGCTCCAAAGTAAGACCTTTACTGGAGTTACAGATCTATGGTTTCCACCCTAATCAAGTATTCATGGCACACTATGTCGGGGCTTGAAAGGAGTACACTGTGAATATGTAATAACAATTTTATTAAATTTACTAATGCTTGCCACCACCAGTTCTAACTAATGCAAGACACCATGTGGGAGATGTGCATGCAGTGTGATCATTATTTAATAAGGAGGTTGTATAGTACACAGGTGCTGAATATGTATGAGTTTTCTAAATATAAGGAGCACACATTTTGAAATACACCATCAATAATAAAAATGCAAATGACTGCAGCGAAGGATCAGGCCAGTTGATGGGGTTGAGGGAAGGATTTGGAAAGGGCAATTTGGGGGAGCTAGGTCCAGACTGTCAATGGGAAAGGGAGTATGACAAGAGGAAAATGAGTTTTGTGGAGAGGGGAGTTTGGAACAAAAGAATGATAGTGATGGAGGAAGTGACAAGGAAAAAAACATTATGGATGAAATTCACCCATGTTCAGAAAGCTAACACACAGCCTATCTGCTGCTTAAAGCCCTGTACTGAGTGCTCAGGTGAGAGCATGGCCCTCTGCACAGAGGTGATTTTCACTTTGTGGGACTGATAGTAGAGATGCAGCAAAATACACTGGACTAAGTTCTGGGATGGTATAAAATAAGCCCTCTGCAGAAGTGTCTCATGTGCAAGAGGTTGCCCATTTGAGGGGGGATTCAATCGCATTCAAGGGGCAAAACAAAACACGTGTAGCACCCACTATAGCTCCCAGTCTCACTTAGCCACACCATTGAGCTCCTTGCCTTAGTTATAAAATATATTGCCGTGGTCTTTCTACTGTCAAGGTCCAAAGCACTGCGGGGCTGATTCACCTCTCATTTACATTGATATAAGTCAGGAGCAACTCCACTGAAAGCAATGGAGTTGCATGATTGTAAAAGAAATGCGAGTGAATCAGGATCAGGCAGAGTACCTTGTAACAGCAATACTGCAGTGTTTTGGGTGATTACTGTAAAATACTGCACACGGAGGAATGTCCAGTAACCTGAATCAAAGGGAGAAAAGGAGACACACATAGGAAATGTGACAATGTTGGAAAGAAATCCATGGAAAAAGAAATGTAAAAACTCAAACAAGAATGTTGACCAATTACTTCTTTGCTGTGTTTATACTGGAGGCGGTTGGTGGCATGGTGCATGGTGAGATTTAGGACACGAAAGGTCTAATGGCATATTCAGCTGTTGCTAACAATAGGGTATGTTCTCAGGCAAAGTGAGAGACAGGAGCTCAAACAAGCTGCTTACTCTGCAGGAGCATGTGCTTAACCAGATTGTTACTGAGAATTTCCTCCATTCCGATCACTTTACCCCCTTAAAACTCCTTGCTCTCTTAAAGAGCCAAATATATTTAATTGTTTGATGATGATGCTAAACGAGGGAGGCAATTGCACAAGTAGAGATGGGCAGGAACTGGACTGTCATTTCACAGGGAATTGTGTAATTTTCTGTGAAGGGAAAGTCTAAAGAAAATAGTGTTCTATTATCACTGCAAACCCAAAACAAAAATGTTTTATTCTGATTTTTAACGTTTTCCTTTTTATATCCTATAACAACATTTAAAAAATGTGAAACAAAAATTTGTTTGAAAACTGACAATAGAAATATTCTGTTTACAAAAGGCCAAAATGGAATATTTTGTCTTTATTAAAATGCTTTTTAAAATTTTATTTCCTAAATAAATCAAAAGTGACTTGTTTCCACAAAATGTTTCACTTTTGACAAGGATCTCCAGTTTACTGCACTTTCTATGCTACCAGTTAGAGGTGGAGGAGTGGTGTCATGTTAGATATTCTGAACAGTTAGGTGAAGTTCACTTTACAACCAGGTACCACAAGGCTGGAATCTGATCTTATATATGGGTTTTAAACCAGTGTAATCAATTGCTGCAGGGTCACTCCCAATTTACATCTGTGAGAGATGAGGATCAGGCCCAGTTGGTTGGAAGTTGTTCAGTGAGAGAGAGATGGCAAGAGAACTTGAATTTTACTGCTGTTCAGGCTGGCCATGCATCCGCTTTAAGCTAGACAGTACTCTCTTTTTAAGATTTGTCTGGTACTAAGACACAATAGGATGCGGTTTTGTCCGATATCAGAGGGGGGACTCCATTTTGAACAACATGCTGCCCTGCCTCTGTCTGGCACATGAGGTCATCATGGTGGGGACAGGGCATTGTATTCTTCAAAATGGTGTCCTCTGTGCAGTGTGAGATCATCACACCAGTGGGAGGGCCTACACCATTCCTGGAAGCAGCAGAATGTCCATTATTCTCAGGATGTGGCCAGGGCCACCTTACTGCTACTTCATCACTGTTGCAGAATCACAGACTAGGACTGTGCTTTGAGAGGATGAGTAATGTTAATTTATTGTGAACCTAAGAGCGTTTGCAGCAAAAAGCATTACTTTAATTATAAAAAAAGTGTTCATTTATATAGACTGTGCAGTCTATAAATGTGAGAAGTTTTTCATATGAGTACTTTCACTGAGCTTCATTGAACAAAAGGTGCAGATGTATTTTAACATGCTTCAGTGGTAGGGACAGAATTAGGGTGAAGCTATTATATCTGATAAGGAATGAGGTGATGGCTTAGAAATATCTTCCAGGACTAGGGGTTTAAGTAGTTGGATTTTTCACATTTTCAAAGCTCTTTTGAAACATCAGTTTCAGAAAAAAGATTTCTAAGACTAATAGAAATGTCTCCAAGCAGACAAGTGACATCCAGAGAAATGCATTCGTTGATGAAAAGTCCTAAATACAGAAAAGCTGGTTTAACTTGGTTTAGACTGGGCACAAACGGAAATCTCTATCAATTAGCAGCTAGTTTAAGATGGTGTCTCTTGTAATAAAATATTCTGGCAGCTTCTCTCCAGTATAGATTAAAGGGCATCTACTGGGCTGAAATGGTTAATCTGGCCTTGCAAAAGAAGCCACTCAAAACAGCTCACTAGGCAAGGAGAATAATAAATCCTATTATTAGAACTCATTTGAACTTTTTTCAAGGGTAATTCCTGATCCAAGCTCTAAGTCTTGTCCAATGCTACTCCGATCACTAACAATAAGTATTCTTTCTTTAGGCACTTACTGAAACACTCAACAGAATTTTCCCTTTTGTTTCCTTGGCTAATTCAAATCCCCATCCCTACCCCCATTTTTTACTTGTGTGGAAAAGAAATACATTTAGTCATTTAAGCCCTACAGAATAAGTTACTGTAGTATGTAGAAGTGTCCCAATATTGATGCTTGGCGAAAGCTGTTAGCCAATATTCAGGGCCTAGCTGACTTGTTTCTGTTAGGAGGAGAAATTGATGATGGAATACGTAATTTCTGTGGTGAAATCCTGTTTATTTACAAAGAATGCACACAATGTCCTGTTCCCCAGAACACAGTAGGAGCAAACAGGAGGAAGCTTCCTTGTTCTTAAATCCATGCCTGCTTTCCATCCAGTCCTTTTTCCCCAAGGAATTCTCATTCTGCTCACTCTCAGGGTCACACTTCCACCATCTGTTTTTTTTACTTTCTGCTTCTGACATAGATAGACAGCTCCACACATCAATGCTCTTGCTCCAGCTTTTGCTATCAGTCCCAGGGAAAGAACCCTCTTATTCTCCCCAAGTTCTTGCTCAGGCCTTTCCATGTGGTCCAATGTCTTGGGCGGTGGTTTCTATCATTTTGGTTATCTCTACATTAAGGGACATTTAATTGCTCCCTCATTTAACCTGAATGAAAGGACCATCAGCTTCAGTTAGGTCAGTGATTGCCTATAGATCACCAATACCCTCCAGCAGCCATAGCAAATTGTTCTTTAGGGGCCTGATCCCACACCAATTTAAAGCAGTGGAAAGACTCCCATCAATTTTAGTGGGCTTTGGTTCAGCCTATACAATCTTGGGAAACAAAAAAAAAAAAAAAAGGGGGCCTGTTCACTACAACACATTTCGCCCCTCAAATAGTGGGATGATGTTGATTAACAAGATGAACTGATGAATTCAGCAGGCAATTGTTGTCTATTGTAAATGGTCAGGCTGGTATGGTTTCATTCCAATTTCAGGCATATTTTCTTTGTCCTAGGTGCAATGTTGCTGAAAATACTGACATAGTCAGATGTGTGTCTTCTCCTGGGTACCTGGCATTGTGGTAAACTGCAAAATGAGTTAATTATTCTAGTAAGTACTGTAATTCAACATTTTGGCAAACAATTAGACACCTGTCTTCTCACAACAGCCGGATCACCTGCATCCCCTTTTTCCATTGTAGGGTCACTGTGCTTCAGTTCAGATAAAAGTTGGCCGTGGCTCTTTGCAGCTGTTTAGATTTACACACACGCTTTCGAAAATAGCACAGTGAGCCACAAACACCTGATCCTCTATTCCTGTTGCCCTGCCTCACTCAAATAGTATTTTCTGGTATCTCTTTAAAACACATTCTTCAGGATCAATATCAGGGGTACATACTACCATCAACCCACACATGCAACACCCACTGTTGTCTCTGGCAGTTTATTCTCTACGTTGCAGAGGGCCCAAAGCACAGATGTTTGCCACTTGTCAAAACCTTAAATGGTTCTGATTACATCTTTGACATAAAAGAAATGAACTAAAGGGCCAATCTTCAGTTAGTATAAATCTGAGTAACTTCATAGATCTGAATGGAGCTATGCCGATTTACACCACTGGCCCAGAACATCTAAAGTGGGGGGAATAGCATAAATCCAAACACACGAATAGACTAGTTCTTCCTATAGGCACATATACATTATTCCACTTGAGTTCCATGAAGGTTGTAGAGATGTGTCTGAGAACAGAATTGGGCCTGACGTGCCAGTCTTATCAATCAGTACTGATACTCCCTCTCTGGAAGTAAGCCAGTATGTAATGAAGCACATTTCTGTGCTTTGGCTTCTCTGAATCTCCAGTTTGGACTCTGTCATCTATTTGTCTCCTCTACTAGGGATTTTTTTAAAAAAAATTCTTTTCTCTCCACCTTTCCTGGGATCCTCTGTTTCTGTCCCAGCCTTCTCTCTCCCCTGGGTTCTTTTTTCCACTTGTATTCACATTCCAGTATCCATCCTATTCTCCTCTTCTACATTGCCACGGTTTTCCTGTACCCAACTTCCTGAATTCACTCTTCCACTGTGCCTTTTCCTTTCCTGTTTGTCATTTGTTATTGTTTCTTTTATCCAGCACGCCTAATGCTGCTTCTAGCAGAGGTTCAATGGGAATGCACACGTTTGCCCTGCCGGTGCAAATGTTATACAATAGCTGTGTTCTGTCTTTTCTCTACAAGGACTAGGTGCTGTGAGTGTTACATTGCTGATTTTTTGTAATAGTACTGCACAGGCAAAATGTTAATCAATTAGAGCAGCAGGACTAATTAAAAGGCATGCATTATACATCTTCTAGACACAGTCTTCATTATCTTAGTACCGTCTCATTACAAATTCATGTCACTAAGAATCAAAACAGGCAAACTTAAAAAACAACAACAACAACAGAAAAGAAAAAGCCATTTGCTTCTGCCATGCAGTTGGCTTCGGACCAGCCAAAGAGTGACATGTGATCATTGTAACTGAATGAAGTACTGCTAAGAACAAGAGTTGTATTAAAGGAGAGAAAATGATCAGTGTGTTTCATGGAGCTGAGCCCCACATCTGCTCAACACTCGCTTTTGTTAGCCAGCCTGAAACCTTTAGCGTAACAGTTTCAGAGGTACTTAGCATTGGCCTTACTCTGCTCCCATTGTAGTCAGTGGGAGTTTTGCCATTGACTTTAGTGTGAGAAGAATGAAGATAATGTTAAGTGCTTGCCCTAGGTTTCACTGCAGGAGAACAAATGCTTTGTTTTTTTTCTCAGCTCCAAAGATTCCTGTTAGTTGTTGGGGCTGTTATTCAAACGGGCTCCTATTTGTCCTGGATAATGAGAATAAACAGACCCACCCACCCAGATTTGATTTTGCCGTGCACATCCGCAAAGTGAACTCACATCAAATATTATTCCAGAGTGGTAGCTGTGTGTAGGAATGGCCCCGGGCCCACAGGCCTGGGTGCTCCTTTAATTGGAGCACTTTGTTCTTGTTGCAAGCTGGGCACACCCGGCCTGCTTATCTCAGGAACTTGGCCTTCCTCCATCCTCCCCCCTTGCTTTCACACAGACGGCCCCGTTTGCAGCTGGCAGTGTTTTGTAGTCTCCTTTCTCTGCTGTTTCTCACAGAACTGCTGTGTTTACAGCTGAGGCTGTTTTTGCAACTTGCTTTTCTGTTTATGCTCGTGATGGAAGATTTTTGTAAGAAATCTGATTTGTGCTGTGCATTTGCGCATGTGTTAATCTTAGATAATAAAAGAGGCAGGTGAACTCAGAAAAGCAGCTTTTGCCTCCTCGGATTTCTACAACTTGGTGTCAAGTCTTCCTTCAGCTGTGTTAGTCTGTATCAGCAGAAACAAGGAGAGTCCTTGTGGCACCTTAAAGACTAACAATTTATTTGGGCATAAGCTTTCGTTGGGCTAGGACCGCTTCATCAGATGTATGGAGTGAAAAATACAGGAGCAGGTATAAACACATGAAAGATGAGAGTTGCCTTACCAAGTGTGAAGTCAGTCTAATGAGACAATTCAATTAACAGTAGGATATCAAGGAAGGAAAATCACTTTTGTAGTGGTAATGAGAGTAGCCCATTTCAAATAGTTGACAAGAAGGTGTGAGTAACAGTAGGGGGAAATTAGTATGAGGAAATTAGGTTTAGGTTTGTATGACCCAACCACTATCTTAGAGCTTGGCTGTAGACAATGGATCGTGTGATGTGGTCTGGGTGAAAGCTGGAGCATGTAAGTAAGTATAGCAGTCAGTAGGTTTCCAGTATCGTGTGGTGTTTATGTGACATTGCTCATTAGCACTGTAGTGTCTAGGAAGCTCTAAGATACAATCACATTTGCTCTGATCCCTCAGACAGACAAACACCTACAGGATCTTATCGAGCGTTCTTTAAACTACAATACCACCTGGTGAAGTGAAGAAAAGATTGACAGAGCCAGAGAGTACCCAGAAGTCACCGTCTACAGGACAGGCCCAACAAAGAAAGTAACAGAACGTCACTAGCCGTCACCTACAGCCACAACTAAAACCTCTCCAGTGTATCATCAAAGATCTACAATCTATCCTGAAGGATGACCCCTCACTCTCACAGACCCTGGGAGACAGGCCAGTCCTCTGACAGACAGGCACCCAACCTGAAGCAAATACTCACCAGCAACTACACCACACAACAAAAACACTAACCAGGAACCAAACCCTGCAACAAACCCAGGTGCCAACTCTGTCCACTATCTGTTCAAGGGACACCATCATAGGACCTAACCACATCAGCCACACTATAAGGACACACCACCTGCACATCTGCACGTGATATATGCCATCATGTCGAGCAATGCCCTCTGGCATGTACATTGGCCAAACCAGACAGTCTCTAAGCAAAAGAATAAATGGACACAAATCTGACAGCAGGAATGATAACATTCAAAAACCGTAGGAGAAAAATTCAATCTCTCTTGGTCACTCAATAACAGACTAAAAGTGGCAATTCTTCAACAAAAAAACTTCAAAACAGATCCAATGTGAAACTGCAGAACTGGAATTAATTTGCAAACTGGACACCATCAGATTAGGCCTGAATAAAGACAGGGAGTGGTTGGGTCATTACAATACCTAAACCTAATTTCCCCATACTAATTTCCCCCTACTGTTATTCACACCTTCTTGCCAACTGTTGAAATGGGCTACTCTCATTACCATACAAAAGTGATTTTTTCTCCCTTGGTATCCTACTGTTAATTGAATTGTCTCGTTAGACTGACCTCACACTTGGTAAGGCAACTCTCATCTTTTCATGTATTTATACCTGCTCCTGTATTTTCCACTCCATGCATCTGATGAAGTGGGTTCTAGCCCACAAAAGCTTATGCCCAAATAAAATATTGTGTGGACAAAGTAATTTTTAGTTTATGGGTCAAGATTTACACCAACAGTTTCTACACAATGATATCGGAGATACTAAAGTATCTCCTGTTACTCCCACTATGGGATAATAAGCACAGTATTTCAGACACCACCATATGGTAAATGATAAACACTGGCTCCCATCTCACCTGCATTACAGGATGCTGTGCGTTGGTGCAAAACTGCTGTAAACCAGCAGGCCTGATCCAGCGTGTATGCCACCATTCCCACCTCCATTGTCAGTGGCTATGGACAAGTAAAAGAGCGGGAGTCCTGGACATATCAGCATCTGACAGACTTTTAGATCTGACCCCGGGGGCAGAGGCAACCAGGTGTAAAATACAGCAGGCTCTTCCCAGCTGCCTGATTTATGCCAAGGACAGTCTGGCACCCAGCAGCCTTGGGACTAGGAAAGTGCAAAGGTGATTTCAAGCCCCCTTTGCCCTCAGTCTTGGCTCTGCAGTAAGCACAGCTTGGACGGAGCAGTGAATGTGGGCCACTGTTTTTTTTTTTGTTTGTTTTTTTTAAAGTCAGTCAACGTACATGCATTACTAAAGTACCCATCATCATACCTACAAAGACCGAATCCCAAAAGTAGCAGCATAAAAATAAAAATGGATCACTGGAACATAGCGAAAAATCTTGACATCACAGGCTAGAAATATAGTTACAAAGGAAGCAAGAAATAGTAACACTTACAAACACCAACTGGTAGAACTTACGAGCTGTCTTTTGTTCATGTGATAGGAGCTTAAGGTCAGCTGCCTCCTGAGCGCCCTCTTATGGGCAGGCGTGGCTCTGCAACACCCTGCCTCAGTTTCCCATTCGTCCAGCCATAAAAACAACAGTGTTTCTCAATGTTCAGTTAAAAGGCCTACCTCTGGATGCAGTTTATTCATATACACGTACCACAATCTGCCAAACCCTTATGATAAAACCATTATCCCCAAAGTTTCAGCAGAGCAGCTCTTCAGCCCCACTGAAGGGTCACTATTCCTGGGTTGCCCAGCTAAGAGTCATCAGCCATTTTGTCCCAGTTCCTTTGGGCTCCTGTTCCAGGTCCCCACTTGCCAGGCTGCCTACCTGAGTGTTCCAAGATTGCTTCTCTCCTCTGAGTCTTCTGTAGCCCCAAATCAGATCTCCTGCAAGAGGACTCCCCACAATATATTACTCCCCCCAGGCCTCATCGCCTATGCATCAGATCCCTACTCAGGGGAACCTGCTCACTTCAGGACCAACTTTTTGTTCCTCGGTTCCACTCACAGCCCTCCACTTTGGGTCTTCTGCCAGCGGGTTCCCTGCTGCATTGCATTCCTCTGGCCTGCTTGCCTGTGAGTTCTACCCTCTGCTCCTGGGTACTTCCCTCCAGAGATCACCCCTTGTTTCTTGGTCCACCTTCAATGGACCAAACTGGCTCTCCCCTCATTACTACTGGCCTCTTCACAAGACTTCCTGAGACTTGGCAGGCTTCCACAGCTTAACCAGGCCTTCAAGAGTTTTCCTCAGCACTCACCACCAGCAGTTCACAGTTACTGCACTTCTGGGCATTTTCCCTTGGGGACTGCTCCCTTGTGTGTCACCTCCATTTTCAGGAAGCTCTCTCCTGCCTTTTCCCCCCAGGGCCCAGGTGCCTTCTCTTAAGCTCAGTTGGGAGGCAGCTGCCCACTCACAGGTGCACTGGCCCCTGCTCCCTCTTAAAGGTGCCAGTCACCCAGTGACAGCTCTGTAGCTGCCTATGTATGTTTTTATGTCATTCATGGCTTTAGAATTTGAGCGTCTCTACAGCATTTGTGCATAGGTGCTGGAACTAGGGGTGCTGGGTTGCTGCTGCATGCCCCGGCTTGAAGTGGCTTCCATCGTAAACAGCATTTATAGTTTGGTTCAATGGCTTTTAGCACCCCCGCTGTACAAATTGTTCCAGCACCCCTGCATTCTTGTGATAGCTTAGGAGACAGAACTGTACAGCTTGGTTATATTCCCCTTTCCTCTGACTTCATATGACTTTGCAACCTCTGTCACACCCGAGAGGTTTGTTTAAAATATAATTTACCTTGTAAGGCCCCCTTTGTAGAGGAAATGTTGTCATTGCAGAGCCTGCCTGAAAGGTTCCAGGTACTGCCATTTGTATTAGTGGTTTTGTGGTCACACACACACATATACTTAAACCAACTCATCTAACACAGGTTACTTGTCACAAAGAGGCTGCCCCAGCATGCTGCCTCATGGCTGGAAGCTGCATTGTGGTAGATATGCCTCAGTTTCTCCAGTGTCTTATCTGGTTCACTTTGGCCAAAGGAGTAACCTGGCTCTGCACCCAGTCAACACAGGAAAGTCCAGCCCCTTTCAGGACCTCAGAATCTTTCACTAAAACACCAACAGAAAATAGCAAAATAACCTAATCTTCAGTTCAATCAGGCTCAGCTGCTAGACTCCTCCTTTGCAGGCTATCCCCAGCTCTAATAAATGAACACCAACTCCAGGGTTTCAGCCTTACCACACACAGGCTGGTACCTTCTTCTCTTACCCAGGGTTTTCAGGCAGGCTGTAGTTCCTGTTGGCTCCTGCCTCCATCTAGGTTCCTACAAATTGGTCAGCATCACCTCAGTCCCTGGAAAAATCATGGAGCAGGTTCTCAAGGAATCCATTTTGAAGCACTTGAAAGAGACAAAGGTGATCAGGAACAGTCAACATGGATTCACCAAGGGCAAGTCATGCCTGGCCAACCTGATTGTCTTCTGTGAGGAGATAACTGGCTCTGGGGACACAGGGAAAGTGGTTGGTACGGTGACCAGATGTCTCAGTGATACCAGATGACAGAACAAGGAGTAATGGTCTCAAGTTGCAGTGGGGGAGGTTTAGGTTGGGTATGAGGAAAAATGTTTTCACTAGGAGGGTGTTGAAGCACTGGAACGTGTTACCTAGGGAGATGGTGGAATCTCCATCCTTAGAGGTTTTTAAGGCCCAGTTTGACAAAGCCCTGGCTGGGATGATTTAGTTAGTGTTGGTCCTGCTTTGAGCAGGGGGTGGGACTAGATGACCTCCTGAGGTCTCTTCCAACCCTAATCTTCTATGATTTTATGAATTTATCAGCTTCTTCCCAGCCAGCCCTTAGCTGCTCGCCTTTCCTCCTTTTAAGTCTAACCCTGCACAGGTATAGCAGGGCAAGGCTGATTGGCCCCAACCTTCCTTGTCTTTATAGGATGGGCAGCTCTGTTACACCACTGAATATCCATTGGATGGTAACAGCTGTCACATATTACTAGTCTAAATCAGATTAGAACTGGTGAGCAAGAAAAGAAAGTCTCCATATCCCATTAAAAACCTGCTGTGCTTTCCATTCCCTACTGGTATCAGTCTCCCTAGTGAGCACTTATTCAGGTGGGTAGACCCATAGACATCAGTGGGACCATGCATATAAGCACTCAGCAGAGTGGCAAGGGCTCTACATTTTTATATGTTGTTAATTGTAGCATTGCCTTGCCCTACCACCAAAAACCCTTCTAAAACACTTTGGGCTATATCCTGAGTGGTGCTGGGCATCTGCAACTCTCATTGAATTCAGTGGATTTGTAGGTTCTCAGTTTATCTCAGGATTTGGCCCTTTTTAGTTACTTTTTAAAAAAATAAAGGCAGGACTACCAATATCAGATCTGTAAAACAAGGCAGAATTGCAGTGTTGCAGATCAGAGCAGTTAAATGGAGGGCCTGCATAAATAACACGTGCTATATTGTAAAGACTGCAAAAGCACAGTGGGAAGGCCAGCCATGTCACTATTACCATGCAGATGTTTAACTGGAAATCTAAATAATATATTAAGCTCTCAGCTTCAGAATCAGTTTCCACCATTCACCGTATCTGTTTCTGGATCAGTGAAGGGTGAGATGAATTTCTAGAGATGAACTCCAAGACTGCTTTGCTAAACAAACATTGTTAACTACCCTCTATGCTTGTTTATGAGTAAATATAGGGCTTTGGGAGCCTGGGCAGGCATCTGCATGTGTTCTCTATGTTCAACCAAAACCAAGGATAGAACACAGTATCCATCCAGCTGAACAAGGAAAGATTAAAATCATTTAAAGGGATAGACAGAGCTGAAAGCCTCCCTGATTTAGTGGTCTGTGGATCAGGCCCAGAGAGAGAGAGAGAGAAAGAAAGAAAGAAACTTGGTGCCTAATTGCTTTCTTATGCTTCTTACCATACATATAAATCTTAGATAACAAAATGAAGCTGAAAACACCACTCAATTTCATTAGGCTTTATGTTCATACCAGTAAGTTGCCACAAACATAGGTTTCCCTTAAAAATGGGGACCTTATTCCCCCAGCCAAGGTCAGTAACATGATTCATAGTCTCCCTTAATTTTAGTTTAAGGAACTAAGAAAGCCTATTCAAATCAATAAAAAAGTAGTATGAGAAAAATAGGTGGAGGTTTTGTATTTCTGTTATATAAGCCACTTTAGAAAGACATCTATAAAAACCAGCTTCATTAGCATGAGAGTGTTAGATTTTGAAGGAGATGAGGGAAGACAAACCATTTTTCTGTGCTGGTTGTGTTGCTTATGATAATGCTGGTGGAAGAAAATGCCCCTTCATCCTTCTAGGCAGTTGTTTGGTTTCTATTGGGGGGAACAAAACAAATGCTTTTATTATCTTTTGACCTTCATGCTAAACTACAGTGAAGTCCCCCAATACATCTATATTACCAATGGGAGAATTCACCTAGAATAATGTTGTTATAATTGGCACCCAGGAAAATTAATCACGGTATAGTGTTAGGTGGAGGAGTGAGTGCGGAGAGGCAATTGTTCCTGGATAATGGAAAATGGCTCCCAGTCAAACAGGATTGGTTCACAAAAGTAATAAACAGTGATGGGAAAACCACAAAAGATTTGCAGGTCAGTCCAAGTTTGCAGGCTTCAGAATGGAAATCACATAAGAACAGGCTTTCTGCTTCCAGTCAGTTTGGAAATACTCACAGGAACTAAGCTCTGTCTTGGCACTTCCAAGATAGAGAATAATGAGATGGAAAAGGTAACAACTCCCCCCACCACCCGAACAGTTTCATTCAGATTCAATTTTTGGCCAAGAGTTTGAGATCAGTTCTAATTTTATCTGAACCAGTTCACCCATCCCTGATAAGAACGAACACCTACAATGCTACATCTTGGGCTCAATACTGTTTCTTTAACTTCTTACACTTAAAAATAATGCAGATAGAGCTCTGCTCGTAGGAGAACATTTTACTAACAAAGGTTAGGGGCTGGGCAGAGGTCAAGGTTGGGGCTGGGCAGAAAACAAGAGTTCCAGGCTATAGAGTCAGTCTGTCACTCTGGCTCAAAGAATTATTTATACAAAGTGGAACAGTTCCCTGAGAGAGACTCTATAGCTCAGCTGCTAGGCAAAGAAAGGTCTTGAACATAGGTCTCCAATATACCAAGCTAGTGGGTGGGTGGTTCTCTCTCTGGGTTGTTAGCACAGAAATTTCATCCTGGATCTGAAAAGCCTTTAACGTAAGTTTCACTGAAACTGATATGTTTCTGCAAAAAGTTTCCGTGTTGACCAACTGGATTATCTGACAGAAAAATGTCCAGTTGAAAAATTCCCATTCAGCCCTATTCGAGTGTTTGTTTCTAAGGCCCCCAATCCAGTATGTACTTGAAGTCCCACTGAAGTTGCCTTCATTGCAGTTAATGAAATTACTTATGTACTTAAATTAAGCATATGCTTTGCTAAATTGCGGCCGCATGTGTCTGTGACTGAAGATGCTCAGGACCAGACCACAAGTAAAGAAAGCACTGAGTATATCCATAAAGCCAATGTTTTAACAGTCTACACTATTCTGTATGCGTGGTCCCATTATCATTCACCTGACTACTTCTCTTCTTGCAGAGTTTTTTTCTTTCCTCTTACTTTTCTTCTAACCTCTCCATTGTGGATGTACTGGAGATGCCACCCATGGACAAAACCTTTTGGAAGCCAATATATTTGATGTGCATTCACATTACAGGCCTAAACATATGTTGTTTTCTGAATGTTGCAATTTCCACCACTGAACATAGCTGTCTAGATGAAAATAGTGCTACTTATTGATCTTTCGCCAACGTCTACTGAGAGGAGTAGTTGAATTTCCAAGTTCTAATCCTGGCTTTAACATGGACTCATTCTGAGGCTGAGAGCAAGTCACTTAACGAGGGTCGTCAGGTGTCTGTTTTTTGACCAGAATGCCTGGATGAAAAGGGACCCTGGCAGCTCCAGTCAGCACTGCTGACCAGGCCATTAAAAGTCCGGTCGGAGGCACAGTGAGGCTAAGGTAGGCACCCTGGAAGCAGCAGGATGGCTGCTAGGCATAGGGAAATCCAGGGGGCTCCGCAAGCACTGGCTCTGCAGCCAATGAGAGCTTCAGGGGAAGCATCTGTAGATGGGGCAGCATGCAGAGCCACCTGGCCACGCCTCCACATAGGAGCCAGAAGAGGGATCCCCCTCCCACCCTCTGAACCCCTTGATCCCAACTTGGAACACCCTCCTGCACCCCAAGCCCCTCATCCCCCAGCCCCAC